>NC_140989.1:205270835-205603335 GCF_052327205.1 Somniosus microcephalus
CACCCTCTCCAAAGCAATCACATCCTTCCTATAGTGAGGCGACCAGAACTGCACACAGTACTCCAGCTGTGGCCTCACCAGCGTTTTGTACAGCTCCATCATAACCTCCCTGCTCTTATATTCTATGCCTCGGCTAATGAAGGCAAGTATCCATATGCCTTTTTAACCACCTTATCTACCTGCTCCGCTGCCTTCAGGGATCTATGTACATGTACACCAAGGTCCCTCTGACCCTCTGTACTTCCTAGGGTCCTACCACTCATTGTGTATTCCCTTGCCTTATTTGTCCGTCCAAAATGCATCACCTCGCACTTTTCAGGGTTAAATTCCATTTGCCACTTTTCCGCCCATCTGACCAACCCGTTTATATCGTCCTGTAGCCTGAGGCTTTCCTCCTCGCAATTTACCACCCCACCAATTTTCGTGTCATCTGCGAATTTACTGATCATACCTTTTACATTCTCATCCAAATCATTTATGTAGATCACAAACAACAAGGGACCCACCACCGATCCCTGAGGTACCCCACTGGACACAGGCTTCCAGTCACAAAAGCAACCTTCGACCATCACCCTCTGCCTCCTGCCACTCAGCCAGTTTAGGATCCAACGCGCCAAGGCACCCTGGATCCCATGGGCTCTTACTTTCTTGACCAGTCTCCTATGCGGGACTTTGTCAAAAGCTTTACTGAAGTCCATGTAAACCACATCCACAGCATTTCCCTCATCCACCCTCGTAGTCACCCCCTCGAAAAATTCAATCAGATTTGTCAGACATGATTTACCCTTGACAAAGCCAGCTGACTATCCCGATTAATCCTTGCCTCTCCAAGTGGAGATTAATTTTGTCCCTCAGAATTTTTACCAATAATTTCCCCACCACAGATGTTAGACTCACTGGCCTGTAATTCCCTGGTTTATCCCTGCTACCCTTCTTGAATAATGGTACTTCATTAGCTGTTCTCCAGTCCTCTGGTACATCCCCTGTGGCCAGAGAGGTTCTGAAAATTTGTGTCAGAGCCCCTGCAATCTCCTCCTTTGCCTCCCACAGCAGCCTGGGATACATCTCGTCCGGGCCTGGGGATTTATCCACTTTTTGGCCTGCTAAAACCGCTAGCACCTCCTCCTCTCGATGCTAATATGTTCAAGTATGTCACAGTCCCCTTGCCCGATTTCTATGTCTGCATCGTCTTTCTCCATAGTGAACACAGATGCAAAAATTCATTTAAAACCCCGCCTACATCCTCTGGCTCTACACACAGATTGCCACTTTGGTCCCTAATGGGCCCTACCCTTTCCCTGGTTATCCTCTTGCCCTTAATATACTTATAAAACATCTTAGGATTTTCCTTTATTTTGCTCACCAGTGTTATTTCATGGCCCCTCCTCGCCCTCCTAATTTCTTTTTTAAGTATGCCCTTGCACTTTTTATACTCCTCTAGGGCTTCTTCCGTCTTTAGTCTTTTGTAACTTCCAAAAGCCCCCCTTTTATTTCTAATGCATTTTTGTATATCCCTTGTCATCCAAGGCTCCCTTTGCTTGTTGGTCCCACCCTTGACCTTTACAGGAACATGTTGGCTTTGTACTCTCTATTTCCCTTCTGAAAGTCTCCCACTGCTTTGATGTGGATTTTCCTATAAGCAGCTGCTCCCAGTCCACTTTGGCCAGATCCTGCCTTATCATATTAAAATTGGCCTTCCCCCAATTTAGAACCCTTATTTCCGGGCCTTCTTTGTCTTTTTCCATGACCACCTTAAATCTCACCGAATTATGGTCACTGTCGCCAAAATGCTCTCCTACTGACACTTCCACCACTTGCCCGGCTACATTCCCCAGAATTAGGTCCAGTACCACCCCCTCTCTTGTAGGACTTTCTACATGTTGGCTCAAAAAGCTCTCCTGGATGCACTCCTGGACGTCAGTCAATCAATGCTAAGTAGCAGATAATGAGTTTAATTTTGAAGGTTTTTGCATAAGGCGCGAACAATTTTCGTCCGACCGAAAAGTAAATATGCTTACGACCGTCCCGGAAGCGTAAGCTTTCTTTGGAGGTAACGTGCGCGTAGGTACGCTCTATAACTTTCGAGCGCATAGCCGGACAGACGCACACATGAGGACAGACAGACAGATAGACAGAAGTATCCGTTTATATGTATAAATATAAATAGGCTAGCTGGAGTGCCCGGCGGTGCCGAGGCTTTTTCCAGGGAATGTTGT
Organism: Somniosus microcephalus; assembly: GCF_052327205.1. Lineage (NCBI taxonomy): Eukaryota > Metazoa > Chordata > Chondrichthyes > Squaliformes > Somniosidae > Somniosus > Somniosus microcephalus. The sequence goes on from NC_140989.1 coordinate 205,273,052, forward strand.
TGTTGGAAGAGAGAGAGCGACAGGGGGGAAGAGAGAGAGCGACTGGGGGAAGAGAGAGAGCGACTTGGGGGGAAGAGAGAGAGCGACTGGGGGGAAGAGAGAGAGCGACTGGGGGGGGAAGAGAGAGAGCGACTGGGGGGGAAGAGAGAGCGACTGGGGGGGACGAGAGAGAGCGACTGAGGGGGAAGAGAGAGCGACTGGGGGGGAAGAGGGAGAGTGACTGGAAGGGGGGAAGGAGGGGGGAGGGGGGGAAGGAGGGGGGAAGGAGGAGGGGGGATGGAGGGGGTGGAAGGATGGGGGGGAAGGGGGGGAAGGGGGAGGGGGAGAAGGGGAGGGGGATGGGGGGAAGGGGAGGGGGGAAGGGAAGGGGGAGGAAGGGGAGGGGAGAGGCAGAAGGGGAGGGGAGGAAGGGGAGGGGGGAGGAGGGGGGAGGAGGGGGGGAGGAGGGGGAGGGATGGGAGGGGAGGGGAGGAAGGGAGGGGGAGGGGGAAGGGGAAGGGGAGAGAGAGCGCGACTGGGGGAAAGGGGAAGGGGAGGGGGAGGGGGAGGGGAGGGGGAGGGGGAGGGGGAGGGGGAGGGAAGGGGGAGGGGGAGAAGGGGAGGGGGATGGGGTGAAGGGAGGGGGAAGGGGAGGGGGAGGAAGGGGAGGGGAGAGGCAGAAGGGTAGGGGAGGAAGGGGAGGGGGGAGGAGGGGGGAGGAGGGTGGGAGGAGGGGGGAGGGATGGGAGGGGAGGGGGGAGGAAGGGGAGGGGGAGGGGGGAAGGGGATGGGGGAGGAGCGGGGGGGAGGGGGAGGGAGTGATGGATGGGAGGGGGGTGGTGGGAGAGGAGGGGAGGGGGAGAGGGAGGGGAGGGGGGAGAGGGGAGGGGGAGAGGGGAGGGGAGGGGGAGAGGGGAGGGGTGGGGGAGAGGGGAGTGGTGGAGGAGGTGGGGGAAGGAGGGGGGGAGAAAGGGAGTGGGGGAGCCAGCAGACCCTCTCCCCACTGCCGGCGATGGCTCCGCTGAGCTCCGTGCCACCCCACGCACTGACATGCCGAGTGCAGCGCCCCGGTGAGCCCGAGCCCCGCCCTCCCGAGACCGGGCCTGAGACGGCCGATTGTGGCTGGCCGGGCCCGGTTGCCTTGGTAACCCTCCTCCCCTCTCCGCCTCCCGATCTCCCGGCCTGGGCCTGAGCGGCCGATTGCGGCTGGCGAGCCCGGTTGCCGGGGTAACCCTCTCCGCTCCCCCTCCCCCCCCGAGCCCCGCCCCACCCCCCCCGAATGAAGCACGAGGAGGTTGCAGTGAGCCCAGCCAGCCTTTACCAAGATGGCTGGCCGCTGGTTCGGAATCGGGCCCAGCGGGGGGGTGGGAGGTGGGGGGTGAGGGGTGGGAGGAGCTTGCCACAAAACAATTGCCTAGGGTCCAACATGGCTGGCAACAGACGCCCAGGCTTCGAGGCCTACCTGCAAAAATGGGGAAAGGTAGGAAAATTAATGAGATTAGATAAAAGATTTAGAAAGTAATTCACTTTTTTTTAAAACAAAATGGCCTAGAAATTGGGTTGGTAGCGCCGGCGCTGAGCGCCTAAAGAGAGCTAGAATTGGGGCGAAGCCCTATGTTGGGGAAAACGCTATGAAGATAGCGCCAACTCAGATATTGACTATACATTTAGCGCCTGCGCTAAGTGTTTGCTCGCGCCCGCGAGCGCAAGCAGCTCATGACGTCATTTCAGTGTGCAACGCCTTTTAGGAGCGCCTGAGCGCATATTGGGTGGCGCCCGGAGCCTTAGCGCCCAGCGCTATTAGTGACAGTTCGAGGGAAGGCTAACAGGCCCTTCTCGGAGTAGGGCGGCGCTATTTAAAGGGGACAGCTCTAGTGCAGAATCTTCTACCACTTGGCCTGCTCATTGCGATCGCTGTTAGAGAGAGTTGACGAGCTAATGTGGAGCGGAGTTCTGGGATTTGAGCTTTACAGTACTTGGGACCTTCAACCCTGTCCGAAGCACTTGCAGCACTACACCTAAAAGCCTTTTGACCAACTGGCATCGGAATGGGAGCTTGTTTGGAGGACGACAGCCTCATCGCCCAACACTGTGAAGGGGCAGAGAGACAGCGGGAGAGAGGGCCGGGATTGGCCAGAAGGAGGAGGGGCAATGGAGGTCGGCCAATCTGACGGGATGCTGCGAGGGTCTTTAGGCAGCAGGTGACAAGCCTTGACATGTCGGAGGAGCAGTGTTTGCGAAGGCTCCGAATCTGGAGGGACATTGTTACTGATCTGTGCCACCTGCTTGGTCAGGATCTGCAGCCGCGTGAACGCTGCAGAACCTCTCTGTCCGTGATGGCTACACTGACTGATGGCCTCCATTTTTATGCCAACGGATCCTTTCAGTCAGCCATTGGGGACAATGCGACTGTCGCTCAGGCTGCAGTCCGCTGTTGCATCCGGCAAGTGACAGATGCCCTTTATAGGCGAACGCGTCAATTCATTACCTTCCCTCGGACCCTGCACAAGCAGGCGGAGGAGGAGGAGTATGAGGAGGAAGAGGAGGAGGAGGAAGAGCAGGCGGAGGAGGAGGAGGAGGAGGAGGAAGATGGAAGGGCTGCTGAAAGTGGAAGGTCCATACGTCAGAGGCTCCTCTGGACTCGTGTCGACACCCCTGTGGCGGAATGATGAGAGTCTTAACTCATGCGCACTTTGGATGTTTGAGGGCCTCTGAATGCCAGCATCACTGAAAGTAGCCACATGCACCATGCAACATTGAAACTTCTGTTTATTGACACAAAAGTCTTTCATTGCAGCTAAACAACGTAATGTGAGCAGAAAGCATAACTTTCAAAATAACTGTGAACTGTTCGGCAAAGCTGCAAAACTCAACAAACCTTCTGCAAATATAACAGCAGGTGAGGGTGTCCTTGAATTTGGACAAACAAACGTCACATCACCTCCCTCTACAACTGGCCCCTTGAGGGAGAACGACTTCTCTTCTGCGCCCGGCCCCTTCCCTCCCTGCTGCTCCTACGTAATTGGACCCCAGTGACGGGCTCAAGGCTGGGGGACGCCTCCTGACTGTCTGGAAGCGCAGAAGCCCCTGAGGGACGGCCTGGCCGACCTCTGGGCTTGGAGGGTGCGGACGCAGGATGCTTGCTGTGACCATGGCTGGAAGCAGTGTGGCCTGCAGGTGGTGGCAGCTGCAATGCAGGTGTCCCAGCGCTGGCATGTGCAATGCTCTCCTGCCGAGAGAGGACACCTGCACCATGGTCGAACGACACACTGGCTATCTGAGGGGAGCGGCTTGGATCATCCGCCACAATCGCATGCTCCACTGATTCCTGGCCTTGTACGGGAGTGGAAGGGCCCTGGGTGATCCTATCTGATGCAGAGAGGGTGGCTGCAGTGAGAGATCACGTTGCATCAATCTGGCTGTGGAGGAGCCCAGCAAGTGACTGCGTGGCAACAGTGAGGACCTGTGTGCCAGGTGCCAGTGCTTCAGAGAAGGCCTGGACAGTTCTTCCCATGGCTTCGGACAAGGCAGGTGCCGACCACTCCACTGCCTCGGACAAGCCCTGCACAGATATTTCCAGGGATTGTCCGAAGCCCTGAACAGTCCTTTCCATTGCCGACTCAAAACCGTGGACAGTCCTCTCCATTGTTGGGCTGAAGCCCTGGATAGTCCTGTCCATTGTGGCCCCGAAGCCCTGGATAGACCTGTCCATTGTTTCCCCGAACACCTGGAGAGTCCTCTCCATTGTTGCCCCAAAGCCCTGCAGAGTCCTCTCCATTGTTGCCCCAAAGTCCAACATACTCCTAGCCAATGAATCTATTGACTCAGGCACCTTCTCTACTGCAGCCATCAGCTCCGTGTGTCTGACCTGGGCCTGTTTGCTCATCTCAGCCAGGCGCCGGACCTCATCTGCACTCTGTGCAGCAGTCATGACGACCTGCCTTGCCCTGCGGGGAGACGGTGGCCGAACTTGCCTATCCCCCGTGCGTTGCTACATGCCGCTTGGTCCGGCAACTGGTTCATCCTCAGAGCCACCCCCCCTCCCCTCCAGGGGACTACTATCCCCAGACTGCAGATGTCTCAGCTCCCCGGATTCTGCAGCGGCTGGTCCGGATTCCTCCTGGTCCTCGCCTCCGGTGGCACTGGCACTGGCAGCTTCAGCGCGTTGAGCCCGAGTTGGTGCTGCTTCATCTGAAAGTGGGAGGTGGAAGAGTGGCTTTAGCAAAAGGACAGCTTTGCTGAAAGGCATGCCAGATTGCGGCAAGGCTCTGACATGGCTGCACACTGAGGATGCATGCTGGCGGGGGGACCAAGTGGAAGGCAACAGGTGGAAAAGGTGAGAGTCTTACCCTCGCTGTCGGTAATGGGGTCGGCAGATGCAGTGGTCACAGGATCAGACAGACGTCCTCCAAGTATCTGGTGCACTCTCTCCTCCAGATCCGTGAGAGTGACCACTTGTGCAGGTCCGCCACCGGTTCGACACTGCTCCTTTCGAATCATCGCCAGCTTGGACTGCAGGGGAAAGAAGGGGAGGTTCTGTTACACGATGCCTTGTGGCCTCATCGCATGCCCCTCATGGTGCAAGAGCCCTTACATGAGGCCTTGAGACCTCATCGCATGCCCCCCATGGTGCAAGAGCCCTTACATGAGGCCTTGAGACCTCATCGCATGCCCCCTATGGTGCAAGAGCCCTTACATGAGGCCTTGAGACCTCATCGCATGCCCCCCATAGTGCAAGAGCCCTTACATGAGGCCTTGAGACATCTGTCCATGTGTGTGCCCAGAAAGGGCCATGGGTGCATACTGACAGATGGCCATTGGCGCATCATTGCAGCAGGGTGCCCGAAGTCAGCTGCAGATGGAGGGAAGCACAAGTTTGGTAAACCATCACTCACCCTAGCGATCCGTGTGAGGTCGTTGAATTTCTTCCTGCACTGAACAGGGGTCCTGGTCGCCATGCTGCTGGAGTTCACTCTCACAGCAACCTCCCTCCAAGGTCGTCGATAAGCCTTCTGATTCGGCCTCTTGCCATTATCCGGATACAGGACCTCTCGACGGTGTTCAACTGCAGCCACCAAGTGGTCCAGAGCCTCAGTGCTGAAGCGCTCTGTTCTCTGCCTAACCTTCTCCATGATGAACAAGTTTGTACCGCCAGACAAGGGCGAGCACCGAATTTGAGGCCTACAGGGCGTTGGGTGTTGAAGCTCAGGCTGACTGACCCACCCCTTTAAGAGCCGGCCGGCGCCTGGAGGTCTCGTGCTTTCCCATAATTGAATTCACCTGCGCTGCACCCGTCCGCATCGAAATTGAGTAGCGCCTGACCTTTTGCGCCTTAAGAGCACCGTGCAACGGCTGATTTAACGCCTCAATCCCCTTTGGGGGCGATGCAACCCAATATCGCGCCAGGCGGCGATAAGTTTCGTCTGGCTATAAACTTTGCGCATCGCCAGTTCTAACGCCTCAAGCGGGGCTATACCCAATTTCTAGGCCTATGTGTTTTAAAAGCAACTTTTTTTTTTAAAGACGCAGAAAGCGGGAAAAAGAAATGAAAAGTTTGGAATCAAGATGGTGGCGACTCACCTCGGTTCAGAACGATAAGGCCCGCCCACACACGCACCGATTGGTGGACCGTCAGGTCACCGAAGCGTAGGATTGGTCAATCGTCCCGTCACTTGACTCTAGGAGGGCCAGCCCGCACGCGCCAGGAACCCGCCCCCGCCACACAGCGATTGGTCGACCGTCGGGTCGCTCGACCGTACGATTGGTCGACCTCGACGTCACTCGATGCTAATGAGCGGATAATGAGCGGAATGTTGAACGTTTTTGGGATACCGCGGGTGCAATTTTTGTCTCGCCGAAACGTAAATACGCTTATGACGGTTCTGGAATCGTAAGCTTTCTTTCGATGTAGGTACGCTCTATAACTTTCGAGTTTATACAATACAGACAGACAGACAGACAGATGGAATGACAGACAGACAGATGTATCCTTTTATATATGTAGCCAAGTGGGGAAAATGCAGTGAATATTTAAGTCCACTAGCTGGCGCGGTTCATTTTCCCCTTTAGTAATTTGAACAAGGAGAAAAGGGTTATGGGTAGGACCATGTGATGCCAAAGGAACCTCCCCTTTCTTCACAGCTTCCATTTTCTACATCCAGCATGAGAGATTGCTCTAAAGAGAGCTGGGGTGAATATGACTTTTGAAATGAACTTATTCTGTGTAAAGTACAACTAAAACAGTATTAAGTGCAACCCAGACATAGTTTTAAAGTGATATTGTTTCCCAAATCACTCGATACCACGGGGATGCTTGCAGATTGTCCCACCATGTGCTGGTGTTAACACTGGCTAAAATTGTTGTTGAGTCCTTGGGGGCTACGTTGCGAATGAGTTTAATATTCTGTGTTTTCTTGTACGATGTAACAAGTGATAACGGGACATAAGAATGTATTGTACTATTGGTTTTGTTTTGTGTAATGAGTGTTAGCTAACTAACTAACTGCACCTGTGGTTTGCCTCGTGTTCTGTTCTACAGCAAGCCACTGCCGTATTTTATCGACTGTGTTTTCTTGTATTTGCCATATTTCCGTCTTTTCCGTATTTTATACAATTAAATGTGGTTTTATGTATTTACAACTACATCCTAAGCCTAGAACCCAAGTTATCAATTCAGAATTAAAAAAAACAGAAAAAAGAAAGTTCTGTGTCCTGTGCTGCTCCATTTCGCCAGGCTACACATTTTGGTACCAGGAGTGGGGTCTGTTAGCTTGGAGTTTCTCAGGCTTGGTAAAGAAAAAATACATAAAATACGGCAGTGGGGGAAGAGCGGTGTGGTGCCAAGTGGACCTGGAGATGGACGGAGAGTGCTGCCTGGGGTTGCTAAGGAGGACCAGAACAGACAGACCGAATCCAGAGGGCACCAGGACCAATCTGGGAGAGGACCCATCAAGGCACCGAGGAGGGACACCATTGGAGAAGAATCGTCGCAGCTGCCATCCCATTCAGTGGCTTTCAGGGACTTGTGAACTGAGTCAAAATGTTAGAGTCTCCTGATGAGGAGGTTGGAGCTCACACTTCGGATGTTGAGGACAATACCTCTAGTGTGGGTGAGGGCAAATGGATAGATGAACTCAAGTCACAGATTTCAGAGTTGAAAAAAAACCATGACCAAGCAATGGCAATTATTGCCACTCTAGGTAATGGGGCAACCAAGTCATATGTGTATGTACCTAGAGAGCGTCAGATCCAACCATTCAGTGGTGAGGTATCTAAAGATAGTCGTTCAGTTGATGAGTTCATTGAAGAGGTTGAAAGTGTACTACGAGCTAAAGATCAGACTCCTGCAGAGCAGGTAGATTTCATTCGATCTTTGTTGAGGGGGGCAGCCCTACAGGAAATTAGGTTACGGTTGGGTGGAGAGTCTAAGCAGCCCAGTGACCTGTTCAGTTACCTAAGGGGGGCTTTCACCGAAAAACGCAGTGAGTCCCAGCTGTTAGAAACTTTCTATGGACGCAAGCAAGAAGAGGGTGAAGATTTCCAAGAATACTCACATGCACTCTCTCAGATTATTAGAGCTGTGGTAAAGCAATCACCAGATGCTGTGCCGAACACAAAACGGGTTGTCAGAAACAGATTTGTTGATGGTGTTAGAGATCCCTCACTCCGGAGAGAGTTGCGCAAGTTTGTACGAGGCAACCCCCAGTCTACCCTGTTTGATGTACGTGAGGAAGCTGTCTTATGGTCCTTAGAAGACCAGCCCTGTAGCACTAAAGTTGCAAAGAGCAAGAAGGTAGTGTGTGACAGTCCGGGGAGGGATCTTCAGTGTTCTGCCATTGGGGTACCAGGCAGCCAGGCTGCCACTTTACAGGATGTTCTTAAAGTGGTGGCGGAGTAGGGTAAAGCTATCGGGGAACTAACAGAGGCAGTATGGGGTCTTGCTCTACAGAAGGAAAACACTGGTAATGACAAGGTTGGGAAACCTAGAGCCAAGCCAAAGTTCACTGATGAAGGTCAGCCTATTTGCTTTAAGTGTAACGGGGCAGGACACATTGCCAAACAGTGTCCTCAGAAGCACAAGGTAGCAAACACATCCACCGATACCGGCTGGGGTGCAGGAAAACTAGCTCCCTCGATTGCCATGAGCCGGGCAATGCGAGGAAAACCTGCAGGCTCTCAGAACAGTACTTGTATTTGTTGTGTATGTAACCGTTTACCTTTAAGGGAACTATAGCATGTGACCGTTCGCCTTTAAGAGCACTACTTCAGGGTGGCACTATTTATTGGCTCATGTATACTGTAATACCGATAGTGACCACACCAGTATATAAGGGTTGTGATACGTTAACTAGGGCAGAAATCGCCCAGACCTCTGAATAGTAAAGACCTGTTTTGTTTGTACTTCTAAGGTCTCTGAAGTTATTTACTGCACCACCTACAGACTTTACAGTGGCGACGAGTCCGATCGTACCCTGCGGCAAGACTAACCAGTAGCAGAGAGCTTCAAAAAGAAAACACGAGGCTCCGTCTACTAAAAGTATAGTACTTACTGGAAGCTGGAAGATTAACAGCAAAGCTGCGGCAGCAACAGGCACAGATTACCCTGCTACCACATCTTGAGCGAGCCAATCAGCCTAAAACAAGGCGGCCGAAGAGACTGTGAGTAGTTAAAACAAATAAAAAAAAATTTAAAACGGGGTAGAAGTATTTGGAGGAGAAGGGCAAAGCATTCGGGTCCAACGGCGTCGGGTGACAGCCGGACCGCGGGCAATGTGAGAAGCCGTGCAGCAACCGCTGCCACGAAGCGCTGAGCCTGCGAGTAGGCGCGGGAGTGTCAGAGCCGAGAGCCGCGCGAGCGGGGGAGCCAGAGCCGAGCGGGAGGCGTTGCAAGCCAGCGATCGCATCTCCAGATAAGGGCCGAGAGCCGCGAGAGCGATCGGATCTACAGATAAGGGCCGGCAGCCGCTTCGCGATCCAGCGATCGCATTATAGATAAGGACCGCACTCGGGCTGACAGACGGCGTCGGGGGACCGGGTGAAGACCGCCAAGCGCGGGAAAACCGCCATTGAAGTGGGCGGGGAGAGCGAGAAGCGCGGGAAAGCCGCCATTTTTCGGGGAAAACCGCTGAAGAAGAAGGAAGAAGCGGGAAACCGCCATCTTGGAAATTATTAAGAATTTCAGAAAAGTAATAAGATTTTTCAGAAAGGCTGGTGTGTTCTCAAGAAGAGAGAAGAAAATTAATAATAAGTAAAGTAATACTTGTACTGTTCTCAAAAAGAGAAGAAGATGCCTAAGCGAGGAAATATTAATGACTTTAATGCAGAAATAGAAGACTGGGCCACGTATGTGGAACGCATAGAAATATATTGCGTAGCCAACGAAATTGAGGATGACAACAAGGCAATAACTTTGTTAAATTCGATGGGAGCAAAAACATACGGGCTTTTGAAACATCTAATAGCACCAGTTAAACCAGTGGACCAGACCTTCGAAGAGATCGTAACAGTGTTGAAGGATCACTTGAACCCCACACCGTTGATGCTGGCTGAACGATTTAAATTTTACGCCAGAACCCAGAGGCAAGATGAAAGCAATGCGGAATACTTAGTCGAACTGCGTAAGCTAGCGAAATACTGCCAGTTTGGAGGGAATTTGACAGAGGCGCTGCGGGACAAGTTCGTATGCGGCTTGGCCAAAGAAGGAACGCAGAAGCGACTTCTGGAAGAAAACGACCTCACACTGGACAGGGCTGTCCTCATAGCTTCATCGCACGAAGCCGCAGCGAAAGGGACGGCGGAAATGCAGCTAAAGGCGGCGGCACTCGGGGTGGACCAAATTACAACAAGCACTCCCAAATGCTACCGTTGTGGAAAGACAACGCACGACCAGAATCAGTGCTGGTTTAAGAACCAAGAGTGCAGGAAATGTGGCAAACTGGGTCACATCGCGAAGGTATGCAGGTCCGGAAAGAAGACCAACAAGCAAAGGAAGCCACCACCACAAGGAAAGTACAACAAGGTGCATCAGGTGGCTGAAAAGAGTTCAGACGAACAAAATTCAGACTCAGACCCAAACAGCCAGGAGCTGGATAGTCTGAGAATCCACCATGTGGGTAAAGTAACTGATCTACAGTTGATCTGGGTCACACTAAAAATAGCGGGAGTCCAAGTACGAATGGAGCTGGACACGGGATCAGCTGTATCCGTCATCAACCAAAAGGACTATCACCGGCTATTCTCTCACATACCCTTAAGAAATACCAAATTCGTATTACAGACATACACGGGGCATCATGTATACCCCCTGGGAAAAATACGAGTCAAGGTGAGAGATAGGGGTAAAGAACACCCACGAATGTATCTGTACGTACTACCTGAGGGAGGACCACCACTTCTGGGACGGGAGTGGATCAAGAAAATAGACATGGAATGGCACTACCGACAAGCAATGACGAGTGAGGACTCGGTGCAGACAAGCAGCTCAGACTCCGAGCCGGAAGACGATAAGTCCAGCTTATGTATGAAAAACAAGATTAACATGAACTCACGGACTAAGGTTGGGAAATCGATGGCGTGCATAAAGACAGAGAATTCTGAGTCTGTTCAAGCTACAGACAGATGCATTACGGAGGAACACCGGGCTAGAACTCAACGTTATGTCAAAGTACAATGACAATTAGAACAGTTGAGTGCCCGTCTCCTACAAGAGATGGAAAAGGTGAAAAAGTTCTGGGACACTGAATGGGAGTCCCTGGAAAGACAACAGAGACAGCTCGCTCAAGCAGAGAGCGACCATAGAGCCATCGTGGCCAAGTACCAATCACATCTCCCTGAGGCTGTTCAGGAACTAGAATATACACAGAACGATCCAAAGGAAGAGGAATCTTCAGGAAGTCAGGATGGTATTCCAGTTCACCTCTACGACTTGTTGCAAGCAGAGTGTAACGAGTTGAAAGAACAGTATGAACAGGCTCGGACTACAATCCTGGAAGGGGTTAACTTGGCAACTTCCGAAAAGCTCGTGTTAGTGAAAGAACATGAACGACTAAAGGTTGACCATAAGCAAGAATTACAAAGTCTGCAGGAAATGTTTGATGAGCTTCAGGCCAAGGCTGACTCATCGTTAGGGATTCAATCCATAGGAAAAAAATTAGTGGTGGAAGACATACCAGAACAGGGAATACAGGATGTCCAAGAACTCGTTAAATTATTAAAGGAAACACAAAATAAATATGAAGCGGCAATGGCCGAGGTCCAACGACTTGAAGAACAGATGCAACTGGAAATCTTTTCAGTGGAAGAAAAGGGAACTGTAAGAAACACAGAGACCGTAAGAATGGGCCATGAACATGAGCTTAAATCGTCAGAGGAGAAGGGTTTGGAGCTCTCAAAAGTTATTGAAATAGCCGAGGTTGCAACACAGACTGAGAAGATGGCAGCAGAGCAACCCTTAGATACCAAAAGTACGCTGACTCATGTCAAGGTTGAACAACAGAACGCTGAAACAACTGCTCCGGTAGAGGGATTGAATAGTCCGATCAATCAATCTCCAAAGGAAGTTGAAGTATTAAAATCACAAATGAGGTCATTAGTAAACAACTTGCTGAAAGCCCAGAAAAAGTTAGAGGAAGCGGAACACGTGAAGAAGTCTCTTCAGGAAAGATGTCTGGATTTGGAACAAAAGCTGGCTGACGTCCAGCTGGGTAGGGAGGACATAGAAGACCCTCTCGCTGGCCTAGCTCAGGACGACTCCGAATATTACTATGTCCTGTCCTGCCCAACTTGTAACTTCGACTCCCACCATACAGAAATCATGGAGGAGCACCGAAAGTCTACGGAACATCGGGAGAAGGTGGCTCTACTACGGAAAAAGGAGGAAGAGAAGGAGGAACTGCGCATGCAGCTGGCAGCTGACAGTGGAGCCCAGAGAGTCTCCAAGAAGCAGAAAAGGAAAAGTCGAAACAGAAGATGACCCATCTGAACCATGATTACCTCTACCAGATCACACACGTGGTCCCTCCGAACGGAGCCAATTCAGTTCGGAAGTTCAAACTGTTAAACCCATGGAAGGACTATTGAATGAGTCACTCCAGCAATGTGAACCGACTACACCACAGAGACTGAATCTATGAACTGTTTTCCACAGAGACTGAATCTGTGATCTGTTTTGACATGAAGTTATATATGTTATTATGTTATGTTAAACATGAAGTTATATGACGTTGACTCCATCGAGAGTATATCTGTAAATTGTTATATGACGTTGACTCCATCGAGAGTATATCTGCAACCTGTTTATATAAATTGAAGATTGTATGTTTAACGGGATTCTGTAAGTAATAAGCTAGGAAGGGAGGAGTGTTGTGTATGTAACCGTTTACCTTTAAGGGAACTATAGAATGTGACCGTTCGCCTTTAAGAGCACTACTTCAGGGTGGCACTATTTATTGGCTCATGTATACTGTAATACCGATAGTGACCACACCAGTATATAAGGGTTGTGATACGTTAACTAGGGCAGAAATCGCCCAGACCTCTGAATAGTAAAGACCTGTTTTGTTTGTACTTCTAAGGTCTCTGAAGTTATTTACTGCACCACCTACAGACTTTACAGTATTCGTGACAGATTTCTTGACCGTGCAATAGGTAAATGTCCAGTAGTAGATCTCAAGATTGGGGGGGTTACTGCTAACTGTTTACTGGATACCGGGAGCCAAGTCAGCACTATTACTGAAGGTTTTTTCAGAGAGCACCTACTTGGGAGGGATGAGGATATGCTGTCTACAACCGGGTGGCTTAAGATCACTGCCGCCAACGGGTTGGACATTCCCTACTTGGGCTACCTTGAGTTAGACGTTGAAACTATGGGCATAACCTTACCCGAGTGTGGTTTCCTGGTAGTCAAAGAGCATCAGCAGTCACAGCCTGCAGCACCAGGTCTTATTGGTATGAACATCATCAGCCGATGCAGACAACTAGTTCATGCTGAGTTTGACACTACTCTAGGGGGAAAGTTAGATTCAGATTGGAGGGAAGCATTTCAGCAAGTACAACAGTGTAACATCACTCCAAAGTCATCTTCTGTCCGTGTAGCTGGTAGGGGTTCTGTACATGTGCCTGCGTCTTCCATAGCTACAGTCTATGTAAAGGGACTTAAAACTTAGTCAGGTGACAGCACTAAAATGCTGTTGGAGCCAAGTAACACACCATTGCCCGGTGGCTTGGTAGTTGTCCCCACTCTAGTTGAATCAAAGGGACATTTATTTCCAGTGCAGGTGGTAAATTTCTCTGAGGAGGATGTGTGGTTAAGCCCCAGGACCAGGCTTGGTATTCCGACTCAGGCAGAGTGTGTAGACAAGGACTCCTGTGAGGTGCGATTTCAACGCATCTCCACTGACACAGAGGAAGTAACTGTTGGCAGAAAAGAAGGACAGATGACAGACCAAGACATTCAGTTGCTTTTGGACAAACTACACATAGGTGGCACACAGGGCCAACAAGCAGAGTTAGGTGCACTTTTAGCCAGGTATTCAGAAGTATTTGCTTTTAAGGATGAGGACCTAGGCTACACTGATAAAGTTGAGCATGAGATTAACTTGGTAGATGACATACCAGTTACAGAGCCATACCGTCGTATCCCACCTACACTGTACAAAGAGGTGAGGGACCACATCACTAAGCTTCTAAGAAAGCGTGTCATCCAGGAGAGCAATAGTTCATACGCTTTACCCATAGTGGTAGTTCGTAAGACTGATGGAGACATACGACTATGTGTTGACTTTAGGAAACTAAACTCAAAAACCAGACGTGACGCATTTCCTTTGCCCCGCATTGACGAGAGTTTTGATGCCCTTCATGGTGCAAAGTTCTTCTCGACCATTGATCTTGCAAGTGGGTACCACCAGGTTGCTGTTCGTGAAAGTGACAGGCCTAAGACTGCTTTTACAACTCCTTTTGGCCTTTTTGAGTACCTCAGAATGCCTTTTGGTGTCTGTAATGGACCTGCGACTTTTCAACGACTTATGCAAGCGACTATGAGCGACTTAGTGTTCCACATCCTATTGGTGTATTTAGATGACATCCTTGTGTTCTCTCAGAACTTCCCGGACCATTTAGAGAGGCTTGAGACAGCTCTAAGACGACTGAAAGAGACAGGCTTGAAAGTAAAGCTTGAAAAGTGTCACTTCCTGCAGCAGGAAGTCAGGTTCCTTGGGCATCAAATTTCAGGGGAGGGTATAGGGACAGATCCAGAGAAAATTGCCGCCGTAAAGAAGTGGCAGGTCCCCAGTACAGTCAAAGATCTGAGGTCATTTCTTGGCTTCTGTAGTTATTACAGGAGGTTCATTGAGGATTTTTCTAAACGAGCTGGCCCTCTCCATGACGTAGTCAATGCATGCCTTAGGGAAGACAGCCCAGCAAAAGCAAAACGGTTGTTTGAAGGTTCATGGACAGCTGAGTGCCAAGCTGCTTTCGAACAGTTGAAAGAAAAGCTGATCAGTGCTCCAGTGTTAGGTTACGCAGATTTCACTCAGCCTTTCATTGTAGAGACGGATGCCAGTAACCTAGGATTAGGTGCCATCCTCCACCAGCAGCAGGGAGATAGGAAGAGAGTGATAGCATATGCCAGTAGGAGGCTCCGTAATGCTGAAAGAAATGACAGAAACTACAGCAGTATGAAACTAGAGCTCCTCGCCCTCAAATGGGCTGTTTCAGAGAAATTTCGAGGTTACCTTCTAGGTTCCAAGTTCACTGTCATAACAGATAACAACCCCCTGTGTCATCTTTCTACAGCTAAGTTAGGTGCTGTTGAGCAAAGATGGGTGGCTCAGTTAGCTGTTTTTGACTTTGACGTCAAGTACCGCCCAGGCCGCTGCAATGCAGCAGCAGATGCCCTCTCTAGGCAGCCGTTAGCAGGGGAGCCCGAGTCAGACAGTGGGGATGCAGACTATGATGATTGTGTGGCCATATGTAATGTCATTCACAAGGGAACAGCTCTAGGACCAGACTTAGTGACAGCAGGAGTCAAGTGCTGTAAAGTCAGACAGATCCGTGTTTCGGACGCAGAAGAAAGCACTGAGCATAGTGAGTCGCAGGGTAACACACCAACACTTCCCGGTTACTCTAAAGAGGAACTACGTAAGTTTCAGGACACAGACCCCACCCTCAGCGTGTTTAGGAAGTTTTGGGGTGAGCAGCGAAAGCCAACTTACAAGGCGAGGTCGCAGTTATCCAAGCTAGTATTATCCACGTTAAAGCAGTGGCACCGTATTTGTGAGCAAGATGGCTTGTTGTACCGTGTAATCGAGGATGTCCATGTTGGTGAATGCCACCAGCTACTACTGCCCTCTTGTTTGAAAGAAGTCGTGCTTGAAGGTGTGCATGATCGTATGGGCCATCAGGGAATAGAGCGCACACAGAACCTTTTGAGACAGAGATGTTTTTCGGTTGGGATGTATGAGGATGTGGAACAGTGGGTCAAGAAATGCGAGAGGTGTGTTTTGACAAAAATGCCCCACCCCAAGATACATGCCCCTATGAAATCATTTCTAGCCTCCCGGCCCCTTGAAGTAGTTGCTGTAGATTTCACCATGCTGGAACCAGCCTCTGATGGTCGTGAGAATGTGTTAGTGGTGACAGATGTTTTCACTAAATTCACACAAGCCTTCCCTACTCGGGACCAAAAGGCTGATACCACGGCAAAAGTCCTTCTCAAAGAGTGGTTCATGAAGTATGGGGTCCCAGAAAGATTGCATTCAGACAGAGGTCAAAATTTTGAGAGTGAAATCATTGCCGAGCTGTGTAAGCGTTATGGTGTAAAGAAAACCCGCACTACCCCACACCACCCGGAAGGAAATGCTCAATGTGAGAGATTCAACAGATCTTTACAAGATCTTTTGTGTACACTGCCTCCAGAAAAGAAACGCCGCTGGCCTGAGCACTTATCTGAGTTGGTGTATGCCTACAATGTAACACCTCATGCTACGACTGGCTACTCACCGTACTATCTGCTTTTCGGGGTTCATCCACACCTTCCTGTAGATGCTTTATTAGGTCAGGAGCAAGTGTTAGACAAGAAACATGATTGGTTGGTTGTCCACCAAGAGCGTTTGAATGAGGCACATGCAAGGGCAAGAGAGTACACTGAAAAGAAATCAGCTCAAAGAATTGAACTTAACAAAGACAAAGTGTACTGTCCAACCATTGAGGTGGGTCAGCTGGTATACTTACGACACAGGCCTTTGGGTAGGAACAAAATTCAGGGTGCTTGGGGTCCTACTGTGTACAGAGTGGTGGAGGTACAGGGCACTACACATGCAGTTGAGCCTTTAGAGGGCGGTCCTTTAAAAAGGGTCCATAGAGTTAATCTTAGGCCATGTGTTACCCCTGTCCCTGAGCCTAGGCGGATGAGAACCAAGTCCCCTATCACCGTACCCCCTGTCACTCTTTTGACAGAATCGTTGCCAGAGCCCGCTGATACTGAGTTTGTTGTGGTAGAGGAAGTCACCTATCCAGAGTTAACTCAGGAGGAAAAAGTAAACAATGACCCTGTTGGTAACGCCCAAGATGTACAGGAATCAGAGGCTGTTTCTGAGCCAGAGCATTCAGATCCTTCTGAGTGTGGGACTGAGGTTGAGGTACCCATTCCGGCTCCTCGCAGAACTAAAAGAGCCAATGCTGGGGTAAACCCTAACTCGTACCATTTGCCTCAGTCAGCCTGTAATGCAGTCTCACTCAGTCCTGAGGTGTTCTCTCATGTTTTATCTAGTCTGGGTGCTGCATTTTTTCGAGAAGCTGTAAAAGAAGTTAAAAACTGGTGCTAAGTCACCGAGGACGTTGACTTTAAAGCAGGGGAGAATGTAGCCAAGTGGGGAAAATGCAATGAATATTTAAGTCCACTAGATGGCGCGGTTCATTTTCCCCTTTAGTAATTTGAACAAGGAGAAAAGGGTTATGGGTAGGACCATGTGATGCCAAAGGAACCTCCCCTTTCTTCACAGCTTCCATTTTCTACATCCAGTGTGAGAGATTGCTCTGAAGAGAGCTGGGGTGAATATGACTTTTGAAATGAACTTATTGGGCCAGAAATTCGTGAACGGGGCTTGCCGCGCGTGCAAGGTCCCGATTTGCACTTACCCGACGCGCCTGCCGATCACCTCCAGGGACGCCTGGAATTCGTGTTTCAAAAAGAAGAATCCCGGGCAGCGTATGACGTCACGCCGCCCAGGAGTGCAGCCAGCGCGAAGCCTGTAGCGCGCTGTGCAACTGAGACACGCCCCTTGAGGTCTCAGTTTCACAGGACATGCCCCCAATGTTTCTGCCAAGCTGCTAAGCATTTTTACATGCAAAGCAGCAGTTTAAATAGGTTTTTGGAAGTTTTTTGAAGATTTTGGTAACTTTTATAAACTTTAAAAAATGTTTACATTATTTTGAAGAATCTGAAGTAGTTTTAAACAGAATTAAAGCAATTTAAAGACTTTTAAAAGCCCTAAAAGAATTTTTTTAACTCCATTTATTTATTTAGCAATGTCGTCGTCATACGTGTCTTCACACTGTTCCCTTTGGGGAACTGTATGAAGTGGTGGAAGGATTTATGGCCATGATTAATGCTCATTCCGTGACCGTAACCATCTTTGAGCCAGCCATTAGGGCGGTTAGTCCTATGGCGGGAGGGTTTTACGGGCTCCCACAAGCTATACAAGGAGGGGGGGCCACCCACACCCACGGACGCAAATATCCCACTGGATGTCAACCCAGAATTTAGAGCCGGAGCTCCGACTCCACTTGCCGGGGCTGTCTGGAGCGGGGTTCGAAACCCTACCCTGATCTGGCCCAGCGGCGGGGATCCTACTGCTATGCCAAAGGCCCAATCCGATTAGCAACGTGAAATGGCTGGAATGAGCACAATTCACGGCATTAAAAGAACTCACAATTGAACTGATGATGACCTCAGCAATCTCCTCAAGGAGGTGGAGGCGCAGCGCCTGCTCATCATTGGTAATGAGAAGTCAAAGGCGCCGCAAAAAGGGCAGATGATAGCTTGGTCTTTCAAGTGGCAGCATAGGGCTCCAGTCACGGGGAGGGAAAAGGCGCAGGAAACGTATGGGTGTCACCTTTTGTGCAGAGTGGGCCTTTTGCGTAGCAGTAAGCATCCCCGCCGCTGGGCCAGAAGGAGTAGGGTTTCGAACCCCACTCCAGACAGTCCCGGCAAGTGGATTCGGAGCTCCAACTATAAATTCTGGGTGGACATCCAGCGGGATACTTGCATCCGTGGGTGTGGGTGGCCCCCCCCCTCAGATGGGTTGTGGGAGCCCGTAAAACCCTCACGCCATAGGACTAACCACCCTAATGGCTGGTTCAAAGATGGTTACGGTCACGGAATGAGCGTTAATCACAGCCATAAATCCTTCCACCACTTCATACAGTTCCCGAAAGGGAACAGTGTGAGGATACGTACGACGATGACCTCTTGCGCAATGCACCTCCTTGGACCCTCAGTCGCAGGTGCGAGGGGGCAAATCGTGCAATTGTTAAATTTTTCATTTTATTGACATGTAAAATGTTGGCCCAGTAATTCCCTTCCAAATGCGCGAGTACGGTCGGGGTACTTACGCGTCTGGCCGGAGGAAATGCCAGTTTTCAGCATGCACAGCGCATGCGGGGAAAACCGGCATTTCCTGTCCTCTGAACGAAGGGGTTCAGAGGCAGAACACGTGCGCAGTAAAATTCACCGCTTTCATTCATGCTTTCAGTGAGGTCAAGTCCTTACAACTTACACATGAAAAAAGCATGGGTACAGTTGCTCCAGAGGCTGCGGAGGAAGATATTTCTTATCGTGGAGCTTCTGAAAGTATGTATGTCTGTATATATTCTTTTGCGTGTTATGTATATATTCCTTTACTTATGTGTATGAATGTATTATTTAATTATGACTTTCAGAGAAAGTAACTTATTGGAAAATCATAATTAAAAACATACATTCATACACATAAGTAAAGGAATATAAAACATACATACATATACTCCACTGTCTGTGTGGAGTTTGCACATTCTCCCCGTGTTTGCGTGGGTTTCCTCCGGGTGCTCCGGTTTCCTCCCACAGTCCAAAGATGTGCGGGCTAGGTTGATTGGCTATGATAAATTGACCCTTAGTGTTAGGGGGATTAAATACACGGGGATAGGGTGGGATATGTGTTGATGTAGGGGTTACGGGGATCGGGTGGGATATGTGTCGGTGCAGGCTCGATGGGCCGAAATGGCCTCTATCTGCACTGTGGGGTTTCTGTGTGATTCTGTGATATACGTAAATGAATATATGCGGACATACATACATAATTACTTATTACTGATGAAAAGTTTCTTTCTTAAAAGTGCTGGAAATGTTACATTACTCATTTTAGAACACTCATTTTCACATTCCATTCACACAGCCACAATTGCTCCTTCTACCTACCGTTCTGAAAACCCGTTTAAAAAAAAAAAATTTAACTTTAAAACTTATTTAAAATTTCTTAAAATAACTTCCCTCCCTTTCCCAAACAAAAATATTGCCTTTCAGAAGCTCCACGATAAAATATATCTTCCTCCGCAGCCTTGGAACAACTTTACACCTGCTTTTTTCAAGTGTAACTTGTAAGGATTTACCCTCACTGAATCCATGAATGAAATCTACGAAGTTCACTGCGCAAGCGCTGCCTGTGCAGTCGCATGCGCTGTGCCTATGAACCCCTTCGTTCTGAGGACTGGAAATGCCGGCGTTCCCCGCATGCGCTGTGCATGCTGAATGCCGGCATTTCCAATGGCCAGATGCATGAGTACCCCCGACCGTACTCACGCATTTGGTCACGAATTTCTGGCCCATTCTGTGTAAAGTACAACTAAAACAGTATTAAGTGCAACCCAGACATAGTTTTTAAAGTGATATTGTTTCCCAAATCACTCGATACCACGGGGATGCTTGCAGATTGTCCCACCATGTGCTGGTCTTAACATTTGCTAAAATTGTTGTTGAGTCCTTGGGGGCTACGTTGCGAATGAGTTTAATATTCTGTGTTTTCTTGTACGATGTAACAAGTGATAACGGGACATAAGAATGTATTGTACTATTGGTTTTGTTTTTGTATAATGAGTGTTAGCTAACTAACTAACTGCACCTGTGGTTTGCCTTGTGTTCTGTTCTACAGCAAGCCACTGCCATATATTATTGACTGTGTTTTCTTGTATTTGCCGTATTTCTGTCTTTTCCGTATTTTATACAATTAAATGTGGTTTTATGTATTTACAACTACATCCTAAGCCTAGAACCCAAGTTATCAATTCAGAATAAAAAACCCCAGAAAAAAGAAAGTTCTGTGTCCTGTGCTGCTCCAATTCGCCAGGCTACATATATATAGACTAGCTGGGGGTGCCTGGCAGTGCCGAGGCTTCTTTGAGGGCATGTTGTTGTTGGAAGAGAGAGAGAGAGCGAGTGGGGGGAAGAGAGAGAGCGAGTGGGGGAAGAGAGGGAGCGAGTGGGGGGAAGAGAGAGAGCGAGTTGGGGGGAAGAGAGAGAGCGAGTTGGGGGGAAGAGAGACAGCGAATGGGGGGACGAGAGAGAGCGAGTGGGGGGAATGAGAGAGAGCGAGTGGGGGGGACGAGAGAGAGCGAGGGGGGGAGAGAGAGAGCGAGTGGGGGGAGAGAGAGAGTGAGTGGGGGGGAGAAGGAGAGCGAGTGGGGGGGACGAGAGAGAGCGAGTGGGGGGGATGAGAGAGAACAAGGGGGGGAGAGAGAGAGCGAGTGGGGGGGAGAGAGAAAGCGAGTGGGGCGAGAGAGAGAGCGAGTGTGGGGGAGAGAGAGAGCGAGTGGGGGGACGAGAGACAGCGAGTGGGGGGGAAGAGAGAGAGCGAGTGGGGGGACGAGAGAGAGTGAGTGGGGGGGACGAGCGAGAGCGAGTGGGGGGGACGAGAGAGAGCGAGTGGGGGGGACGAGAGAGAGCGAGTGGGGGAGAGAGAGAGAGCGAGTGGGGGGGAGAAAGAAAGTGAGTGAGGGGGAGAGAGAGAGCGAGTGGGGGGGAGAGAGAGGGAGCGAGTGGGGGGGAAAGAGAGAGCAAGTGGGGGGAAGAGAGAGAGCGAGTGAGGGGGAGAGAGAGAGCGAGTGGGGGGGAGAGAGAGAGAGCGAGTGGGGGGGAGAGAGAGAGCGAGTGGGGGGGAGAGAGAGAACAAGGGGGGGAGAGAGAGAGCGAGTGGGGGGGGAGAGAGAAAGCGAGTGGGGCGAGAGAGAGAGCGAGTGTGGGGGAGAGAGAGAGCGAGTGGGGGGACGAGAGACAGCGAGTGGGGGGGAAGAGAGAGAGCGAGTGGGGGGACGAGAGAGAGTGAGTGGGGGGGACGAGCGAGAGCGAGTGGGGGGGACGAGAGAGAGCGAGTGGGGGGGATGAGAGAGAGCGAGTGGGGGAGAGAGAGAGAGCGAGTGGGGGGGAGAAAGAAAGTGAGTGAGGGGGAGAGAGAGAGCGAGTGGGGGGGAGAGAGAGGGAGCGAGTGGGGGGGAAAGAGAGAGCAAGTGGGGGGAAGAGAGAGAGCGAGTGAGGGGGAGAGAGAGAGCGAGTGGGGGGGAGAGAGAGAGAGCGAGTGGGGGGGAGAGAGAGAGCGAGTGGGGGGGGAGAGAGAGCGCGAGCGGGGGGGAGAGAGAGAGCGAGTGGGGGGGAGAGAGAGAGCGACTGGGGGGAGAGAGAGAGCGAGTGGGGGGAGAGAGAGTGCGAGTGGGGGGGGAGAGAGAGAGCGAGCGGGGGGGGAGAGAGAGAGCGAGTGGGGGGGAGAGAGAGAGCGAGCGGGGGGGAGAGAGAGCGCGAGCGGGGGGAGAGAGAGAGCGAGTGGGGGGGAGAGAGAGAGCGACTGGGGGGAGAGAGAGAGCGAGTGGGGGAGAGAGAGAGCGAGTGGGGGGGAGAGAGAGAGCGAGTGGGGGGGAGAGAGAGAGCGAGTGGGGGGGGAGAGAGAGAGCGAGTGGGGGGGGAGAGAGAGAGCGAGCGGGGGGGAGAGAGAGAGCGAGCGGGGGGGAGAGAGAGAGCGAGTGGGGGGGAGAGAGAGAGCGACTGGGGGGAGAGAGAGAGCGAGTGGGGGGAGAGAGAGAGCGAGTGGGGGGGAGAGAGAGAGCGAGTGGGGGGGGAGAGAGAGAGCGAGTGGGGGGGAGAGAGAGAGCGAGTGGGGGGAGAGAGAGAGAGTGAGTGGGGGGGAGAGAGAGAGAGAGGAGCGAGTGGGGGAGAGAGAGAGAGCGAGTGGGGTGAGAGAGAGAGCGAGTGGGGGGGAGAGAGAGAGCAAGTGGGGGGAGAGAGAGAGCGAGAGGAAGGAGCGAGTGGGGGGCGAGAGAGCGAGAGGGGGAGAGAGAGAGCGAGTGGGGGGAGAGAGAGAGCGAGCAGGGGGGAGAGAGAGAGCGAGCGGGGGGGAGAGAAAGAGCGAGCTGGGGGGATAGACAGAGCGAGTGGGGGGAGAGAGAGAGTGAGCGGGGGGGAGAGAGAGAGTGAGCGGGGGGAAGAGAGAGAGCAAGCGGGGGGAGAGAGAGAGGTGAGCGGGGGGAAGAGAGAGAGCGAGCGGGGGGAAGAGAGAGAGCGAGCGGGGGGAAGAGAGAAAGTGAGCGGAGGGAAGAGAGAGCAAGCGGGGGGAAGAGAGAGAGCGACCGGGGGGAAGAGAGAGAGCGACCGGGGGGAAGAGAGAGAGCGACTGTGGGGGAAGAGAGAGAGCGACTGGGGGAGAAGAGAGAGAGCGACCGGGGGGGAGAGAGAGAGCGACTGGGAGAAGAGAGAGAGCGACTGGGGGGGAGAGAGAGCGCGAGTGGGGGGGAGAGAGCGAGCGAGAGCGAGTGGGGGGGAGAGAGAGAGCGAGAGCGAGTGGGGGGAGAGAGAGAACGAGAGAGACTGGGGGGGAGAGAGAGCGAGAGAGACTGGTGGGGAGAGAGAGAGTGAGAGAGGACTGGGGGGAGAGAGAGAGCGAGAGAGACTGGGGGGGAGAGAGAGAGACGGTGGGAAGAGAGATTGAGGGGGGAAGAGAGAGAGAGAGACGTGGGGGAAGTGAGAGACGGGGGGGAAAGAGAGAGAGAGAGACTGCTGGATTTAGTTCGGGATTAGCCTGGAGAGAGAGGGGGGGAAGGAGCGCCTGAGGGCTGGCCCGATGGACCCCTGCGAAGGAAGGAAGGAAGGAAGAAGGTAAGCTCTCCCTCCCTGTCCCACCCCCTCACTCTTTCCCTCCTTCACTCCCTCACCCTCTCTCCCTCCCCGTCTCTCCCTGCTTTACTCTCTCTCCCTCCCTCTCCTCTCCCTCCCTCCTCTCCTCTCCCTCCCTCTCCTCTCCCTCCCATCTCCCCTCCCTCTCCTCTCCCTCCCCCCCTCTCTCCTCTCCCAGCCCCCCCTCTCTCTCCTCTCCTCTCCCTCCCCCTCTCTCCTCTCCCTCCCCCCCCTCTCTCCTCTCCTCTCCCTCTCCCCCCTCTCTCCTCTCCTCTCCTCTCCCCCCCTCTCCTCTCCCTCCCCCTCTCCTCTCCCTCCCCCCTCTCCTCCCCCCGCCCTGCCCCCGCGGATCAGCGCCTCAGGGGCCGGCCGGCCAGTGCGCGGGCTCGCGCGTGAGGCCCGGCCGGACTCACCTCAGCTGCAGTCTGGGCCGACATTGACGCGCACGCTGACTCCCGCCCCGCCAGCCTTTACTAAGATGGCAGCGGTGGCTGCGCTCGGCTCAGACCAGTCTCTCCAACCTTTACAAAGGTTCCAGGCATTGTCTAAACTGGCGACTAAAACAAATCGATCGGCATCCACCTCGGGCCCAGGGGGCAGCGGCATCGCGCCGGGAATCTGGTCAACTCAAGGCCCAGGCTTCCCGGGCTGCTAGGCCGTGCCCGGCGCCGGCACAGCCGCTCGAAATGGCCATCAAAGTAGGCGAGCCTCTGGGCGAAGGGCAGGGGATCACTTCATTTCTAACTGTTCCTAAATACAATTTAAAACTGAAATAAATTGTTCTTTTCATTAGTTCCCTAACCACAGAAAGTGTGGGAAAAAAATCGTTAAGAATCAAGATGGCGGCCACTCACCTCGGTTCAGAATGATAAGGCCCGCCCACACACGCACCGATTGGTCAACTGAACTGTAGGATTGGTCAATCGTCAAGTCACTCAACACTCAACTGTAGGATGGCCCGCCCGCACGCGCAATGAACCCGCCCCCGTGACGCAGCGATTGGTCAACCATTGGTCAACTGTCAGGTCACTCAACCACACGATTGGTCAACCTTCACATCACTCAATGCTAATGAGCAAATGAGCAGAACTTTTCCCATTTAAGAGCGGAATTTTGAACGTTTTTTGGATACCGTGGGCACGATTTTTGTCCGACGGAAAAGTAAATACGCTTATGACCGTTCCGGAATCGTAATCTTTCTTTTGATGTAACACGCGTGTAAGTACGCTCTATAACTTTCAAATGTATAGAGAATGGACAGACAGACAGACAGACAGACGAGCAATTATTATTTATATATAGATAGACTAGCTGGGGGTGCCCGGCGGTGTCGAGGTTTTTTGAGGGCATGTTGTTGTTGGAAGAGAGAGAGAGAGTGAACTGGGGGGAAAGAGAGAGAGAGCGACTGGGGGGAAGAGAGAGAGAGAGCGACTGGGGAGAAGAGAGAGAGAGAGCGGCTGGGGGAAGAGAGAGAGAGAGCGACTGTGGGGAAGAGAGAGAGAGAGCGACTGGGGGGACGAGAGAGAGAGAGCGACTGGGGGAAGAGAGAGAGAGAGTGACTTGGGGGAAGCGAGGGAGAGCAACTGGGGGGAGAGAGAGAGAGTGCGACTGGGGGGAAGAGAGAGAGAATGCGACTGGGAGGAAGAGAGAGAGCGACGGGGGGAAGAGAGTGAGGGAGCGACTGGGGGGAAGAGAGAGAGGAGCGACTGGGGGGAAGAGAGAGAGGGAGCGACTGGGGGGAAGAGAGAGAGGGAGCGACTGGGGGGAAGAGAGAGAGGGAGTGACTGGGGGGAAGAGAGAGAGGGAGCGACTGGGGGGAAGAGAGAGACAGAGCGACTGGGGGGAAGAGAGAGAGGGAGCGACTGGGGGGAAGAGAGAGAGGGAGCGACTGGGGGGAAGAGAGAGAGGGAGCAACTGGGGGGAAGAGAGAGAGAGCGACTGGGGCGAAGAGAGAAAGAGAGAGCGACTGGGGGGAAGAGAGAGAGAGAGCGACTGGGGGGAAGAGAGAGAGTGTGACTGGGGGGAAGAGAGAGAGAGAGTGACTGGGGGAAGAGAGAGGGAGAGCGACTGGGGGGAAGAGAGAGAGAGAGCGACTGGGGGGAAGAGAGAGAGGGAGCGACTGGGGGGAAGAGAGAGAGGGAGCGACTGGGTGGAAGGGAGAGAGAGCGACTGGGGGGAAGAGAGAGCGAGAGCGACTGGGGGAAGAGAGAGGGAGAGCGACTGGGGGGAAGAGAGAGAGAGAGCGACTGGGGGGAAGAGAGAGGGAGAGCGACTGGGGAGAAGACAGAGAGAGAGCGACTGGGGGGAAGAGAGAGAGTGACTTGGGGGAAGAGAGAGAGAGAGTGCGACTGGGTGGAAGAGAGAGAGAGAGCGACGGGGGGGAAGAGAGTAAGGGAGCAACTGGGGGGAAGAGAGAGAGGGAGCGACTGGGGGAAGAGAGAGAGAGAGCGACTGGGGGGGAAGAGAGAGAGAGAGCGACTGGGGGAAGAGAGAGAGAGCGACTCGGGGGAAGAGAGAGAGAGAGCGACTGGGGGAAGAGAGAGAGAGAGCGACTGGGGGAAAGAGAGAGAGAGAGAGCGACTGGGGGAAAGAGAGAGAGAGAGCGACGGGGGGAAGAGAGAGAGAGAGCGACTGGGGGGAAGAGAGAGAGAGAGCGACTGGGGGAAGAGAGAGAGAGAGCGACTGGGGGAAGAGAGAGAAAGCGACTGGGGCGAAGAGAGAGAGAGAGAGCGACTGGGGGAAGAGAGAGAGAGAGCGACTGGGGGGAAGAGAGAGAGTGTGACTGGGGGGAAGAGAGAGAGGGCGCGACTGGGGGGGGAAGAGAGAGAGAGAGCATGACTGGGGGAAGAGAGGGAGAGCGACTGGGGGGAAGAGAGAAAGAGAGCGACTGGGGGGAAAGAGAGAGAGAGAGTGACTGGGGGGAAGAGAGAGAGAGAGCGACTGGGGGGAAGAGAGAGAGAGAGCGACTGGGGGGAAGAGAGAGAGAGAGCGACTGGGGGGAAGAGAGATAGAGTGCGACTGGGGGAAGAGAGAGAGAGAGCGACTGGGGGGGAAGAGAGAGAGAGTGCGACTGGTGGGGACGAGAGAGAGCGAGCGACTGGGAGGAAGAGAGAGAGAGCGACTGGGGGGAAGAGAGAGAGAGAGCGCGACTGGGGGGGAAGAGAGAGAGAGCGACGGGGGGAAGAGAGAAAGAGAGCGACTGGGGGAAGAGAGAGAGAGAGCGACTGGGGGGAAGAGAGAGAGCGACTGGGGGGAAGAGAGAGAGAGAGCGACTGGGGGGAAGAGAGAGAGAGAGCGACTGGGGGGAAGAGAGAGAGAGAGCGACTGGGGGGAAGAGAGAGAGAGTGCGACTGGGGGGAAGAGAGAGAGAGAGCGACTGGGGGGAAGAGAGAGAGAGTGCGACTGGGGGGACGAGAGAGAGAGCGACTGGAGGGAAGAGAGAGAGAGCGACTGGGGGAGAGAGAATGAGAGCTTGAGTGAGAGAGGGAGTGAGAGCAGGATTGAGGGAGAGAGTGATTGAGTGAGCGAGGGAGAGAGAGCTTGACTGATGGAGGGAGTGACAGCATGAGTGAGGGTGTGATAGCATGAGTGAGTGAGGGAGTGAGTGAATGAGGGATGGAGCGAGAGCGTGAATGAGGAAGGGTGTGAGAGCATGAGAGAGTGAGGGAGTGTGTGAGAGCATGTGTGAGCAAGTGAGTGTGTGAGTAAATGAGGGAGGGAGTAAGAGCATGAGTGAGCAAAGGTGTGAGAGCATGAGTGTGTGAGGGAGTGAGCGAGTGAATGAGGTTGTGAGTGAGAGAATTTGTGAGAGAGGGAGCGAGACAATGAGTGAGTGCAGGAGTGAGAGCATGAGTGAGTGAGGGAGTGAGAGCATGAGTGAGGGAGGGAGTTAGAGCATGACTGAGCAAGGTAGTGAGGGAGTGAATGCGGGAGGGTTTGAGAGCATGAGTGAGAGAGGGAGCAAAAGCATGAGTGAGTGCAGGAGTGGGATCATGAGTGAGAGAGGGAGTGAGAGCATGAGTGAGGGAGGGACTGAGTGCATGAGTGAGTGAGAGAGTGAAAGCATGAGTGAGCGAGGGAGTGAAAGCATGAGTGAGGGAGGGAGTGTGAGCATGAGTGAGTGAGGGAGTGAGTGAATGAGAGAGGGACTGAGAGCATGAGTGAGGGAGAGAGTGAGAGCATGAGTGAGTGTGGGAACGAGTGAGGGAGTGAGAGCATGAGTGAGGGAGGGATTGAGTACATGAGTGAGTGAGTGAGTGAATGAATGAGGGAAGGAGTGAGAGCATGAGTGAATGAGGGAGTGAGTGCATGAGAGCCTGAGTGAGTGAATGAGTTAGGGAGTGAGAGCATGAGTGAGTAAGGAGTGAGAGTATGTGTGAGTGATGGATTGAGTGAATGAGGGAAGGAGTGAGAGCCTGAGTGAGTGAGGGAGAGCAGGAGTGAGGGAGGGAGTGACTGAGAAAATGAGGGAGGGTGTGAGAGCATGAGTGAGCGAGGGAGTGAGAGCATAAGTGAGTGAGGGACAGAGAGAGTGAATGAGAGAAAGATTTAGAGCATTAATGGGGCAGGAGTGAGAGCATGAGTGAGTGAGAGAGTGAGGGAGTGAATGAGGGAAGGAGTAAGAACATGAGTGAGAGAGTGAGAGCATGAGTGAGTGAGGGAGGGAGTGAGAGCATGAGTGACGGAGGGAGTGAGAGTATGAGTGAGGGAGGAGGGAGAGCATGAGTGAGGGATGGTAGTGAGAGCTTGAGTGAGTGGACAGAGTGAGAGCATGAGTGATGGAGGGAGTGCGTGTGTGAGTGAATGAGGGAGGGGAGTGAGAGCCTGAGTGATCGACGGAGTGACACATGTGTGAGCGAGGGAGATTGAGTGAGTGAGGCAGTGAGAGCATGAGTTAGGGAGGGAGTGAGAACATGAGTGTGTGAGGCAGTGAGTGAGAGAATGAGGGAGGGAGTGAGAGCATGAGTGAGTGAGCAATTGAGTGAGTGAATGAGGGAGGGAGTGAGAGCATGAGTGAGGGAGGGAGTGAGAGGGTGATCAAGGGAGTGAGTGAATGAGTGAATGAGGGATGGAGTGAGTGCATGAATGAGGGAGGGATTGCGAGCAAGTGTGAGGGAGGGAATGGGAGCATGAGTGAGGAAGGGAGTGAGAGCTTGAGTGAGGGAGGGAGTGAGAACATGATTGAGCGAGGTAGTGAGGGAGTAAATGAGGGAGGGAGTGAGAGCATGAGGGAGTGAGTGAGAGAATGAGTGAGAGAGGGAGCGAGAGCATGGGTGAGCGAGGCAGTGAGTGAGTGAATGAGGGAGGGAAGTGAGAGCATGAGTGAGAGAGCAAGCGAAGCATGATGTGAGTGCAGGAGTGAGATCATGAGTGAGGGAGGGTGTGTGAACATGAGTGTGTGAGGCAGTGAATGAGTGAATGAGGGAGGGAGTGAGCGCATGTGTGAGGAGGGAGTGAGAGGGTGATTAAGGGAGTGAGTGAGTGAGTGAATGAGGGAGGGAGGGAGTGCATGAATGAGGGAGGGATTGCGAGCAAGTGTGAGGGAGGTAATGGGAGCATGAGTGAGGGAAGGAGTGATAGCATGATGAGGGAGGGAGTGAGAACATGAGTGAGTCAGTGAGTGAGTGAATGATGGAAGGAGTGAGCGCATGAATGAATCAGTGAGTGAGAGCATGAGTGAGTGAGGGTGTGAGGGAATGAATGAGGGAAGGAGTGAGACATGAGTGAGGCAGGGGAGAGTGAGAGCATGAGTGAGCAAGTAAGTGAGAGCATGCGTGAGTGAGAGAGGGAGTGATGGCATGAGTGAGGGAGAGATTGAGGACATGAGTGAGTGAGTGAGTGAATGAGGGAAGGAGTGAGAGCATGAGTGAATGAGAGAGTGAGTGCATGAGAGAGAACTATGAAAAATGGTTTGACTCAGATTGCCATAACATGAGGAAAAAACTCAGCAAAATATCAAACCGAAAACACAGACAGCCAGAAAATGAGGATTACGCCTTACTTATTGTCAGGCACGAACACAATACAAAAACACGCTCAGAACCAAGAAAAAGAGCAGTATATTAAAAATACACTCAGCTCCATTGAGGAATCCATTGATTCTAATTGTTTCTGGGACAACTGGAATGCATTACACAAAAAACAACATGACAAATTGGACATTCAAAACGGAGACACATGGGAAAACCATTTTGAAAAATTATACCAGAAAAACACACTAAGCCCAGAGCAATATCAAATATGCAAAAAACTGAAAAGCTCGAATTGGCCATAAAAGATAACCAAAACCCGCTAGACCCCCTAATAACTGAAAAAGAGCTATTTGAAAAACTCAAGGACCTGCAACCAGGAAAAGCTTGTGGTGCAGATGGCATCCTAAGCAAAATGATTAAACACACAGACGATAAATTGAAATTGGTTATCCTAAAAC
This sequence comes from Somniosus microcephalus, assembly GCF_052327205.1. Taxonomy (NCBI): domain Eukaryota; kingdom Metazoa; phylum Chordata; class Chondrichthyes; order Squaliformes; family Somniosidae; genus Somniosus; species Somniosus microcephalus. The sequence goes on from NC_140989.1 coordinate 205,302,646, forward strand.
TCTTCAACTTGGTTCTGAGTGTCGGTTACTTCCCTGATATCTGGAACAAAGGACTCATATCGCCCATATACAGAAGTGGAGAAAAAGTTGACCCAAATAACTATCGAGGCATCTGTGTAAACAGTAACCTGGGGAAGGTATTCTGTAGTATCATAAACAAAAGACTTATAAACTTCCTTGAGGAGCACAATGTCTTGAGTAAAAGCCAAATTGGATTCCTACCAAACTATAGAACATCAGATCATATCTTCACCCTACACACCCTAATTGACAAACATGTTCATCAAAACAAAAGCAAAATTTTTGCCTGCTTTATAGATTTCCAGAAGGCTTTCAATTCCATTCGGCATGACGGTCTATTCTTGAAACTTATTGAAAGTGGTGTAGGGGGAAAAACATATGATGTAATTAAATCAATGTACACAAACAATAAATGTGCAGTTAAAATTGGAGACAAACAAACAAAACACTTCCCACAGGGGTGTGGTGTGACGCAGGGCTCGCCCATCTCACCGACACACTTTAATATTTACATAAATGAATTAGCAAAACTACAAGGGAGGAGATTGCGGGGGCTCTGACACAAATTTTCAGAACCTCTCTGGCCACAGGGGATGTACCAGAGGACTGGAGAACAGCTAACATAGTACCATTATTCAAGAAGGGTAGCAGGGATAAACCAGGGAATTACAGGCCAGTGAGCCTAACATCTGTGGTAGGGAAATTATTGGAAAAAATTCTGAGGGACAGAATTAGTCTCCACTTGGAGAGGCAAGGATTAATCGGGGATAGTCAGCATGGCTTTGTCAAGGGTAAATCATGTCTGACCAATCTGATTGAATTTTTCGAGGGGGTGACTAGCTGTGTAGATGAGGGAAATGCTGTGGATGTGGTTTACATGGACTTCAGTAAAGCTTTTGACAAAGTCCCGCATAGGAGACTGGTCAAGAAGGTAAGAGCCCATGGGATCCAGGGGGCCTTGGCGCGTTGGATCCTAAACTGGCTGAGTGGCAGGAGGCAGAGGGTGATGGTCGAAGGTTGCTTTTGTGACTGGAAGCCTGTGTCCAGTGGGGTACCTCAGGGATCGGTGCTGGGTCCCTTGCTGTTTGTGATCTACATTAACGATTTGGATGAGAATGTAAAGGGTATGATCAGTAAGTTCGCGGATGACACGAAAATTGGTGGGGTGGTAAATTGCGAGGAGGAAAGTCTCAGGCTACAGGACGATATTAACGGGTTGGTCAGATGGGCGGAAAAGTGGCAAATGGAATTTAACCCGGAAAAATGCGAGGTGATGCATTTTGGACGGTCAAATAAGGCAAGGGAATACACAATGGGTGGTAGGGCCCTAGGAAGTACAGAGGGTCAGAGGGACCTTGGTGTACATGTACATAGATCCCTGAAGGCAGCGGAGCAGGTAGATAAGGTGGTTAAAAAGGCATATGGGATACTTGCCTTCATTAGCAGAGGCATAGAATATAAGAGTAGGGAGGTTATGATGGAGCTGTACAAAACGCTGGTGAGGCCACAGCTGGAGTACTGTGTGCAGTTCTGGTCGCCTCACTATAGGAAGGATGTGATTGCTCTGGAGAGGGTGCAGAGAAGATTCACCAGGATGTTACCTGGGATGGAGCACCTTAGCTATGAAGAGAGACTCTACAGGCTGGGGTTGTTTTCCTTGGAGCAAAGGAGGCTGAGGGGGGACCTGATTGAGGTGTACAAAATGATGAGGGGCATAGATAGGGTAGATAAAGAGGAACTTTTCCCCTTAGTAGGGGGGTCAATAACAAGGGGGCACAGATTCAGGGTAAGGGGCAGGAGATTTAGGGGGGATTTGAGGAGGAACTTTTTCACCCAGAGGGTGGTTGGAAGCTGGAACTCACTGCCTGAAAGGGTGGTAGAGGCAGGAACCCTCACAACATTCAAGAAGCATTTGGATGAGCACTTGAAATGCCATTGCATACAAGGCTATGGACCAAATGCTGGAAAATGGGATTAGACTGGACAGGGATGGATGGGCGGCGCAGACACGATGGGCCGAAGGGCCTCTTTCTGTGCTGTAAAACTCTATGACTCTATGACTCTATGACTTGAACAATCTACAGCACCCGGCCTCACCCTATATGAATCCAAGGTTAAATTCCTCCTCTATGCAGGTGACTTGGTTCTGCTGTCACCAACTAAGGAGGGTCTACAGCAGAACCTGGATCTGCTAGAGTCATTCTGTCAGACCTGGGTCCTAACAATAAACCCACAAAAAACCAAAGTTCTTGTGTTCCAGCAAAGATCCAGACATCAGGGACCCAGAATAAATTTCACACTAGGAACAACTAAAATTGAACAAACCACTAACTACACATACTTGGGCTTAAAAATCAGTTCTACGGGAAATTTTCATCTGGCTGTGAATGAACTGAAAGAGAAAGCAAGAAGGGCTTCCTATGCCATTAAAAAATCAATCCAAATAGAAACCCCAATTAGCATTTGGCTCAAAATTTTTAAATCAGTAATTGAACCAATTGCACTCTATGGCAGTGAGGTGTGGGGACCGCTAAAACAACAAGAATTTGCAAAATGGGACAAACACCCAATTGAGATCCTACATGCAGAATTCTGTAAAAGTATCCTCCGGACTCAAAGGAAAACCGTAAACAATGCATGCAGGGCAGAACTAGGCCAATATCCATGATGTGCCTTCAATAACCACAAAACTAGAAGTTATAGACTTTAACAAGTTGGCTTTTAATCACTAAGATCAGAGCTAACATCTCAACACACTGACTGGCTCACAGGAATGAGTCATACAGATCCTGGGATCTTTAAGTAAGAGAAGTCAGGGGCGGAGCCAAGAGCCAAGACCTGGAACCTTCCAGGTTAGTCAGGGAAGAGGAAGTGAAACTATACACCGTGTGGGGGAGGGTAATATACAGGAGTGCAAAACAAATACAGGCAAGACAAACAGATTTCATTACATTCACCCCTTCTTTAGATTTAGTCCATCGGGGTGATGTTTCTTAAAAGTTGGTATAAGTGAGTCTGTCAGGAGGTTTTGCAGTTCTCAGTGATCGGCGCAAAGCCGGTTGGGGTGCCTCTAGGGGAATGGATTCTGGTTCCTCCGCTGTCCGGGCCTCCGCAGTGTCTTCCAGGTTACCTGCAGTGTCCTCCAGGTTAAAGTTGGGTATTGATACCTCTGGGCGTCCTGTCTCTTTATGGTATAGGTCTTCCTCGGGTAGTCTCTCATCGTTCTCTCCGCTCCCCGAGGGAGCGAGGTCTTTTATGGAAACAGTGTCCTCTCGCCCGTCAGAGTATTCGATATAGGCGTACTGAGGGTTTGCATGGAGGAGCTGTACCTTTCCCACAAGGGGGTTCATTTTATGGCCTCTCACGTGCTTCCGCAATAGTACTGTCCCCGGAGACGTCAGCCACGCGGGTAGAGATATACTCGAGGTGGATTTCCGGGGGAAAACGAACATCTTTTCGTGAGAGGTAGCGTTAGTGGCTGTACATAACAGAGACCTTATGGAGTGGAGCACGCCTGGGAGGACTTCCTGCCAGCGGGAGGTCGGAAGGCCTTTTGACTTTAAGGCTAACGTGACAGCCTTCCAAACAGTAGCTTTCTCCCTTTCCACTTGCCCATTACCCCGGGGGTTGTAGCTAGTGGTTCTGCTAGTGGCTATCCCCTTTGAGAGCAAGAACTGGCGCAGTTTGTCACTCATAAATGACGTCCCCCTATCGCTGTGTATGTAGTTCGGCATGCCAAACATGCAGAATAGATTACAGAGACACTTGATGACCGTGGCACTGGTCATGTCTGGGCAGGGAATGGCGAAGGGGAAGCGGGAATATTCATCAATGATATTGAGGAAGTATACGTTACGGTCGGCAGAGGGAAGGGGTCCCTTGAAGTCCAGACTTAGGCGCTCGAATGGCCGTGTGGCTTTGATAAGGTGTGAACGGTCAGGCCTGTAGAAACGAGGCTTGCATTCCGCACAGGTGCGGCAGGCTCTGGTCATTGCCCTGACCTCCTCGATGGAGTGGGGCAGATTGCGGGACTTTATAAAATGGTATAGTCGGGTGACCCCTGGGTGACAGAGGTCGTTGTGGAGACCCTGTAATTTGTCCGTATGAATGCTGGCACACATTCCCCGCGATAGGGCATCTGGGGATTCATTAAGGGCTCCCGGCCTGTACATAATATCATAGTCGAACGTGGATAGTTCGATCCTCCACCTGAGTATTTTGTCATTCTTGATTTTCCCCCTTTGTTTGTTATTAAACATGAAAGCCACCGACCGCTGGTCGGTGAGCAGGGTGAAACGGTTGCCGGCTAGATAGTGTCTCCAGTGCCGCACTGCCTCCACTATAGCCTGTGCCTCCTTCTCGACAGAAGAGTGCCTGATTTCAGGTCCCTGTTGGGATCGGGAGAAGAAGGCCACAGGTCTCCCAGCCTGATTGAGAGTCGCAGCTAAGGCAAAGTCTGACGCATCGCTTTCGACTTGAAAGGGAATGCTTTCGTCCACTGCACACAGTGTCCTGTTTGATACTGGTGAAAGCCTCCCGAGCTTCAGCTGATAGTGGGAAGGACGTTGATTTAATGAGGGGTCGGGCCTTATCAGAGTAATTGGGCACCCATTGGGCATAATACGAAAAAATCCCAGGCACCTTTTTAAAGCTTTGGGATTGTGTGGCAGGGGCAGTTCCTTTAGGGGGCGTAATCGGTCAGGGTCCGGTCCAATTACCCCATCTTCCACCACACAGCCGAGGATACAGAGACGGGTTGTGTTGAAGACACATTTGTCTTTGTTGTAGGTTAGATTCAGCTTTAGGGCAGTTTTTAAAAATCTCGCAAGATTTAGATCGTGGTCTTGCTGGTTGTGCCCGCAGATAGTGACATTGTCCAGATAGGGGTAGGTAGCTTGTAGTTTATTCTCGTCAACCATGCGGTCCATCTCACGTTGGAAGACCGAGACCCCATTTGTTACCCCGAAGGGCACTCTGAGAAAATGGTAGAGGCGTCCGTTCACCTCAAAGGCGGTGTATGGGCGATCCTCCGTTCTGATGGGGAGCTGGTGATACGCGGATTTGAGGTCGATAGTTGAGAAGACTCAGTATTGCGCAATCTGGTTGACCATTTCTGATATGCGGGGTAAAGGGTAGGTGTCCAGCTGGGTATAAATATTAACAGTCTGGCTGTAGTCAATTACCATCCGTTTCTTTTCGCTATTTTTAACTATGACTACTTGAGCACGCCACGGACTGGTACTGCATTCAATAATGCCTTCCCGCAGGAGTCTGTCCACTTCCGCCTTGATAAAGTGTCTGTCTTCCAGACTGTACCGTCTACTTTTGGTCGCTATGGGCCATCAGTTCGGAGCGAGATTAGCGAATAAAGAGGGCGGGCTGATTTTTAAGGTTGATAGGCCACAGACTGTGAGTGGCGGCTGGGACCCGCCATATGCTAGCATGACACTTTCGTGGTGGCACTGGAAGTCCAGGCCCAAGATTACATTAACACAGAGTTCTGGCATCACGAGGAGTTTAAAATCCTTGTAATCCATGCCTTTTACAGTCAGTGTTACCACACAGTAGCCCAAAATGTCCGAAGTGTGGGGCTTAGCAGCCACAGCAATTCTGCTCCATGTAGGGGTTACCGTTAATGAGTGCTGCCATACCAGGCTAGGGTGGATAAAACTCTCGGTACTCCCACAGTCAATTAAACATTTCGTTAAATTCCCGTTTACCTGTATGTCCATCATAGATTTTGTCAACGGGTGTGGCCTGGATTGATCCACCGTGATCGAAGCCACTGGGCGGCCGTTGAGTTGGTAAAAGATGGCGGATCCCAAGATGGCGGCCCGCACGGCACGCACGAGGCGGTGACAGAGTTAGAAATCGGATTCCCCCTGCAGACTTTGCTAAAATGCCCCTTTTTCTTACATTTGAAGCATGTAGCGTCCTTCGCTGGGCATCGTTGTCTGGGGTGCTTGGCCTGGCCGCAGAAGTAGCATTTCGGGCCTCGAGACATTGCCGCTGTAGTAGGACTCCTGGGTGAACTTCTGTGTGGGGACTCCGGCGGTGTAGAGCTGGCCTGAGACCTGGATGGGGAAGATGGCTGATTCCAAGATGGCAGCCCGCTTGGCGCGCACGAGGCGGTGAGGGCCGCATGGCCGGAAGAATAAGAGTCAGAGTTTTTCTGGGCCACGTCCAGCGATCGCGCAGTGGCCACTGTTGTGTATGTAACCGTTTACCTTTAAGGGAACTATAGAATGTGACCGTTCGCCTTTAAGAGCACTACTTTAGGGTGGCACTATTTATTGGCTCATGTATACTGTAATACCGATAGTGACCACACCAGTATATAAGGGTTGTGATACGTTAACTAGAGCAGAAATCGCCCAGACCACTGAATAGTAAAGACCTGTTTTGTTTGTACTTCTAAGGTCTCTGAAGTTATTTACTGCACCACCTACAGACTTTACAGTGGCGACGAGTCCGATCGTACCCTGCGGCAAGACTAACCAGTAGCAGAGAGCTTGGTAAAGAAAAAATACATAAAATACGGCAGTGGGGGAAGAGCGGTGTGGTGCCAAGTGGACCTGGAGATGGACGGAGAGTGCTGCCTGGGGTTGCTAAGGAGGACCAGACCAGACAGACGGAATCCAGAGGGCACCAGGACCAATCTGGGAGAGGACCCATCAAGGCACCGAGGAGGGACACCATTGGAGAAGAATCGTCGCAGCTGCCATCCCATTCAGTGGCTTTCAGGGACTTGTGAACTGAGTCAAAATGTTAGAGTCTCCTGATGAGGAGGTTGGAGCTCACACTTCGGATGTTGAGGACAATACCTCTAGTGTGGGTGAGGGCAAATGGATAGATGAACTCAAGTCACAGATTTCAGAGTTGAAAAAAAACCATGACCAAGCAATGGCAATTATTGCCACTCTAGGTAATGGGGCAACCAAGTCATATGTGTATGTACCTAGAGAGCGTCAGATCCAACCATTCAGTGGTGAGGTATCTAAAGATAGTCGTTCAGTTGATGAGTTCATTGAAGAGGTTGAAAGTGTACTACGAGCTAAAGATCAGACTTCTGCAGAGCAGGTAGATTTCATTCGATCTTTGTTGAGGGGGGCAGCCCTATAGGAAATTAGGTTACGGTTGGGTGGAGAGTCTAAGCAGCCCAGTGACCTGTTCAGTTACCTAAGGGGGGCTTTCACCGAAAAACGCAGTGAGTCCCAGCTGTTAGAAACTTTCTATGGACGCAAGCAAGAAGAGGGTGAAGATTTCCAAGAATACTCACATGCACTCTCTCAGATTATTAGAGCTGTGGTAAAGCAATCACCAGATGCTGTGCCGAACACAAAACGGGTTGTCAGAAACAGATTTGTTGATGGTGTTAGAGATCCCTCACTCCGGAGAGAGTTGCGCAAGTTTGTACGAGGCAACCCCCAGTCTACCCTGTTTGATGTACGTGAGGAAGCTGTCTTATGGTCCTTAGAAGACCAGCCCTGTAGCACTAAAGTTGCAAAGAGCAAGAAGGTAGTGTGTGACAGTCCGGGGAGGGATCTTCAGTGTTCTGCCATTGGGGTACCAGGCAGCCAGGCTGCCACTTTACAGGATGTTCTTAAAGTGGTGGCGGAGTAGGGTAAAGCTATCGGGGAACTAACAGAGGCAGTACGGGGTCTTGCTCTACAGAAGGAAAACACTGGTAATGACAAGGTTGGGAAACCTAGAGCCAAGCCAAAGTTCACTGATGAAGGTCAGCCTATTTGCTTTAAGTGTAACGGGGCAGGACACATTGCCAAACAGTGTCCTCAGAAGCACAAGGTAGCAAACACATCCACCGATACCGGCTGGGGTGCAGGAAAACTAGCTCCCTCGATTGCCATGAGCCGGGCAATGCGAGGAAAACCTGCAGGCTCTCAGAACAGTACTTGTATTTGTTGTGTATGTAACCGTTTACCTTTAAGGGAACTATAGCATGTGACCGTTCGCCTTTAAGAGCACTACTTCAGGGTGGCACTATTTATTGGCTCATGTATACTGTAATACCGATAGTGACCACACCAGTATATAAGGGTTGTGATACGTTAACTAGGGCAGAAATCGCCCAGACCTCTGAATAGTAAAGACCTGTTTTGTTTGTACTTCTAAGGTCTCTGAAGTTATTTACTGCACCACCTACAGACTTTACAGTGGCGACGAGTCCGATCGTACCCTGCGGCAAGACTAACCAGTAGCAGAGAGCTTCAAAAAGAAAACACGAGGCTCCGTCTACTAAAAGTATAGTACTTACTGGAAGCTGGAAGATTAACAGCAAAGCTGCGGCAGCAACAGGCACAGATTACCCTGCTACCACATCTTGAGCGAGCCAATCAGCCTAAAACAAGGCGGCCGAAGAGACTGTGAGTAGTTAAAACAAATAAAATTTTTAAAAAAACGGGGTAGAAGTATTTGGAGGAGAAGGGCAAAGCATTCGGGTCCAACGGCGTCGGGTGACAGCCGGACCGCGGGCAATGTGAGAAGCCGTGCAGCAACCGCTGCCACGAAGCGCTGAGCCTGCGAGTAGGCGCGGGAGTGTCAGAGCCGAGAGCCGCGCGAGCGGGGGAGCCAGAGCCGAGCGGGAGGCGTTGCAAGCCAGCGATCGCATCTCCAGATAAGGGCCGAGAGCCGTGAGAGCGATCGGATCTACAGATAAGGGCCGGCAGCCGCTTCGCGATCCAGCGATCGCATTATAGATAAGGACCGCACTCGGGCTGACAGACGGCGTCGGGGGACCGGGTGAAGACCGCCAAGCGCGGGAAAACCGCCATTGAAGTGGGCGGGGAGAGCGAGAAGCGCGGGAAAGCCGCCATTTTTCGGGGAAAACCGCTGAAGAAGAAGGAAGAAGCGGGAAACCGCCATCTTGGAAATTATTAAGAATTTCAGAAAAGTAATAAGATTTTTCAGAAAGGCTGGTGTGTTCTCAAGAAGAGAGAAGAAAATTAATAATAAGTAAAGTAATACTTGTACTGTTCTCAAAAAGAGAAGAAGATGCCTAAGCGAGGAAATATTAATGACTTTAATGCAGAAATAGAAGACTGGGCCACGTATGTGGAACGCATAGAAATATATTGCGTAGCCAACGAAATTGAGGATGACAACAAGGCAATAACTTTGTTAAATTCGATGGGAGCAAAAACATACGGGCTTTTGAAACATCTAATAGCACCAGTTAAACCAGTGGACCAGACCTTCGAAGAGATCGTAACAGTGTTGAAGGATCACTTGAACCCCACACCGTTGATGCTGGCTGAACGATTTAAATTTTACGCCAGAACCCAGAGGCAAGATGAAAGCAATGCGGAATACTTAGTCGAACTGCGTAAGCTAGCGAAATACTGCCAGTTTGGAGGGAATTTGACAGAGGCGCTGCGGGACAAGTTCGTATGCGGCTTGGCCAAAGAAGGAACGCAGAAGCGACTTCTGGAAGAAAACGACCTCACACTGGACAGGGCTGTCCTCATAGCTTCATCGCACGAAGCCGCAGCGAAAGGGACGGCGGAAATGCAGCTAAAGGCGGCGGCACTCGGGGTGGACCAAATTACAACAAGCACTCCCAAATGCTACCGTTGTGGAAAGACAACGCACGACCAGAATCAGTGCTGGTTTAAGAACCAAGAGTGCAGGAAATGTGGCAAACTGGGTCACATCGCGAAGGTATGCAGGTCCGGAAAGAAGACCAACAAGCAAAGGAAGCCACCACCACAAGGAAAGTACAACAAGGTGCATCAGGTGGCTGAAAAGAGTTCAGACGAACAAAATTCAGACTCAGACCCAAACAGCCAGGAGCTGGATAGTCTGAGAATCCACCATGTGGGTAAAGTAACTGATCTACAGTTGATCTGGGTCACACTAAAAATAGCGGGAGTCCAAGTACGAATGGAGCTGGACACGGGATCAGCTGTATCCGTCATCAACCAAAAGGACTATCACCGGCTATTCTCTCACATACCCTTAAGAAATACCAAATTCGTATTACAGACATACACGGGGCATCATGTATACCCCCTGGGAAAAATACGAGTCAAGGTGAGAGATAGGGGTAAAGAACACCCACGAATGTATCTGTACGTACTACCTGAGGGAGGACCACCACTTCTGGGACGGGAGTGGATCAAGAAAATAGACATGGAATGGCACTACCGACAAGCAATGACGAGTGAGGACTCGGTGCAGACAAGCAGCTCAGACTCCGAGCCGGAAGACGATAAGTCCAGCTTATGTATGAAAAACAAGATTAACATGAACTCACGGACTAAGGTTGGGAAATCGATGGCGTGCATAAAGACAGAGAATTCTGAGTCTGTTCAAGCTACAGACAGATGCATTACGGAGGAACACCGGGCTAGAACTCAACGTTATGTCAAAGTACAACGACAATTAGAACAGTTGAGTGCCCGTCTCCTACAAGAGATGGAAAAGGTGAAAAAGTTCTGGGACACTGAATGGGAGTCCCTGGAAAGACAACAGAGACAGCTCGCTCAAGCAGAGAGCGACCATAGAGCCATCGTGGCCAAGTACCAATCACATCTCCCTGAGGCTGTTCAGGAACTAGAATATACACAGAACGATCCAAAGGAAGAGGAATCTTCAGGAAGTCAGGATGGTATTCCAGTTCACCTCTACGACTTGTTGCAAGCAGAGTGTAACGAGTTGAAAGAACAGTATGAACAGGCTCGGACTACAATCCTGGAAGGGGTTAACTTGGCAACTTCCGAAAAGCTCGTGTTAGTGAAAGAACATGAACGACTAAAGGTTGACCATAAGCAAGAATTACAAAGTCTGCAGGAAATGTTTGATGAGCTTCAGGCCAAGGCTGACTCATCGTTAGGGATTCAATCCATAGGAAAAAAATTAGTGGTGGAAGACATACCAGAACAGGGAATACAGGATGTCCAAGAACTCGTTAAATTATTAAAGGAAACACAAAATAAATATGAAGCGGCAATGGCCGAGGTCCAACGACTTGAAGAACAGATGCAACTGGAAATCTTTTCAGTGGAAGAAAAGGGAACTGTAAGAAACACAGAGACCGTAAGAATGGGCCATGAACATGAGCTTAAATCGTCAGAGGAGAAGGGTTTGGAGCTCTCAAAAGTTATTGAAATAGCCGAGGTTGCAACACAGACTGAGAAGATGGCAGCAGAGCAACCCTTAGATACCAAAAGTACACTGACTCATGTCAAGGTTGAACAACAGAACGCTGAAACAACTGCTCCGGTAGAGGGATTGAATAGTCCGATCAATCAATCTCCAAAGGAAGTTGAAGTATTAAAATCACAAATGAGGTCATTAGTAAACAACTTGCTGAAAGCCCAGAAAAAGTTAGAGGAAGCGGAACACGTGAAGAAGTCTCTTCAGGAAAGATGTCTGGATTTGGAACAAAAGCTGGCTGACGTCCAGCTGGGTAGGGAGGACATAGAAGACCCTCTCGCTGGCCTAGCTCAGGACGACTCCGAATATTACTATGTCCTGTCCTGCCCAACTTGTAACTTCGACTCCCACCATACAGAAATCATGGAGGAGCACCGAAAGTCTACGGAACATCGGGAGAAGGTGGCTCTACTACGGAAAAAGGAGGAAGAGAAGGAGGAACTGCGCATGCAGCTGGCAGCTGACAGTGGAGCCCAGAGAGTCTCCAAGAAGCAGAAAAGGAAAAGTCGAAACAGAAGATGACCCATCTGAACCATTATTACCTCTATCAGATCACACACGTGGTCCCTCCGAACGGAGCCAATTCAGTTCGGAAGTTCAAACTGTTAAACCCATGGAAGGACTATTGAATGAGTCACTCCAGCAATGTGAACCGACTACACCACAGAGACTGAATCTATGAACTGTTTTCCACAGAGACTGAATCTGTGATCTGTTTTGACATGAAGTTATATATGTTATTATGTTATGTTAAACATGAAGTTATATGACGTTGACTCCATCGTGAGTATATCTGTAAATTGTTATATGACGTTGACTCCATCGAGAGTATATCTGCAACCTGTTTATATAAAATTGAAGATTGTATGTTTAACGGGATTCTGTAAGTAATAAGCTAGGAAGGGAGGAGTGTTGTGTATGTAACCGTTTACCTTTAAGGGAACTATAGAATGTGACCGTTCGCCTTTAAGAGCACTACTTTAGGGTGGCACTATTTATTGGCTCATGTATACTGTAATACTGATAGTGACCACACCAGTATATAAGGGTTGTGATACGTTAACTAGAGCAGAAATCGCCCAGACCACTGAATAGTAAAGACCTGTTTTGTTTGTACTTCTAAAGTCTCTGAAGTTATTTACTGCACAACCTACAGACTTTACAGCCACTGCCTTTTTTAAGTCCAGGACCTCCTTCTCCAGCAGTCTCTGCCGGATATAATTCGATTTGAGGCCCGTGATGAAGGAATCGCAGACCAATTCGTCAGAGTACACGTTGGCCGTCACGGCCTTGCAGTTACAGTCCCTGACCAAGTCCTTTAGGCCCTGTAAGAAATCGTCCATTGATTCCTCAGGTCGCTGCCTGCGTGTAGCCAGCAGATGTCTGGTGTACACTTCATTTACTGGCCTCTGGTATTGGGCCTTCAGGATAGTGATGGCCTCCGTGTAAGAGGTGGCATCCCGGATGAACGAATAAATCCGATGATTAACGCGAGTAGTCAGTAGACTCAGTTTATCTACCTCGCTAGCGGATGAGGCCCTCGCGAAGAGTTCGAAGCATTTGAGCCAGTGTCCAAATTGATTTGATGCTTCAGCAGAATGTGGATCCAAGTCCAGACGCTCTGGTTTTAGGAGTCGATCCATCCTAGTATTCTTTAGTGATTAAAATTGATGTGCCTTCAATAACCACAAAACTAGAAGTTATAGACTTTAACAAGTTGGCTTTTAATCACTAAGATCAGAGCTAACATCTCAACACACTGACTGGCTCACAGGAATGAGTCATACAGATCCTGGGATCTTTAAGTAAGAGAAGTCAGGGGCGGAGCCAAGAGCCAAGACCTGGAACCTTCCAAGTTAGTCAGGGAAGAGGAAGTGAAACTATACACCGTGTGGGGGAGGGTAATATACAGGAGTGCAAAACAAATACAGGCAAGACAAACAGATTTCATTACAATCCATTAATAATCACTATCCAAAAAAGAGCCACCAAATTTTGGAAACACCTAAAAATGACCAACCCCCACTGCTATCATTACGAAGCCCTGAAATGCCAAGAGAGGATCATAAAGAAGAATACCCTCAGTCAACTAGTCCTGGGACTCAGTAAAGTAACTACTAACACTACTAACAATAACCAGCCCCAGGACAGTGACAGCGTAACACAGAGAATTCGACCCAACACAATTGCCACTAAGCAAAAGGAAAAATACCTGTCATATTGGGCAGAAACAACAAAAACTCAAAACAAACTCAATTGCTACTTGGCCCTAAACAGACAAACCAACATGGCTGAATACCTGACCATGGTAAAGGATAGCAAATTGAGAAAAACCTTGACAATGTACAGACTTAGTGAACATAGCCTGGCCATTGAAAAAGGCAGACACAGGCAGACCCGGCTGCCAAGAGAGGACAGGATATGCTCTCACTGCAGTCAGGGAGTGGTGGAGACAGAGATGCACTTCCTCACAGCTTGTGGAAAATATCAGGGCATAAGGGAGAATTTCTACCCAAAATTCACAAAAATATGCCCTGAATTCAGAAATTTGAATGACGACCAAAAACTCCCATACCTACTAGGGGAACAGAGAAATTGTGTAACCTTAGCGGCACACTATGTTACAGCTTACCATAAACAGAAGGACAACCATTAAATCTAAGAAAAGAGCATATACAAATTATATGAATGTATATTTATCCACTCAGGGATATATCTGTTTATACACTGTATGGATAGATCTGCATTTATGTGTTCAACCATGAATGTTTTTCGATGCTTTGGCAACATAAGATATACCTTGTCATGCCAATAAAGCGATTTGAATTGAATTGAATTGAATTGAATGAGAGAGGGATTGAGAGCATGAGTTAGTGATGGAGTGACCCCTTGAGTGAGTGAGGGAGTGTGAGCATGAGTGAGTGAGGGAGTGAGAGCTTGAGTGTGCAAGGGAATGAGACATGTGTGAGGCAGGGAGTGAGAGCATGAATGAGCGAGGGAGTGAGTGAGTGAATGAGGGAGGGAGTGAGAGCATGAGTGAGCGATGGAGTGACGTCTTCAGTGTGGGAGGGAGTGAGAGCATTTGTGAGTGAGGGAGTGAGAGTATGATTGAATGAGGGAGTGATTGAGTGAGTGAGGGAATGAGAGCAAGAGGGAGGGAGGGAGTGAGAGCATGAGTGAGTGAGTGAGTGAATGAGTGAGGGATGAGAGCATGAGTGAGGCAGGGATTGAGAGCATGAGTGAGGGAAGGTTTGAGAGCTTGTATTGAGTCAATGAGAGCATGAGTGAGTGAGGGATTGAGAGCATGAGGGAGTGAGTGTGTGAGGGAGGGAAGGAGTGAGAGCATGAGTGAGGGAGGGAGTGAGTACATGTATGAGTGATGGAGTGACACCATGAGTGAGCGAGGGAGTGACACCATGAGTGAGGGAGAGAGTGAGTGGGTGAGTGAGTGAGAGCATGAGTGAGGGAGGGAGTAAGAGCATGAGTCAGCGAGGGATAGATTGAGTGAGCAAGGGAGTGAGAGCATGAGATAGGGAGGAGTGAGTGCATGAGTGAGGGAGTGAGTGAATGAGGGAGGGAGTGAGAGCATGACTGAGGGAGGGAGTGAATGTGTGAATGAGGACAGGGGTGTGAGCATGAGTGAGGGAATTAGTGAGAGCCTGAGTGAGTAAAGGAGTGAGTACATGAGTGAGAAAGGGAGTTAAGCATGAGTGAGGCAGATAGTGAGAGCATGAGTGAGCAAGGGAGTGAGAGAATGACTGAGGGAGGGAGTGAGAGCATGAGTGAGTGATGGTGTGACACCATGAGTGAGCGGGGGAGTGAGAACTTGTGTGAGTGAGGGAGTGAGTGAGAGCATGAGTGAGGGAGGATGTGAGAGTATGAGAGAGTGATGGAGTGACACCATGAGTGAGTGAGGGAGTGAGACCATGAGTGAGGGAGGGAGTGATGGAGGGAGCGAGGGAGTGAGAGCATGAGTGAGGGAGTGAGTGTGAGCATGAGTAAGGGAGTGAGTGCATGAGTGAGGGATGGAGTGAGTGCATGAGTGAGGGAGGGAGTGAGTGCATGAGTGAGGGAGGGAGTGAGAGCATGATTCACTGAGGGAGTGAGGGAGTGAGGGAGGGAAGGAGTGAGAGCATGAGTGAGGGAGGGAGTGAGAGCATGAGTGAGGGAGGAGCGAGTGAGTGAATGAATGAGGGATTGAAAGCATGAGTGAGGCAGAGAGTAAGAGCATGAGTGAGGGAAGGTTTGAGAGCTTGTTTGAGGATGGGAGTGAGAGCATGACTGAGAGATGGAGTGAGAGCATGAATGGGTGAGTGATTGAGTGAATGAGGGAAAGAGTGAGAGCATAAGGGAGGGAGGGAGTCAGAGCATGAGTGAGTGAGGGTGGGAGAGCACGAGTGAGTGAGGGAGTGTGAGCATGAATCACTGAGTGAGTGAGTGAGTGATGGAGGGAAGGAGTGAGAGCACGAGTGAGGGTGGGAGTGAGAGTATGAGAGAGTGATGGAGTGACACCTTGAGTGAGCGAGGGAGTGAGACCATGAGTGAGGGAGTGAGTGAGTGAGAGCATGAGTATGGGAGGAAGTGAGAGCATGAGTCAGTGAGGGAGTGATTGAGGGAGTGAGGGAATGAGAGCATGTGAGGGACGGAGTGTGATCATGAGTAAGGGAGTGAGTGCATGAGTGAGGGATGGAGTGAGTGCATGATTGAGGGAGTGAGAGCATGAGGGAGGGAGGGAGTGTGATCATGAGTAAGGGAGTGAGTGCATGAGTGAGGGAGGGAGTGAGTGCATGAGTGAGGGAGTGAGAGCATGAGGGAGGGAGGGAGTGATTGAGTGAGTGAGGGAGTGGGAGCATGAGTGAGGGAGGGTGTCAGAGCATGGGTATGGGAGGGAGTGATTGATTGAGCAAGGGAGTGAGAGCATGAGTGAGGGAGGGAGTGAGAGCATTTGAGAGGGTGGGAGTGAAAGCATGATTCACTGAGGGAGTGAGGAAGTGAGGAAGTGAGGGAGGGAAGGAGCGAGAGCATGAGTGAGGGAGGGAGTGAGAGCATGAGTGAGGGAGGGAGTGAGAGCATGAGTGAGCGATGGTGTGAGACCGTGAGTGTGCGGGGGAGTGAGAACATTTGTGAGTGATGGAGTGAGAGCATGAGTGAGGGAGGAATGAGTGAGTGAATGAGTGAGGGATTGAGAGCATGAGTGAGGCAGGGAGTAAGAGCATGAGTGAGGGAAGGTTTGAGAGCTTGTTTGAGGGTGGGAATGAGAGCATGAGTGAGGGAGGGAGTGAGAGCACGGGTGAGTGAGAGAGTGAGTGAGTGAATGAGGGAGGGAGTGAGAGCATGAGTTAGCGATGGAGTGACCCCTTGAGTGAGCGAGGGAGTGTGAGCATGAATGAGCGAGGGAGTGAGTGAGTGAATGAGGGAGTGAGTGAGAGCATGAGTGAGCGATGGAGTGACACCTTCATTGTGGGAGGGAGTGAGAGCATGTGTGAGTGAGATAGTGAGAGCATGAGTGAACGAGGGAGTGATTGAGAGAGTGAGGGAGTGAGAGCAAGAGTGAGGGTGGGAATGAGAGCATGTGTGAGGGAGGAATGAGAGCATGATTGAGCGAGGGAATTTGTGTATGAGTGAGCGACAGAGTGAGTGAGTGAGCGAGGTAGTGAGTGCATGAGTGAGGAAGGGAGTGAGAGCATGAGTGAGGGAGGAATGAGAGCATGATTGAGCGAGGGAGTTTGAGCATGAGTGAGCGACGGAGTGAGTGAGTGACCAAGGGAGTGAGAGCATGAGTGAGGAAGAAATTCAGAGCATGAGTGAGGGAGGACGTGATTGAGTGAGAGAGTGAAAGCATTAGTGATTGACGGAGGGAGAGCATGATTGAATGAGGGACTGATTGAGTGAGCGAGGCAGTGGGAGCATGTGTGAGGGAGGGAGTGAGAGCATGAGTGAGGGAGGAATGAGAGCATGATTGAGCGAGGGAGTTTGAGCATGAGTGAGCGACGGAGTGAATGAGTGACCAAGGGAGTGAGAGCATGAGTGAGGAAGAAATTCAGAGCATGAGTGAGGGAGGACGTGATTGAGTGAGAGAATGAAAGCATTAGTGATTGAGGGAGGGAGAGCATGATTGAATGAGGGACTGATTGAGTGAGCGAGGCTGTGAGAGCATGAGTGAGGGAGGGAGTGAGAGCATGAGTCAGTGAGTAAGTGATTGAGTAAGCGAGGGAGTGAGAGCATGAGTAAGGGAGGGAGTGATTGAGTAAGTGAGTGAGTGAGAGCATGAGTAAGGGAGGGAGTGATTGAGTCAGCAAGGGAGTGAGATCATGAGTGAGGGAGGGAGTGAAAGCATGAGTCAGTGAGGGAGTGATTGAGTAAGCGAGGGAGTCAGAGCATGAATATGGGAGGGAGTGATTGAGTGAGCGAGGGAGTGAGAGCCTGAGTGAGGGAGGGAGAGAGAGCATGAGTGAGGGAGGGAGTGAGTGATTGAGCAAGGGAGTCAGAGCATGAGTGAGGGAGTATTTGAGAGCATGAGTGAGGGAGGGAGAGCATGTGTGAGGGAGGGAGTGAAAGCATGAGTGAGGGAGTGAGTGAGGGCAGGAGTTAGGGAAGGAGTGAGAGCATGAGGGAGGGAGGCAGTGAGAGCAAGAGTGAGTCAGGGAGTGAGTAAGTGAATGAAGGAGCGAGTGAGAGCATGAGTGTGCAAGGGAATGATACTTGAGTGAGGTAGGGAGTGAGAGCATGAATGAGCGAGGGAGTGAGTGAGTGAACGAGGGAAGGAGTGAGAGCATGAGTGAGCGGTGGAGTGACACCTTCAGTGTGGGAAGGAGTGAGAGCATGTGTGAGTGAGGGAGTGAGAGCATGAGTGAATGAGGGAGTGATTGAGAGAGTGAGGGAGTGAGAGCAAGAGTGAGGGTGGGAGTGAGAGCATGTGTGAGGGAGGAATGAGAGCATGATTGAGCGAGGGAGTTTGAGCATGAGTGTGCGACGGAGTGAGTGAGTGAGCGAGGGAGTGAGAACATGAGTGAGGAAGGGAGTGAGAGCATGATTGAGCGAGGGAGTTTGAGCATGTGTGAGCGATGGAGTGAGTGAGTGAGCCAGGGAGTGAGTGCATGAGTGAGAAAGGGAGTGAGAGCATGAGTGTGTAAGGGAATGATACTTGAGTGAGGCAGGGAGTGAGAGCATGAATGAGTGAGGGAGTGAGTGAGTGAACGAGGGAAGGAGTGAGAGCATGAGTGAGCGATGGAGTGACACCTTCAGTGTGGGAAGGAGTGAGAGCATGTGTGAGTGAGGGAGTGAGTGCATGACTGATGGAGGGAGTGAATGAGGGAGGGAGTGAGAGCATGAGTGAGGGAGGAGTGAGAGCATGAGTGAGGGAAGGAGTGTGAGCATGAATGAGGGAGGGAGTGAGAGCATGAGAGTGTGAGGGAGTGAGAGCATGAGTGAGCGAGGGAGTGAAGCATGAGTGAGGCAGGTAGTAAGAGCATGAGTGAGCAAGGGATTGAGAGCATGAGTGAGGGAGGGAGTGAAAGCATGAGTGACTAAGGGAGTGAGTGACTGAATAAGGGAGGAAGTGGGAGCATGAGTGAGGGGGGAGTGAGAGCAGGAGTGAGGGAATGAGTGAGAGCTTGAGGGAGGGAGGGAAGGATAGTAAGTGTGAGTGAAGGACTGAGTGAGTGAGTGAGTGAGAGCATGAGTGAGGGAAGGAGTGAGAGCATGAGAGAGGGATTGAGTGAATGAGAGAGTGAGGGAGTGAATGAATGAGGGAGGGAGTGAGAGCATGGGTGAGGGAGGGAGTGAGAGCATGAGTGAGGGAGGAAGTGAGAGCATGATTGAGTGAGGGAGTGAGTGAGTGAATGTGTGATGGATTAAGAGCATGAGTGAGGCAGGGAGTCAGTGCATGAGTGAGGGAAGGTTTGAGAGCTAGTTTGAGGGTGGGAGCGAGAATGTGAGTGAGGGATGGAGTGAAAGCATGAGTGCGTGAGGGAGTGAGTGAGTGTATGAGGGAAGGATTGAGAACATGTGTGAGGGAGGGAGTCAGAGCATGAGTCTTTGAGGGAGTGAGAGCATGAGTGAGTGAGGGAGTGAGGGAGGGAAAGAGTGAGCGCATGTGTGAGGGAGGGAGTGAGAACATGAGTCAGTGAGTGAGTGAGGGAGTGAGGGAGGGAAGGAGCGAGAATATTAGTGAGGGAGGGAGTGAGAGCATGAGTGAGGGAAGTTTTGAGGGCTTGTTTGAGGGTGGGAGTGAGAGCATGAGTGAGGGATTGAGCGAGAGCATGAGTGAGTGAGGGAGTGAGGGAGTGAATGATGGAAGTATTGAGAGCATGAGTGAATGAGGGAGTGAGGGAGGGAAAGGGTGAGTGCATGAGTGAGGGAGGGTGTGAGAGCATGAGTCAGTTAGTGAGTGAGGGAGTGAGGGAGGGAAGGAGTGAGAGCATGAGTGAGGAAAGGAGTGAGAGCATGAGTGAGTGAGGGAGTGACACCATGAGTGAGCAAGGGAGTGACACCATGAGTGAGGGAGGGAGTGAGTGGGTGAGAGCATGAGTGAGGGAGGGAGGGAGTGGGTGAGAGCATGAGTCAGCGAGGTAGTGCTTGCGTGAGCAAGGGCGTGAGAGCATGAGTGGGGGAAGGAGTGAGAGCATGAGTGAGTGAGTGAGTGTGTGCATGAATGAGGCAGGGAATGAGAGCATGAGTGAATGAGGGAGTGAGAGCATGAGTGAGTGAGTGAGAGAGGGAGGGAGTGAAAGCTTGAGTGAGGGAGGGAGTGAGAGCATGAGAGAGGGAGGGATTGAGAGCATGAGTGAGGGAGTGAGAGCATGAGTGAGTGAGGGAGTGAGAGAATGAAGGAGGGAGTGAGAGCATGAGGGAGTAAGTGAGTGCATGAGTGAGGGAAGGTTTGAGAGCTTGTTTGAGGGAGGGAGTGAGAGCATGAGTGAGTAATGAACTGAGGGTGTGAGGGAGTGAAGGAGGGAAGGAGTGAGAGATGAGCGAGGGAGGGAGTCAGAGCATGAGTCTTTGAGGGAGTGAGAGCATGAGTGAGTGCGGGAGTGAGAGCATGAGTGAGGGAAGGTTTGAGAGTTTGTTTGAGGGTGGGAGTGAGAGCATGAGTGAGTGAGGGACTGAGGGAGTGAGGGAGTGAAGGATGGAAGGAGTGAGATCATGAGTGAGGGATGGAGTCAGAGCATGATACTTTGAGGGAGAGCATGAGGGAGTGAGGGAGTGAGGGAGGGAACGAGTGAGAGCATGAGTGAGGGAGGGAGTGAGAGCATGTGTGAGTGATGGAGGGACACCATGAGTGAGTGAGGGAGTGACACCATGAGTGAGGGAGGAGTGAGTGAGTGAGAGCATGAGTGAGGGAGGGAGTGAGACTATGAGTCAGCGAGAGATTGATTGAGTGAGCGAGGGAGTGACACCATGAGTGAGGGAGGGATTGAGTGAGTGACAGCATAAGTGAGGGAGGGAGTGATAATATGTGTCAGCACGAGAGTAGTTGAATGAGCGAGGGAGTGAGAGCATGAGTGAGGGAGGAAGTGAGAGCATGAGAGAGGGATGGGGTGAGAGCATGAGTGAGGGAGTGAGGGCATGTGTGACGGAGGCAGTGAGAGCATGAGAAAGGGAGGTAGTGAGATCATGAGTGAGTGAGGGAGTGAGTGAGTGAATTAGTGAGGGATTGAGAGCATGAGTGAGGCAGGGAGTGAGAGCATGAGTGAGGGAAGGTTTGTGAGCTTTTTTGATTGAGGGAGTGAGACCATGAGTGAGTGAGGGAGTGAGGGAGTGTGGGAGTGAGGGAGTGAAGGAGGGAAGGAGTGAGAGCATGAGTGAGGGGGTGAGTGAGAGCATGAGTCACTGAGTGTGTGAGGCAGGGAATGAGTGACACCATGAGTGAGCGAGGGAGTGACACCATGAGTAAGGGATGGAGTGAGTGAGTGAGTGAGTGAGAGCATGATTGATGGAGGGAGTGATTGAGTGAGTGAGGGAGTGAGAGCATGAGTGAGGGAGGGTGATTGAGCATGAGTAAGGGAGTGAGAGCATGAGTGAGGGAGGGAGTGAGAGCATGAGGGAGGGAGGGAGGGAGAGCATGATTCAGGGTGTGAGTGAATGAGGGAGATAGTAAGAGCATGAAAGAGTGAGGGAGTGAGAGCATGAGTGAGGGAAGGAGTGAGAGCATGAATGAGGGAGGGAATGAGTGTGTGAATGAGGGCAGGAGTTAGTGCATGAGTGAGGGAAGGAGTGAGAGCATGAATGAGGGAGGGAATGAGTGTGTGAATGAGGGCAGGAGTGTGAGCATGAGTGAGGGAAGGAATGAGAGCATGAATGAGTGAGGGAGTGAGTGCATGAGTGAGTGAGTGAGTGATACATGAGTGAGGCAGGTTTTGAGAGCATGAGTGAGCAAGGGAGTGAGAGCATGAGTAAGGGAGGGAGTAAGAGCATGAGTGACTGAGGAAGTGAGTGAGTGAATGAGGGAGGGAGGGAGTGCATGAGTGAGTGATGGAGTACCCCCTGAGTGAGGGAGGGATTGATAGCATGAGTGAAGAGTGAGTGAGAGCATGAGTGAATGAAGGAGTGATTGACTGAGGGAGGGATTTAGAGCATGAGTGAGGGAGGGAGTGAGAGCATCAGTGAGGGAAGGTTTGAGAGCTTGTTTGAGGGTGGAGTGAGAGCATGACTGAGTGAGGGAGTGATGCACTATCAACAACACCAAAGACTACGAGTTGAACTTATACGAAGTAGGCTTTTATTGACTAAGAACTGGAGCATGCCTCTGCTAGTGGATCCATCCTAAGAGCTCCCGGGGGAAGGGTGGTGAGTCACCTTTATACCCGAGCTTAGGGGTGGAGCCAGGGGCGGAGACATGCCCGGACCTGTACAGAGTTAACAGTGGTTTACCACATTCACCCCTCGATTAAAAAAGAGTCCGGCGGGGTGAAGTGTTTCAAAAGTTCGTATACGAAAGTCTCTCCGGGGGTCTTGTCTGCCGTAATGATCTTCGTGGTGCCGGTTGCGGCGGTTCTTTGCCTGCGGCCGCTTCTCGCGTGGGACGGAGCACTAGCGTGTCATCCTCTCGGGGTAGGGATGGCACCGGCATGTCGTCAGTTCGTGGTAGACACCCCGGTGGTGCGTCGTGGGTAGTGGTGGTGGGTGGAGGTAGTGGATGGTGATCGATGGTGTTTCGGGTGGTACCTGAGGGTGCGAGGTCTCGAATTGAGACTGTGTCCTCCCGCCCGTCAGGATACGCCACGTAGGCGTACTGTGGGTTGGCGTGGAGGAGGTGAACCTTTTCGACCAGGGGGTCCGTCTTATGGCTCCTCACGTGTTTCCTGAGCAGGACGGGTCCCGGAGACGTCAGCCATGGCGGTCGTGATGTCCCCGAGGTGGATTTCCTGGGGAAGACCAACATCTTCTCGTGAGGGGTGGCGTCTGTGGCAGTACAGAGCAGTGATCGTATGGAGTGGAACGCATCGGGGAGGACATCTTGCCAGCGGGAGATTGGGAGGCCCTTGGAATTTTAGGGCGAGCATGGCGGTCTTCCACACCGTTGCGTTCTCCCTCTCTACCTGTCCGTTACCCCGGGGGTTGTAGCTGATAGTCCTGCTCGTGGCTATGCCCTTCTCGAGCAGGTACTGGCGCAACTCGTCACTCATGAACGACGAGCCCCTGTCGCTGTGGATGTAATTGGGGAAGCCAAATATGGCGAACAGGTCGTTGAGGCACCTGATGACTGTGGCGCTGGTCATGTCCGGGCAGGGGATGGCGAAGGGGAAACAGGAGTACTCGTCAATAATATTGAGGAAGTACGTGTTGCGGTCAGAGGAGGGAAGGGGCCCCTTGAAATCGACGCTGAGACGTTCGAAGGGGCGGGTGGCTTTAATCAGGTGTGCCCTGTCTGGCCTATAAAAATGCGGTTTGCATTCGGCGCAGACCTGGCAGTTCCTGGTCATGGTCCTGACCTCCTCGATGGAGTAAGGCAGGTTGCGAGCTTTAATAAAATGGAAGAACCTGGTGACCCCCGGGTGGCAGAGATCATTGTGGAGGGTCCGTAGCCTATCGACTTTTGCGTTGGCACATGTCCCACGGGATAGGGCGTCTGGGGGCTCATTAAGTTTCCCGGGCCGGTATAAGATATCGTAGTTGTAGATGGATAACTCGATCCTCCACCGCAATATCTTATCATTTTTGATTTTCCCCCTTTGTCTGTTGTTAAACATAAATGCTACTGACCGTTGGTCAGTGAGCAGGGTGAAACGTTTACCGGCCAGGTAATGCCTCCAGTGCTGTACAGCCTCCACTATCGTCTGGGCCTCCTTCTCGACTGAGGAGTGTCGAA
This sequence comes from Somniosus microcephalus, assembly GCF_052327205.1. Classification (NCBI taxonomy): domain Eukaryota; kingdom Metazoa; phylum Chordata; class Chondrichthyes; order Squaliformes; family Somniosidae; genus Somniosus; species Somniosus microcephalus. Next base: position 205,326,152 of record NC_140989.1, read on the forward strand.
TTTCGGGGCCCTGGAGTGTCCGTGAAAAGAAGGCCACGGGTCTCCCCGCCTGGTTAAGGGTTGCGGCTAGGGCGAAGTCATAGAGATAGGAACAGGAGTAGGCCATTCGGCCCTTCGAGCCTGCTCCGCCATTCAATGAGATCAAGTCGGATGCATCGCTCTCCACTTGGAAAGGGATGGACTCATCCACTGCGTGCATTGTGGCCTTCGCAATGTCCTCTTTTGTGAGGGTGAAGGCCGCACGGGCCTCTGCCGTCAGGGGGAAGGAGGTTGACTTGATGAGGGGCCGGGCTTTGTCCGCATAGTTGGGCACCCACTGGGCGTAGTAAGAGAAGAACCCTAGGCATCTCTTCAGGGCTTTTAGGCAGTGGGGGAGGGGTAGTTCCAGGAGGGGGCGCATTCGGTCGGGGTCGGGGCCGATGACTCCGTTTTCCACCACGCAGCCAAGAATAGCGAGGCGCGTGTTGCGGAACATACATTTTTCTCTGTTGTATGTCAGATTCAGCCATTGGGCCGTACGGAGGAATTTTTCTAGGTTGGCGTCGTGGTCATGCCGGTCATGGCCGCAGATGGTGACGTTGTCTAGATAGGGGAAGGTGGCCTGCAGCGCGTTCTGGTCAACCATCCGGTCCATCTCCCTTTGGTGACGCCGAAGGGGACTCGGAGGAAGTGGTAGAGGCGACCGTCGGCCGCGAAGGCCGTGTACTGGCGGTCCTCAGGCCTGATGGGGAGCTGGTGGTATGCCGACTTCAGATCAATCGTCGAGAATACCCGGTATTGTGCTATCTGGTTGACCATGTCAGATATGCGGGGAAGTGGGTATGCGTCTAATTGCGTGTATCGATTGATCGTCTTGCTGTAATCAATAACCAGGCGCTGTTTTTCGCCGGTCTTCACTACCACCACTTGGGCTCGCCATGGGCTGGTGCTGCCCTCGATAATCCCTTCCCTCAGGAGTCTTTCTACTTCTGATTTAATAAAGCTCCTATCCCCGGCACTGTACCGCCTGCTTTTAGTAGCAATTGGCTTGCAGTCTTTGGCGAGGTTAGCGAACAACAGGGGGGGTTTGACCTTCAGAGTGGACAGGCTGCATACTTTGTGTGGCGCCGTGTTTAAATTCTGCCGGCTGCAGACTGTAAGTGGGGGCAGGGGCCCGCCATATGCCATCGTGACGCTCTCCAGATGGCACTGGAAGTCTAATCCTAGCAGTACGGGAGCGCAGAGCTGTGGCAGGACGAGGAATTTAAAATCTCTGTACTCCACGCCGTTCACTGTCAGAGTCGCTACACAGTAGCCGCTGACGTCCGCCGTATGGGACTTTGAGGCCATAAAGACCTGGTGGCGTGTGGGCATAACCGATAGGGAGTAGCGTCGCACCGTGTCGGGGTGGATGAAGCTCTCCGTGCTTCCGCAGTCGAAAAGGCAATTTGTGGCATGGCCATTTACCTTTACGTTCATCATGGACCTGGCTAGTTGATGGGGCCTAGATTGGTCCAGGGTGATGGAGGCCATCGTCGAGGTCGGTGGGTCGCTGTAGTATTCGCCCGCGCCGGGGGCCTGGTCTCAAAATGGTGTCCAAGATGGCGGCCCGCACGGCTCACACGTGGTTGGTGGGGTCCAAAATGGCGGCCTGCGCGGTTCACACGCGGCGCTGCTGGAATTGGGGGTCGATTTCGCCCTGCACACTCTCGCGTAGTGGCCTTTCTTGCCGCATTTGGAGCAGGTCGCGTCCTTTGCTGGGCATTGCTGTCTGGGGTGCTTGGCCTGGCCGCAGAAGTAGCATTTCTGGCCTCTGGTCATTGCAGCTGTAGTTGGGCTGCTGGCGGCTTGTGGCCTTACCGGGTCCCAAGATGGCTGCTTCAGTGACATCCACGTGGCCATCCGGTCAGGGGGGTAGGCGTCCATGTTCTGGAGGGCCACGTCTAATGAGTTAGCGAGGGCCACCGTCTTCTGCAGGTCGAGCCCCCTCTGTTCCAGCAGCCTCTGCCGAGTATAGTTGGACCTGATGCCGGCTACGTAGGCGTCTCGGATCAGGTCTTCCGTGCATTCCTTGGCCATCACCGCTTTGCAATTGCAGGCCCGGCTGAGGACTCTCAGTGCCAGTAAATATTCGGCGCCCGATTCCCCGGGGCGCTGTTTTCGGGTAGCCAGGAGGTGTCTGGCGTAGACCTCGTTAACAGGCCTCACGTATTGTTCCTTTAGCGTCGCGATGGCGGCCGCGTAAGTTGTGGCATCTCGGATGATCGAATAGACTCGGTGGCTCACCCGTGAGTTCAAGACAAGCCGTTTCGCGTCATCTGTAGTGACGGTAGTGCTGGAGGCCTCCAGGAAGGCTTCGAAACAGCTCAGCCAGTGTTCAAAGTTATTGGCTGCATCTGCTGCTTGAGGATCCAGGTCTAAACGTTTCGGCTTCAAGATTTGCTCCATGTCGAAAATTTAGTCAATAAAATTGATGCACTATCAACAACACCAAAGACTACGAGTTGAACTTATACGAAGTAGGCTTTTATTGACTAAGAACTGGAGCGTGCCTCTGCTAGTGGATCCATCCTAAGAGCTCCCGGGGGAAGGGTGGTGAGTCACCTTTATACCCAGGCTTAGGGGTGGAGCCAGGGGCGGAGACATGCCCGGACCTGTACAGAGTTAACAGTGGTTTACCACAGGGAGTGTGTGAGTGAATGAGGGAAGGAGTGAGAGCATGAGTGAGGGAGGGAGTGGGAGAATGAGTGCGCGAGTGTGAGTGAGCATGTGTGAGCTATGGAGTGAGAGCATGTGTGAGGAAGCATGTGAGAGCATGAGTGAACGAGGGACTGATTGAGTGAGTGAGGGATTGAGTGCATGAGAGAGGAAGGGAGTGAGAGCATGAGTGAGGGAGGGATTTATTGAGTGAGCAAGGGTGTGAGCGCATGAGTAAGCGAAGGAGTGATACCATGAATGAGTGAGGGAGAGCGTGAGAGAGTGAGAGCATGAGTGAGGGAGGGAGAGCATGAGTCAGCGAGGGAGTGAGAGCATGAGTGAGCGAGTGAGTAAATGAGGGTGGAAGTTAGAGAATGAGTGAGCGAGGGAGTGAGAGCATGAATGAGCGAGGGAATGAGCGCATGAGTGAGGGAGGGAGTGAGAGCATATGAGCATTAGGGAGTGAGAGCATGAGTGATAGAGGGACTGAGTGAGTGAATGAGGGAGGGAGTGAGAGCATGAGAGATTGAGGGAGTGAGAGCATGAGTGAGGGAGGGAGTGAGAGAATGCGTAAGGGAGGGAGGGAGAGCAAGAGTGAGGGAGGGAGTGACAGCATGAGTGAGGGCTGGAGTGAGAGCATGCATGAAGGAGGGAGTGAGTGAGTGCATGGGGGATGGAGTGAGAGCATCAGTGAGGGAGGAATTGAGAGCATGACTGAGTGTGGGAGTGAGGGAATGAATGAGGGAGGGAGTGAGAGAATGAGTGAGCGTGGGAGCGTGAGCATGTGTCAGCTAGGGAGTGAGAGCATGACTGAGGGAGGGAGTGAGAGCATGAGTGAGGGAGTGAGAGGATAAGTGAGTGAGGGACTGATTGAGGGAGCGAGGGAGTGAGAGCATGAGTGATGGAGGGAGTGAGAGCATGAGTGAGGGAGGGAGTTTTTGAATGAGCGAGGGAGTGAGAGCATGAGGGAGCGACAGAGTGAGACCATGAATGAGTGAGGGAGTGAGTGAGAGAGTGAGTGAGAGAGAGTATGAGTGAGGGAGGGAGGGAGAGCATGAGTCAGGGTGGTAGTGATTGAGTGAGCAAGGCAGTGAGAGCATGAGTGAGGAAGTGAGTGAGAGCATGTGTGAGGGAAGGTGTGAGTGAGTGAGAGCATGTGTGAGGGAGGGAGTGAGAGTATGAGTGAGTGAGGGAGTGAGGGAGGGAGTGAGAGCATGCATGAGGGAGGGAGTGAGAGCATGAGTGAATAAGGGAGTAAGTGATTGAGGCAGGGAGTGAGAGCATGAGTGAGGGAAGGATCGAGAGACTGAGTGAATGAGGGAGTGCATGAGTGCGCGAGGGAGTGAGTGCATGAGTGAGGCAGGGAGTGATAGCATGAGTGAGGGAAGGAGTGAAAGCATGAGTGTGTGCGGTAGTGAGTGCATGAGTGAGTGAGGGAGTGAGTCAGAGCATGAGTGAGGGATGGAGTGAGAGCATGAGTGAGTGAGGGAGTGAGAGCATGAGTGAGGGAGGGAGTGAGAGCATGAGTGAGCGAGGGAGTGACACCATGAGTGAGGGAGTGAGCGAGTGAGAGCATGAGTGAGGGAGGGAGTGATTGAGTGAGCAAGGGAGTGAGAGCGTGAGTGAGGGAGGGAGTAATTTATTGAGTGAGGGAGTGAGAGCATGAGTGAGAGAGGGAGTGACAGCATGATTGAGGGAGGGAGTGAGAGCATGAGTGAGGGAGTGAGTGAGAGCAGGAGTGAAGGAAGGAGTGAGAGCATGAGGCAGGGAGGGAGGGAGAGCAAGAATGAGTGAGGGTGTAAATGAGTGAGTGAAGGAGGGATTGAGAGCATGAGTGAGCTAGGGAGTTAGAGCATGAGTCTTTGAGGGAGTGAGAACATGAATGAGGGAGGGAGTGAGTGAGTGAATGAGTGAAGGATTGAGAGCATGTGTGAGGCAGGGAGTAAGAGCATGAGTGAGGGAAGGTTTGAGAGCTTGTTTGAGGGTGGGAGTAAGAGCATGAGTGAGAGATTGAGGGAGAGCATGAGTGAGTGAATGAGTGAATGAGAGAAGGACTGAGAGCATGAGTGAGGGAGGGAGTCAGAGCATGAGTGAGTGAGGGAGTGAGAGCATAAGTGAGTGAGGGAGGGAGGGAAGGAAGGTATGAGAGCATGAGTGAGGGAGGGAGTGAGAGCATGACTCACTGAGTGAGTGAGGGAGTGCGGGAGGGTAGGAGTGAGTGCATGAGTGAGTGATGGTGTGAAACCATGAGTGAGCGAGGAATGACACCATGAGTGGGGGAGGGAGTGAGTGAGTGGGTGAGTGCATGAGTGAGGGAGGGAGTGAGAGCATGAGTCAGAAGGGAGTGATTGAAGGAGCAAGAGAGTGAGAGCAGGAGTGAGGGAGGGAGTTTGAGCATGAGTAAGGGAGTGAGAGCATGAGTGAGGGATGGAGAGAATGCATGAGTGAGGGAGTGAGAGCATGAGAGAGGGAGGGAATGATTGAGTGAGTGAGGGAGTGAGAGCATGTGTGAGGGATGGAGTGAGAACTTGAGTGAGGGACGGAGTGATTGATTGAGTGAGGGAGTGAGAGCATGAGTGAGGGAGGGAGTGAGAGCAGGAGTAAGGGCAGGAGTGAGAGCATGAGGGAGGGAGGGAGTGAGAGCATGAGTGAAGGAGGGAGTGAGTGAGTGCATGGGGGATGGAGTGAGAGCATGAGTGAGGGAGGTAGTGAGAGCATGACTGTGTGAGGGAGTGATGGAATGAATGAGGGAGGGAGTGAGAGGATGAGTGAGTGAGGGAGTGAGAGCATGAGGGAGGCAGGGAGTGAGAGCATGAGTGAGTGAGGGAGTGATTGAGTGAGAGAGGGAGTGAAAGCATGAGTGAGGGAAGGAGTGAAAGCATGAGTGTGTGCAGTAGTGAGTGCATGAGTGAGTGAGGGAGTGAGTCAGAGCATGAGTGAGGGAGGGAGTGAGAGCATGAGTGAGTGAGGGAGTGAGAGCATGAGTGAGGGAGGGAGTGAGAGCATGAGTGAGCGAGGGAGTGACACCATGAGTGAGGGAGTGAGCGAGTGAGAGCATGAGTGAGGGAGGGAGTGATTGAGTGAGCAAGGGAGTGAGAGCATGAGTGAGGGAGGGAGTAATTTATTGAGTGAGGGAGTGAGAGCATGAGTGAAAGAGGGAGTGACAGCATGATTGAGGGAGGGAGTGAGAGCATGAGTGAGGGAGTGAGTGAGAGCAGGAGTGAGGGAAGGAGTGAGAGCATGAGGCAGGGAGGGAGGGAGAGCAAGAATGAGTGAGGGTGTAAATGAGTGAGTGAAGGAGGGAGTGAGAGCATGAGTGAGCTAGGGAGTTAGAGCATGAGTTTTTGAGGGAGTGAGAACATGAATGAGGGAGGGAGTGAGTGAGTGAATGAGTGAAGGATTGAGAGCATGTGTGAGGCAGGGAGTAAGAGCATGAGTGAGGGAAGGTTTGAGAGCTTGTTTGAGGGTGGGAGTGAGAGCATGAGTGAGAGATGGAGGGAGAGCATGAGTGAGTGAATGAGTGAATGAGAGAAGGACTGAGAGCATGAGTGAGGGAGGGAGTCAGAGCATGAGTGAGTGAGGGAGTGAGAGCATAAGTGAGTGAGGGAGGGAGGGAAGGAAGGTATGAGAGCATGAGTGAGGGAGGGAGTGAGAGCATGGCTCACTGAGTGAGTGAGGGAGTGCGGGAGGGTAGGAGTGAGTGCATGAGTGAGGGAGGGAGTGAGAGCATGAGTGAGTGATGGTGTGAAACCATGAGTGAGCGAGGGAGTGACACCATGAGTGGGGGAGGGAGTGAGTGAGTGGGTGAGTGCATGAGTGAGGGAGGGAGTGAGAGCATGAGTCAGAAGGGAGTGATTGAGGGAGCAAGAGAGTGAGAGCAGGAGTGAGGGAGGGAGTTTGAGCATGAGTAAGGGAGTGAGAGCATGAGTGAGGGATGGAGAGAATGCATGAGTGAGGGAGTGAGAGCATGAGAGAGGGAGGGAATGATTGAGTGAGTGAGGGAGTGAGAGCTTGTGTGAGGGATGGAGTGAGAACTTGAGTGAGGGACGGAGTGATTGATTGAGTGAGGGAGTGAGAGCATGAGTGAGGGAGGGAGTGAGAGCAGGAGTAAGGGCAGGAGTGAGAGCATGAGGGAGGGAGGGAGTGAGAGCATGAGTGAAGGAGGGAGTGAGTGAGTGCATGGGGGATGGAGTGAGAGCATGAGTGAGGGAGGTAGTGAGAGCATGACTGTGTGAGGGAGTGATGGAATGAATGAGGGAGGGAGTGAGAGAATGAGTGAGTGAGGGAGTGGGAGCATGAGGGAGGCAGGGAGTGAGAGCATGAGTGTGTGAGGGAGTGATTGAGTGAGAGAGGGAGTGAAAGCATGAGTGAGGGAGGGAGTGAGAGCATGACTGTGTGAGGGAGTGATGGAATGAATGAGGAAGGGAGTGAGAGCATGAGTGAGCGAGGGAGTGTGAGCATGTGTGAGCTAGGGAGCGAGAGCATGAGTGAGGGAGGGGGTGAGAGCATGAGTGAGGGAGGGAGTGAGAGCATGAGGGAGGCAGGGAGTGAGAGCATGAGTGAGTGAGGGAGTGATTGAGTGAGAGAGGGAGTGAAAGCATGAGTGAGGGAGGGAGTGAGAGCATGACCGTGTGAGGGAGTGATGGAATGAATGAGGAAGGGAGTGAGAGCATGAGTGAGCGAGGGAGTGTGAGCATGTGTGAGCTAGGGAGCGAGAGCATGAGTGAGGGAGGGAGTGAGAGCATGAGGGAGGCAGGGAGTGAGAGCATGAGTGAACGATGGAGTGATACCATGAATGAGCAAGGAATGAGTGAGAGAGTAAGGGAGAGATAGTGTGAGGGAGGGAGGGAGAGCATGAGTGAGGGAGGGAGTGAGACCATGTGTGAGGGAGCAAGTGAGAGCATGTGTGAGGGTGGGTGTGAGTGAGTGAGGGAGTGAGGGAGGGAGTGAGAGCTTGAGTGAGGGTGGGAGTGAGAGCATGAGTGAATAAGTGCGTAAGTGAGTGAGGCAGGGAGTGAGAGCATGAGAGAGGGTAGGAGTGAAGGCATGAGTGAGTGAGGAAGTGAGAGCATTAGTGAGTGAGGGAGTGAGTGTTTGAGGAAAGGAGTCTGAGCATGAGTGAGGGAGGGAGTGAGAGTATGTGAGTCAGGGACAGAGGGAGGGAGTGTGAGCATGAGTGAGGGAGGGAGTGAGAGCATTAGAGAGGGAGGGAGTGAAAGCATGAGTGAGGGAGGGAGTGGGAGAATGAGTGCGCGGGTGTGAGTGAGCATGTGTAAGCTATGGTGTAGGAGCATGTGTGAGGGAGCATGTGAGAGCATGAGTGAACGAGGGACTGATTGAGTGAGTGAGGGATTGAGTGCATGAGAGAGGAAGGGAGTGAGAGCATGAGTGAGGGAGGGATTTATTGAGTGAGCAAGGGTGTGAGCGCATGAGTAAGTAAAGGAGTGATACCATGAATGAGCGAGGGAGTGCGTGAGAGAGTGAGAGCATGAGTGAGGGAGGGAGAGCATGAGTCAGCGAGGGAGTGAGATCATGAGTGAGCGAGTGAGTAAATGAGGGTGGAAGTTAGAGAATGAGTGAGCGAGGGAGTGAGAGCATGAATGAGCGAGGGAATGAACGCATGAGTGAGGGAGGGAGTGAGAGCATATGAGCATTAGGGAGTGAGAGCATGAGTGATGGAGGGAATCAGAGGTGAGTGAGTGAGGGAGTGAGAGCATGAGTGAATGAGGAACTGAGTGAGTGAATGAGGGAGGGAGTGCATGAGAGATTGAGGGAGTGAGAGCATGAGTGAGGGAGGGAGTGAGAGAATGCGTAATGGAGGGAGGGAGAGCAAGAGTGAGGGAACGAGTGATAGCATGAGTGAGGGCTGGAGTGAGAGCATGCGTGAAGGAGGGAGTGAGTGAGTGAATGGGGGATGGAGTGAGAGCATCAGTGAGGGAGGAAATGAGAGCATGACTGAGTGTGGGAGTGAGGGAATGAATGAGGGAGGGAGTGAGAGAATGAGTGAGCGTGGGTGTGTGAGCATGTGTGAGCTAGGGAGTGAGAGCATGACTGAGGGAGGGAGTGAGAGCATGAGTGAGGGAGTGAGAGGATGAGTGAGCAAGGGACTGATTGAGGGAGCGAGGGAGTGAGAGCATGAGTGATGGAGGGAGTGAGAGCATGAGTGAGGGAGGGAGTTTTTGAGTGAGCGAGGGAGTGACAGCATAAGTGAGTGACAGAGTGATACCATGAATGAGCGAGGGAGTGAGTGAGAGAGTGAGTGAGAGAGAGTATGAGTGAGGGAGGGAGGGAGAGCATGAGTCAGGGAGGTAGTGATTGAGTGAGCAAGGCAGTGAGTGAGAGCATGTGTGAGGGAGGGTGTGAGTGAGTGAGAGCATGTGCGAGGGAGGGAGTGAGAGTATGAGTGAGTGAGGGAGTGAGGGAGGGAGTGAGAGCATGCATGAGGGAGGGACTGAGAGCATGAGTGAATAAGGGAGTAAGTGATTGAGGCAGGGAGTGAGAGCATGAGTGAGGGAAGGATCGAGAGACTGAGTGAATGAGGGAGTGCATGAGTGCATGAGGGAGTGAGTGCATGAGTGAGGCAGGGAGTGAGAGCATGAGTGAGGGAAGGAGTGAAAGCATGAGTGTGTGTGGTAGTGAGAGCATGAGTGAGTGAGGGAGTGAGTCAGAGCGTGAGTGAGGGAGGGAGTGATAGCATGAGTGAGTGAGGGAGTGAGAGCATGAGTGAGGGAGGGAGTGAGAGCATGAGTGAGGGAGGGAGTGAGAGCATGAGTGAGGGAGTGAGAGCATGAGTGAGTGAGGGATTGAGAGAATGAAGGAGGGAGTGAGAGCATGAGTGAGGGAGGGAGTGAGTGCATGAGTGAGGGAGGGAGTGAGAGCATGAGTGAGCTAGAGAGTGATAGCGTGTGTGAGGGAGGGAGTGAAAGCATGAGTTAGCGAGGGAGTGAGACATGAGTGAGGCAGGGAGTGACAGCATGAGTGAGCGAGGGAGTGAGAGCATGAGTGAGTGAGGGAGTGAGAGCTTGATTGAGGGTGGGAGTGAAAGCATGAGTGAGTTATGGAGTGAGAGCATGAGTGTGGGTGGGAGTGAGAGGATGAATGAGGGAGTGAGAGCATGAGTGAGGGAACGAGTGAGAGCATGAGTGAGGGAGGGAGTGAGTGTGTAAATGACTCAGGGAGTGAGAGCATGAGTGAGCGATGGAGTGACACCATGAGCGTGTGAGGGAGTGAGTGAGTGAGGGACTGAGAGGATGAGTGAGGGAGGGAGTGAGGGAGTAAATATGTCAGGTAGTGAGAGCGTGAGTGAGGCAGGGAATTTTTGCATGAGTGAGGGAGTGAGTGAGAGCATGAGGGAGGTAGGGAGTGAGAGCGCAAGTGAAGGAGGTATTGAGAGCTGATTGAGTGATGGATTGAGAGCATGACTGAGGGAGGGAGTGAGAACATGATAGAGCGAGGGAGTTTGAGCATGAGTGAGTGAGGGACTGAGAGCATGAGTGAGGGTGGGAGTGGTTGAGTGAGTGAGGGAGTGAGAACATGAGTGAGGGAGGGTGTGAGAGCATGAGTGAATGAGGGACTGATTGAGGGAGCGAGGGATTGAGAGCATGAGTGAGGGAGGGATTGAGAGCATAAGTGAGGGAGGGAGTTATTGAGTGAGTGAGGGAGTGATAGCATGAATGAGTGAGGGAGTGAGTGAGAGAGTGAGTGAGAGGGAGCATGAGTGAGAAGGGGAGGGATAGCATGAGTGAGGGAGGGATTGAGAGCATGTGTGAGGGAGCATGTGAGTGCTTGTGTGAGGGAGTGTATGAGAGCATGAGTGAGCGAGGGAGTGAGTGCATGAGTGAATGAGGGAGGGAGTGAGTGAGGCAGGGAGTGAGAGCATGAGTGAGGGAGGGAGTGAGAGTATGTGTGAGGGAAGGAGAGAAAGCATGAGTGAGTGAGGGAGTGAGAGCATGAGTGAGGGAGGGAGTGGGAGAATGAGTGCGCGAGTGTGAGTGAGCATGTGTGAGCTATGGAGTGAGAGCATGTGTGAGGAAGCATGTGAGAGCATGAGTGAACGAGGGACTGATTGAGTGAGTGAGGGATTGAGTGCATGAGAGAGGAAGGGAGTGAGTGCATGAGTGAGGGAGGGATTTATTGAGTGAGCAAGGGTGTGAGCGCATGAATAAGCGAAGGAGTGATACCATGAATGAGTGAGGGAGAGCGTGAGAGAGTGAGAGCATGAGTGAGGGAGGGAGAGCATGAGTCAGCGAGGGAGTGAGAGCATGAGTGAGCGAGTGAGTAAATGAGGGTGGAAGTTAGAGAATGAGTGAGCGAGGGAGTGAGAGCATGAATGAGCGAGGGAATGAGCGCATGAGTGAGGGAGGGAGTGAGAGCATATGAGCATTAGGGAGTGAGAGCATGAGTGATAGAGGGACTGAGTGAGTGAATGAGGGAGGGAGTGAGAGCATGAGAGATTGAGGGAGTGAGAGCATGAGTGAGGGAGGGAGTGAGAGAATGCGTAAGGGAGGGAGGGAGAGCAAGAGTGAGGGAGGGAGTGACAGCATGAGTGAGGGCTGGAGTGAGAGCATGCGTGAAGGAGGGAGTGAGTGAGTGCATGGGGGATGGAGTGAGAGCATCAGTGAGGGAGGAATTGAGAGCATGACTGAGTGTGGGAGTGAGGGAATGAATGAGGGAGGGAGGGAGAGAATGAGTGAGCGTGGGAGCGTGAGCATGTGTCAGCTAGGGAGTGAGAGCATGACTGAGGGAGGGAGTGAGAGCATGAGTGAGGGAGTGAGAGGATAAGTGAGTGAGGGACTGATTGAGGGAACGAGGGAGTGAGAGCATGAGTGATGGAGGGAGTGAGAGCATGAGTGAGGGAGGGAGTTTTTGAATGAGCGAGGGAGTGAGAGCATGAGGGAGCGACAGAGTGAGACCATGAATGAGTGAGGGAGTGAGTGAGAGAGAGTATGAGTGAGGGAGGGAGGGAGAGCATGAGTCAGGGTGGTAGTGATTGAGTGAGCAAGGCAGTGAGAGCATGAGTGAGGAAGTGAGTGAGAGCATGTGTGAGGGAAGGTGTGAGTGAGTGAGAGCATGTGTGAGGGAGGGAGTGAGAGTATGAGTGAGTGAGGGAGTGAGGGAGGGAGTGAGAGCATGCATGAGGGAGGGAGTGAGAGCATGAGTGAATAAGGGAGTAAGTGATTGAGGCAGGGAGTGAGAGCATGAGTGAGGGAAGGATAGAGAGACTGAGTGAATGAGGGAGTGCATGAGTGCGCGAGGGAGTGAGTGCATGAGTGAGGCAGGGAGTGATAGCATGAGTGAGGGAAGGAGTGAAAGCATGAGTGTGTGCGGTAGTGAGTGCATGAGGGAGTGAGTCAGAGCATGAGTGAGGGAGGGAGTGAGAGCATGAGTGAGTGAGGGAGTGAGAGCATGAGTGAGGGAGGGAGTGAGAGCATGAGTGAGCGAGGGAGTGACACCATGAGTGAGGGAGTGAGCGAGTGAGAGCATGAGTGAGGGAGGGAGTGATTGAGTGAGCAAGGGAGTGAGAGCGTGAGTGAGGGAGGGAGTAATGTATTGAGTGAGGGAGTGAGAGCATGAGTGAGAGAGGGAGTGACAGCATGATTGAGGGAGGGAGTGAGAGCATGAGTGAGGGAGTGAGTGAGAGCAGGAGTGAAGGAAGGAGTGAGAGCATGAGGCAGGGAGGGAGGGAGAGCAAGAATGAGTGAGGGTGTAAATGAGTGAGTGAAGGAGGGATTGAGAGCATGAGTGAGCTAGGGAGTTAGAGCATGAGTCTTTGAGGGAGTGAGAACATGAATGAGGGAGGGAGTGAGTGAGTGAATGAGTGAAGGATTGAGAGCATGTGTGAGGCAGGGAGTAAGAGCATGAGTGAGGGAAGGTTTGAGAGCTTGTTTGAGGGTGGGAGTAAGAGCATGAGTGAGAGATTGAGGGAGAGCATGAGTGAGTGAATGAGTGAATGAGAGAAGGACTGAGAGCATGAGTGAGGGAGGGAGTCAGAGCATGAGTGAGTGAGGGAGTGAGAGCATAAGTGAGTGAGGGAGGGAGGGAAGGAAGGTATGAGAGCATGAGTGAGGGAGGGAGTGAGAGCATGACTCACTGAGTGAGTGAGGGAGTGCGGGAGGGTAGGAGTGAGTGCATGAGTGAGGGAGGGAGTGAGAGCATGAGTGAGTGATGGTGTGAATCCATGAGTGAGCGAGGGAGTGACACCATGAGTGGGGGAGGGAGTGAGTGAGTGGGTGAGTGCATGAGTGAGGGAGGGAGTGACAGCATGAGTCAGAAGGGAGTGATTGAAGGAGCAAGAGAGTGAGAGCAGGAGTGAGGGAGGGAGTTTGAGCATGAGTAAGGGAGTGAGAGCATGAGTGAGGGATGGAGAGAATGCATGAGTGAGGGAGTGAGAGCATGAGAGAGGGAGGGAATGATTGAGTGAGTGAGGGAGTGAGAGCATGTGTGAGGGATGGAGTGAGAACTTGAGTGAGGGACGGAGTGATTGATTGAGTGAGGGAGTGAGAGCATGAGTGAGGGAGGGAGTGAGAGCAGGAGTAAGGGCAGGAGTGAGAGCATGAGCGAGGGAGGGAGTGAGAGCATGAGTGAAGGAGGGAGTGAGTGAGTGCATGGGGGATGGAGTGAGAGCATGAGTGAGGGAGGTAGTGAGAGCATGACTGTGTGAGGGAGTGATGGAATGAATGAGGGAGGGAGTGAGAGGATGAGTGAGTGAGGTAGTGAGAGCATGAGGGAGGCAGGGAGTGAGAGCATGAGTGAGTGAGGGAGTGATTGAGTGAGAGAGGGAGTGAAAGCATGAGTGAGGGAAGGAGTGAAAGCATGAGTGTGTGTGGTAGTGAGTGCATGAGTGAGTGAGGGAGTGAGTCAGAGCATGAGTGAGGGAGGGAGTGAGAGCATGAGTGAGTGAGGGAGTGAGAGCATGAGTGAGGGAGGGAGTGAGAGCATGAGTGAGTGAGGGAGTGACACCATGAGTGAGGGAGTGAGCGAGTGAGAGCATGAGTGAGGGAGGGAGTGATTGAGTGAGCAAGGGAGTGAGAGCATGAGTGAGGGAGGGAGTAATTTATTGAGTGAGGGAGTGAGAGCATGAGTGAAAGAGGGAGTGACAGCATGATTGAGGGAGGGAGTGAGAGCATGAGTGAGGGAGTGAGTGAGAGCAGGAGTGAGGGAAGGAGTGAGAGCATGAGGCAGGGAGGGAGGGAGAGCAAGAATGAGTGAGGGTGTAAATGAGTGAGTGAAGGAGGGAGTGAGAGCATGAGTGAGCTAGGGAGTTAGAGCATGAGTTTTTGAGGGAGTGAGAACATGAATGAGGGAGGGAGTGAGTGAGTGAATGAGTGAAGTATTGAGAGCATGTGTGAGGCAGGGAGTAAGAGCATGAGTGAGGGAAGGTTTGAGAGCTTGTTTGAGGGTGGGAGTGAGAGCATGAGTGAGAGATGGAGGGAGAGCATGAGTGAGTGAATGAGTGAATGAGAGAAGGACTGAGAGCATGAGTGAGGGAGGGAGTCAGAGCATGAGTGAGTGAGGGAGTGAGAGCATAAGTGAGTGAGGGAGGGAGGGAAGGAAGGTATGAGAGCATGAGTGAGGGAGGGAGTGAGAGCATGGCTCACTGAGTGAGTGAGGGAGTGCGGGAGGGTAGGAGTGAGTGCATGAGTGAGGGAGGGAGTGAGAGCATGAGTGAGTGATGGTGTGAAACCATGAGTGAGCGAGGGAGTGACACCATGAGTGGGGGAGGGAGTGAGTGAGTGGGTGAGTGCATGAGTGAGGGAGGGAGTGAGAGCATGAGTCAGAAGGGAGTGATTGAGGGAGCAAGAGAGTGAGAGCAGGAGTGAGGGAGGGAGTTTGAGCATGAGTAAGGGAGTGAGAGCATGAGTGAGGGATGGAGAGAATGCATGAGTGAGGGAGTGAGAGCATGAGAGAGGGAGGGAATGATTGAGTGAGTGAGGGAGTGAGAGCATGTGTGAGGGATGGAGTGAGAACTTGAGTGAGGGACGGAGTGATTGATTGAGTGAGGGAGTGAGAGCATGAGTGAGGGAGGGAGTGAGAGCAGGAGTAAGGGCAGGAGTGAGAGCATGAGGGAGGGAGGGAGTGAGAGCATGAGTGAAGGAGGGAGTGAGTGAGTGCATGGGGGATGGAGTGAGAGCATGAGTGAGGGAGGTAGTGAGAGCATGACTGTGTGAGGGAGTGATGGAATGAATGAGGGAGGGAGTGAGAGAATGAGTGAGTGAGGGTGTGGGAGCATGAGGGAGGCAGGGAGTGAGAGCATGAGTGAGTGAGGGAGTGATTGAGTGAGAGAGGGAGTGAAAGCATGAGTGAGGGAGGGAGTGAGAGCATGACTGTGTGAGGGAGTGATGGAATGAATGAGGAAGGGAGTGAGAGCATGAGTGAGCGAGGGAGTGTGAGCATGTGTGAGCTAGGGAGCGAGAGCATGAGTGAGGGAGGGGGTGAGAGCATGAGTGAGGGAGGGAGTGAGAGCATGAGGGAGGCAGGGAGTGAGAGCATGAGTGAGTGAGGGAGTGATTGAGTGAGAGAGGGAGTGAAAGCATGAGTGAGGGAGGGAGTGAGAGCATGACCGTGTGAGGGAGTGATGGAATGAATGAGGAAGGGAGTGAGAGCATGAGTGAGCGAGGGAGTGTGAGCATGTGTGAGCTGGGGAGCGAGAGCATGAGTGAGGGAGGGAGTGAGAGCATGAGGGAGGCAGGGAGTGAGAGCATGAGTGAACGATGGAGTGATACCATGAATGAGCAAGGAATGAGTGAGAGAGTAAGGGAGAGATAGCGTGAGGGAGGGAGGGAGAGCATGAGTGAGGGAGGGAGTGAGAGCATGTGTGAGGGAGCAAGTGAGAGCATGTGTGAGGGTGGGTGTGAGTGAGTGAGGGAGTGAGGGAGGGAGTGAGAGCTTGAGTGAGGGTGGGAGTGAGAGCATGAGTGAATAAGTGCGTAAGTGAGTGAGGCAGGGAGTGAGAGCATGAGAGAGGGTAGGAGTGAAGGCATGAGTGAGTGAGGAAGTGAGAGCATTAGTGAGTGAGGGAGTGAGTGTTTGAGGAAAGGAGTCTGAGCATGAGTGAGGGAGGGAGTGAGAGTATGTGAGTCAGGGACAGAGGGAGGGAGTGTGAGCATGAGTGAGGGAGGGAGTGAGAGCATTAGAGAGGGAGGGAGTGAAAGCATGAGTGAGGGAGGGAGTGGGAGAATGAGTGCGCGGGTGTGAGTGAGCATGTGTAAGCTATGGAGTAGGAGCATGTGTGAGGGAGCATGTGAGAGCATGAGTGAACGAGGGACTGATTGAGTGAGTGAGGGATTGAGTGCATGAGAGAGGAAGGGAGTGAGAGCATGAGTGAGGGAGGGATTTATTGAGTGAGCAAGGGTGTGAGCGCATGAGTAAGTGAAGGAGTGATACCATGAATGAGCGAGGGAGTGCGTGAGAGAGTGAGAGCATGAGTGAGGGAGGGAGAGCATGAGTCAGCGAGGGAGTGAGATCATGAGTGAGCGAGTGAGTAAATGAGGGTGGAAGTTAGAGAATGAGTGAGCGAGGGAGTGAGAGCATGAATGAGCGAGGGAATGAGCGCATGAGTGAGGGAGGGAGTGAGAGCATATGAGCATTAGGGAGTGAGAGCATGAGTGATGGAGGGAATCAGAGGTGAGTGAGTGAGGGAGTGAGAGCATGAGTGAATGAGGAACTGAGTGAGTGAATGAGGGAGGGAGTGCATGAGAGATTGAGGGAGTGAGAGCATGAGTGAGGGAGGGAGTGAGAGAATGCGTAATGGAGGGAGGGAGAGCAAGAGTGAGGGAGCGAGTGATAGCATGAGTGAGGGCTGGAGTGAGAGCATGCGTGAAGGAGGGAGTGAGTGAGTGCATGGGGGATGGAGTGAGAGCATCAGTGAGGGAGGAAATGAGAGCATGACTGAGTGTGGGAGTGAGGGAATGAATGAGGGAGGGAGTGAGAGAATGAGTGAGCGTGGGTGTGTGAGCATGTGTGAGCTAGGGAGTGAGAGCATGACTGAGGGAGGGAGTGAGAGCATGAGTGAGGGAGTGAGAGGATGAGTGAGCGAGGGACTGATTGAGGGAGCGAGGGAGTGAGAGCATGAGTGATGGAGGGAGTGAGAGCATGAGTGAGGGAGGGAGTTTTTGAGTGAGCGAGGGAGTGACAGCATAAGTGAGTGACAGAGTGATACCATGAATGAGCGAGGGAGTGAGTGAGAGAGTGAGTGAGAGAGAGTATGAGTGAGGGAGGGAGGGAGAGCATGAGTCAGGGAGGTAGTGATTGAGTGAGCAAGGCAGTGAGTGAGAGCATGTGTGAGGGAGGGTGTGAGTGAGTGAGAGCATGTGCGAGGGAGGGAGTGAGAGTATGAGTGAGTGAGGGAGTGAGGGAGGGAGTGAGAGCATGCATGAGGGAGGGACTGAGAGCATGAGTGAATAAGGGAGTAAGTGATTGAGGCAGGGAGTGAGAGCATGAGTGAGGGAAGGATCGAGAGACTGAGTGAATGAGGGAGTGCATGAGTGCATGAGGGAGTGAGTGCATGAGTGAGGCAGGGAGTGAGAGCATGAGTGAGGGAAGGAGTGAAAGCATGAGTGTGTGTGGTAGTGAGAGCATGAGTGAGTGAGGGAGTGAGTCAGAGCGTGAGTGAGGGAGGGAGTGATAGCATGAGTGAGTGAGGGAGTGAGAGCATGAGTGAGGGAGGGAGTGAGAGCATGAGTGAGGGAGGGAGTGAGAGCATGAGTGAGGGAGTGAGAGCATGAGTGAGTGAGGGATTGAGAGAATGAAGGAGGGAGTGAGAGCATGAGTGAGGGAGGGAGTGAGTGCATGAGTGAGGGAGGGAGTGAGAGCATGAGTGAGCTAGAGAGTGATAGCGTGTGTGAGGGAGGGAGTGAAAGCATGAGTTAGCGAGGGAGTGAGACATGAGTGAGGCAGGGAGTGACAGCATGAGTGAGCGAGGGAGTGAGAGCATGAGTGAGTGAGGGAGTGAGAGCTTGATTGAGGGTGGGAGTGAAAGCATGAGTGAGTTATGGAGTGAGAGCATGAGTGTGGGTGGGAGTGAGAGGATGAATGAGGGAGTGAGTGAGAGCATGAGTGAGGGAACGAGTGAGAGCATGAGTGAGGGAGGGAGTGAGTGTGTAAATGACTCAGGGAGTGAGAGCATGAGTGAGCGATGGAGTGACACCATGAGCGTGTGAGGGAGTGAGTGAGTGAGTGAGGGACTGAGAGGATGAGTGAGGGAGGGAGTGAGGGAGTAAATATGTCAGGTAGTGAGAGCGTGAGTGAGGCAGGGAATTTTTGCATGAGTGAGGGAGTGAGTGAGAGCATGAGGGAGGTAGGGAGTGAGAGCGCAAGTGAAGGAGGTATTGAGAGCTGATTGAGTGATGGATTGAGAGCATGACTGAGGGAGGGAGTGAGAACATGATAGAGCGAGGGAGTTTGAGCATGAGTGAGTGAGGGACTGAGAGCATGAGTGAGGGTGGGAGTGGTTGAGTGAGTGAGGGAGTGAGAACATGAGTGAGGGAGGGTGTGAGAGCATGAGTGAATGAGGGACTGATTGAGGGAGCGAGGGATTGAGAGCATGAGTGAGGGAGGGATTGAGAGCATAAGTGAGGGAGGGAGTTATTGAGTGAGTGAGGGAGTGATAGCATGAATGAGTGAGGGAGTGAGTGAGAGAGTGAGGGAGAGGGAGCATGAGTGAGAAGGGGAGGGATAGCATGAGTGAGGGAGGGATTGAGAGCATGTGTGAGGGAGCATGTGAGTGCTTGTGTGAGGGAGTGTATGAGAGCATGAGTGAGTGAGGGAGTGAGTGCATGAGTGAATGAGGGAGGGAGTGAGTGAGGCAGGGAGTGAGAGCATGAGTGAGGGAGGGAGTGAGAGTATGAGTGAGGGAAGGAGAGAAAGCATGAGTGAGTGAGGGAGTGAGAGCATGAGTGAGGGAGGGAGTGAGGGAGCGAGTGAGAGCATGAGAGAGGGAGGGATTGAGAGCATGGCTGAGGGAGTGAGAGCATGACTGAGTGAGGGAGTGAGAGGATGAAGGAGGGAGTGAGAGCATGATTGAGGGAGGGAGTGAAAGCATGAGTGAGCGAGTGTGTGTGACCATGTGTGAGCTAGTGAGTGAGAGCATGTGAGAGGGAGATGTGAGATCATGAGTGAGGGAGGGATTTATTGAGTGAGCGAGCGATTGAGAGCATGAGTGAGGGAGGGTGTGAGAGCTTGAGTGAGGGAGGGATTTATTGAGTGAGCGAGGGAGTGATAGTATGAGTGAGTGAAGGCGTGATACCATGAATGAGCGAGGGAGTGAGTGAGAGGGTATGGGAGTGAGAGCATTATTGAGGGAGGGGAGCATGAGTCAGCGAGGTAGTGATTGAGCGAGCGAGCGAGTGATTCATGAGTGAGGGAGTGTGGTGACTATTCTTGTTTTATAAGAAGCATTGTAATTGGTTGCCTGTTTTCCTGCCTTGAGATATATGCTGTAAACTTATTGGTTAGTTGATTCCATGTGACCTGTGGTGGCCATCTTAAATTCAGTTTTCTGCAGTTTGGTTGAGACTGGGTGCTCAACATGTACTTGCTGGTTTTTTAAGGTTAATAAAGCCTAGCTTTTGAAAGGCAATCTACTCTTTATTTCAATTTATTAACCTTTTGCTATAATGGAACGATATCTTTGACCGGAACGATTTAATGCTGACCCTAATTCTGCAGGAGTGGATGATCAATGGAAACATTGGTATCGTACATTTAAAAACTTTTTGGGTGTGTTGGATCAGCAATCTCTAAATAAGTTGGACATACTAATCAATTACATTGCTCCGGATGTGTATAAGTATATTTTGGACTGTGAAACTTATGAATTGGCTATTGCTACGTTGGAAAAAAAATTTGTTAAACCCTCAAATGAGGTATTTTCACGTCACCTTTTATCTGCCCATAGGCAGCAGGCGGGAGAATCCTTAGATGCTTATTTACAAGCACTCCGGCGCCTTGGTGCTAACTGTAATTATAAGGCCGTGTCTGCAGAAGAACATAGGGAAGAGTTGGTACGGGATGCATTTATTAATGGATTACTGTCTAGATCAATTCGTCAGTGGTTATTAGAAAATAAGATCTTGGATCTTAAGAGTGCTTTTGAGCAAGCCTCTACATTGGATTTGGCTCAGAGAAGTTCGGATTCTTATGCTCTTTTTGATCGGCCTGCGGCCGTGGTTTCGGCAGTTCCGGATGAAAGGGAGTTACGTGGATTTAATAGGAGTGGTTTACCAGATTCCGAAACAATTTCTACTTCAGCAGCTGTTGCCTCTAGGATTCAGAAGTGTTATTTTTGCGGGAACGCCCGGCACCCCCGTCTGAAGTGCCCTGCCCGGGAGGCTGTGTGTAGTAAATGCGGCAAGAGAGGTCATTACGCACGTGTTTGCAAATCAGTTGCCTCCTCTGCGACCATTCAGCCTTTAGATAGGGCGTTTATTGCATCAGTTTCTGCCACCTTTTCCCATGGCCTAAACAAAGCTATAGTTATGGCCCAAGTTAATGGGTTAGAAGTGAAGGCCCTTATAGATACGGGCAGTACTGAGAGCTTTATAAGTCTTCAGTTTGTGAGGGAGAAGCGTTTGAAAATTTCACCTGTTTCCTATCGGGTGTGTATGGCTCAGACGACTCTCACCTCACAAGTAGCTGGTTGTTGCCTTGTGAAATTAATTCTCCTAGGTAATACGTATACTGATATACGCCTATCCATTCTGCCTAATCTCTGTGCGGACATTTTGATTGGTCATGATGTGCTTCAATTACATGAGTCCCTCAGTCTTTCTTTCGGAGGAACCAAGCCACCTTTGTCTATTTGTGGATTAACTTCTTTATTCATTTCTCCATTATCACTTTTTTCCAATTTGATGCTGGACTGTAAGCCAATTGCTACCAAGTCAAGAAGGAATAGCAGTCAGGATAAAGAATTTATTAATTCTGAAGTTCAACGTCTTTTATCGGAAGGAATCATTGAACCTAGTTTTTCGCCCTGGCGTGCACAGGTAGTTGTCAGCACTAATGAGAGACATAAGAAGCGAATGGTGATAGACTACTCTCAAACTATTAACAGGTATACTCAATTAGATGCGTACCCCCTGCCTAAGATTGATGAGCTTATCAATAAAGTATCTCAATATAAGGTTTTTAGCACTATTGACCTAAAGAGTGCTTATCATCAGATTCCTATCGCTAAGAGGGACAAACCATATACGGCCTTTGAAGCTGGCGGAAAGCTGTACCAGTTTTGCCGAGTACCATTCGGTGTTACTAACGGTGTCGCCTGTTTTCAACGGGCAATGGATGCTTTTATAAGTGATAACTCTCTCTGACACCTTCTCATATTTAGATGACATCACGGTGTGTGGCAAATCAAGGGTGGAGCACGATTTTAATCTAGAAAGATTCCTTCAAGTTGCGGAAAAAGTTGGCTTAACTTTCAATAAAGAGAAGTGTATCTTTTCGACCACCGAGGTAAATTTACAGGGGTATATTATCTCGGGAAACAAGATTAAACCAGATCCAGAATGGCTGCGACCACTGATTGATTTACCTTGCCCTACTAATTCTAAGGCCTTGCAACAAGTTGTTGGACTGTTTTCTTATTATTCTAATTGGATTGCAAACTTCTCGCAGAAGATCCGGCCCCTTATTCGGGTTACGACATATCCTCTATCATGGGAGGCCAGGATGTGTTTTGATAATCTTAAAAAGGATATCCTTGGAGCAGTTGTGCATTCTATTGATGAGCAGGTTCCCTTTGTGATTGAGACAGACGCTTCCGATTTTGCAATTGGGGCTACCCTGAACCAAAATGGAAGACCTGTGGCCTTTTTCTCACGTACTCTGAGCAATAGTGAGCAGAGACATTCATCAATAGAGAAAGAGGCATACGCAATAGTAGAAGCACTGCGTAAATGGAGACATTATTTATCTGGGTGACATTTTACGTTAGTAACTGACCAAAAATCTGTGTCCTTCATGTTTGATGTCAAACATTTTGGAAAGATTAAGAATGATAAAATAATGAGGTGGAGGACCGAGTTGGCATGCTACCATTTCGATATAGTCTATCGTCCGGGGAAGGATAATGTTGCCGCTGATGTGCTGTCGAGGGCTTATTGTTCTGTGCTTCACGGAGATACGCTTATTAATCTTCATAATGCTTTGTGCCATCCTGGTGTTACGAGGATGATACACTTCGTACGCAGTAAGAATTTGCCCTTTTCAGTTGAAGACGTCAAGCGGATGATTTCGTCATGCTCTGTCTGCGCCCGATGTAAACCAAATTTCTTTAAGCCTCAACGAGCTCATCTTATAAAGGCTACTTCTCCCTTTGAACGCCTGAGCGTTGATTTTAAGGGGCCTCTTCCTTCAACGACTCAGAATCGATATATATTTACTGTTGTGGATGAGTTTTCAAGTTTCCCTTTTGCTTTTCCTTGTGCAGATGTATCAGCTGCTACAGTTATTAAATGTCTGACTCAACTTTTTGTCATCTTTGGGATGCCTGCGTATATCCATTTGGATCAGGGTAGTTCTTTTATGTTTTCCCAGTTGAAGGAATACCTCCAGAGTCGGGGAATTTCTACTAGCAGAACTACCCCGTATAATCCCCAGGGTAATGGACAGTGCGAACGATACAATGGGGTGATCTGGAAGGCAGTTATGTTGGCTTTGACATCCCAGAACCTTAAGAATACACAATGGGAAATGGTACTGCCTGATGCCCTGCATTCCATTAGATCATTGCTTTCAACGGCTACTAATGTGACCCCCCATGAAAGGCTCTTTAACTATCCGCGGAGATCCACTACGAGATATTCGGTACCTTCATGGCTTACTATGCAGGTACCTGTGCTGCTCTGATGCCATGTTAGACTGTCAAAGTATGATCCTTTAGTGGAGGAGGTGGAGCCATTGGAGGCAAATTCCCAATATGCTCACATTCGATTCCAAGATGGGAAAGAAAGTACGGTTTCAGTTAAAGACTTAGCTCCTTGTGGTGGCCAGCCCTCTCCTGAGGACATTAACAATAGTCATAATTCAGATAATGTTGATGTCGTCACAGATACTACGAACATTTCCAATCCTATTGCAGACACTTACAATTCTCTTAGTCTGCCCCCGATGGATGTTCATGACCCTCCCAGTCTACCTTCTAATGGGACTTCCAATTCGGAAACCGTTGATAATCGGGATATTGATAGCCTCCCTGCAGAAGATATTTCTGTGTCTCCTGGTGTGTGAGGGCAAGGAACTCCACCAAGGCTAAGAAGGTCGACACGAACAAGATATCCGGTCGACCGATTAAAAATGGACCTTTAAAATAATTAATAATTTAATAGTAAAATTTTAAAATTGTTGAAGGCATTATACATGTATTGCTCTAGTCATAAATAACTAATTGTAAACTGTAAAGGCTACCTAGGTTGAAGTATATTTTAAAAGGAGGGGTGAATATGGTGATTATTCTTGTTTTATAAGAAGCATTGTAATTGGTTGCCTGTTTTCCTGCCTTGAGATATATGCTGTAAACTTATTGGTTAGTTGATTCCATGTGACCTGTGGTGGCCATCTTAAATTCAGTTTTCTACAGTTTGGTTGAGACTGGGTGCTCAACATGTACTTGCTGGTTTTTTAAGGTTAATAAAGCCTAGCTTTTGAAAGGCAATCTACTCTTTATTTCAGGGAGGGAGTGAGATCATGAGTGAGGGAGGGAGTGAGAGCATGAGTGAGTGAGTGAGGGAGGGAGTGAGAGCATGAGAGAGGGAGGGAGTGAGAGCATGAGTGAGTGAGGGAGTGAGCGAATGAAGGATGGAGTGTGAGCATTAGTGAGCGAGGGAGAAATAGAAGATAGGAGCAGGAGTAGGCCATTAAGCCCCTCGACCCTGCTCCGCCATTCAATGCGATCATGGCTGATCATCCAAATTCAGTTCCCTGTCCCTGCCTTCTCTCCATATCCCTTGATCCCTTTAGCCTTAAGAAATATATCTAACTCCTTCTTGAATATATTTAATAAATTGGCCTCGACTGCCTTCAGTGGTTGAGAATTCCACAGGTTCACCACTCTCTGGGTGAAGAAATGCCTCCTCATCTCAGTCATAAATAGCATTCTGAAGGGGGAGGGTGAACAGTCAGAGGTTGGGTTCACATTGGGACCAATGACATGGGTAGGAAGAGGAATGAGGTCCTGCAGCAAGAATTTAGGGAGCTAGGTAGCAGATTAAAGAGCAGGACCTCAAAGGTTGTAATCTCTGGATTACTCCC
Organism: Somniosus microcephalus; assembly: GCF_052327205.1. NCBI lineage: Eukaryota > Metazoa > Chordata > Chondrichthyes > Squaliformes > Somniosidae > Somniosus > Somniosus microcephalus. The sequence goes on from NC_140989.1 coordinate 205,350,077, forward strand.
GATGCCACGTGCTAGTGAGTATAGGAATAGGAGGATAGAGCAGATGGATGCGTGGCTAAAGAGTTGGTGCAGGAGGGAGGGCTTTAGTTTCATAGAAGAAACATAGAAGATAGGAGCAGGAGTAGGCCATTCGGCCCCTTGAGCCTGCCCCGCCATTCAACGAGATCATGGCTGATCATCCAAACCCTAGCACCCGGTCCCTACACCGACAGCCATCCCACACAAGCCCTATCCCCGTAACCCCGTAACCCCACGTATTTAATCCCCCCCTAACACTAAGGGCCAATTTTTGTCATGGCCAATCAACCTAACCCGCACATCCTGGATCACGGGGCCTGCTTCTGGGGAAGGTGGGACTTGTACAAGTCAGACGGGTTGCACCTGAACCAGAACGGGACAAATATCCTTGCGGGGAGGTTTGCTAGCGCTGTTCGGGGAGGTTTAAACTAAAATGGCAGGGGGTTGGGAACCTGAGCAGGGAGACAGAGGAAAGGGAAACAGGGATAAAAGCAAAACATAGGAAGGAGAAAAACAAAAGTGGCAGTCAGAGAAATCAACGGTTTAAATCAAACATGGCCACAGTAAATAATAATTCAAATAGGTCTAAGAGCGTTAAAAAAACAAGCCTGAAGGCTTTGTGTCTTAATGCGAGGAGCATTTGTAATAAGGTGGACAAATTGGCTGAGCAAATAGAGGTAAATGAATATGATTTGGTTGGGATTACGGAAACATGGCTCAAGGATGGCCAAGACTGGGAACTCAACATCCAGGGGTATTCGATATTCAGGAAAGATAGGCAAAAAGGAAAGGGAGGTGGGGTAGCATTACTGGTTAAAGAAGGGATTAATACAATTGTAATGAAGGATATTAGCTCTGATGATGTGGAATCTGTATGGGTAGAATTGAGAAATACTGAGGGGAAAAAAACATTAGTGGGAGTGGTATATAGACCTCCCAACAGTAAGGCAGAGGTTGGGGATGGCATTAAAAGGGAAATTAAAGAAGCGTGCAATAAGGGCACAGCAGTCATCATGGGTGACTTTAATCTACATATAGATTGGGCCAACCAAATTAGTAACAATACTGTGGAGGAGGAATTCCTGGAATGTTTACTGGATGGTTTCCTGGACCAATATGTCGAGGAACCAAACAGAGATCAGGCCATCTTAGACTGGGTATTATGTAACGAGCAAGGATTAATTAGCAATCTTGTTGTACGAGGCCCCTTGGGTCGGAGCGATCATAATATGATCAAATTCTTCATTAAGATGGAGAATGAAGTAGTTGACTCAGAGACTAGGGTCCTCAATTTAAATAAAGGAAACTACAATGGTCTGAGGAGCGGGTTGGGTAGGATTGATTGGGGAATGGCACTCAAAGAGTTGACGGTGGATAGGCAATGGCAAACATTCAAAGACTGAATGGATGAGCTACAGAATTTGTTCATCCCAGTTTGGCATAAAAATAAAACAAAAAAGGTGACTCAACCATGGCTAACAAGGGAAATTAGGGATAGCATAAGATCCAAGGGGAGGACATATAAATTGGCCAGAAAAAGCAATAATCCTGAGGATTGGGAGCAGTTTAGGATTCAACAAAGGAGGACAAAGGGATTAATTAAGAAAGGGAAAATAGAATATGAGAGTAAGCTTGCAAGGAACATAAAAACTGACTGTAAAAGCTTTTATAGATAAGTGAAGAGAAAAAGATTGGTGAAGTCAAGCGTAGGTTCCTTGCAGTCAGAATCAGGGGAATTTATAATGGGAAACAAAGAAATGGTACACCAACTAAATTCATACTTTGGTTCTGTCTTCACAAAGGAGGACACAAATAACCTCCCAGAGATGCCGGGGAACATAGGGTCTGGTGAAAGGGTGGAACTGAAAGAAATCAGTATTTGTAGGGAAATGGTGTTAGGAAAATTGATGAGACTGAAGGCCGATAAATCCCCAGGGCCTGATAATCTACATCCCAGGGTACTTAAGGAAGTGGCCCTAGAAATAGTAGATGCATTGCTGGTCATCTTCCAGAACTCGATCGACTCCGGAACAATGCCCATGGATTGGAGGGTAGCTAATGTTACCACACTATTCAAAAAAGGTGGTAGAGAGAAAATGGGGAATTATAGACCGGTAAGCCTGACATCGGTAGTGGGGAAAATGCTGGAGTCTATTATAAAAGATGTAATAGCAGAGCACTTGGAAAGCAGTGACAGGATCGGACAAAGTCAACATGGATTTACAAAAGGTAAATCGTGCTTGACTAATCTACTGGAATTTTTTGAGGATGTAACTCGTAAAATAGATAAGGGAGAACCAGTGGATGTGGTGTATTTGGACTTTCAGAAGGCTTTCGATAAGGTCCCACATAAGAGATTAGTGTGCAAAATTAAGGCACATGGGATTGGGGGCAAGGTATTGACTTGGATAGAGAACTGGTTGGCGGACAGAAAGCAAAGAGTTGGAATAAACGGGTCGTTTTCCGAGTGGCAGGCACTGACTAGTGGGGTACCGCAAGGATCGGTCCTAGGACCCCAGCTGTTCACAATATATATTAATGATCTGGACAAGGGAATTGGATGTAATACCTCCAAATTTGCAGACGACACAAAGCTGGGTGGGAGGGTAAGCTGTGAGGAGGATGCCGTGAAACTCCAGTACGATTTGGACAGGTTGGGTGATTGGGCAGAAACATGGCAAATGCACTATAATGTGGATAAATGTGAGGTTATCCACTTTGGTGGCAAAACAAGAAGGCAGATTATTATTTGAATGGCAATAGATTGGGAGAAGGGGAAGTGCAAAGAGACCTGGGTGTTCTTGTGCACCAGTCGCTGAACGTAAGCATGCAGGTGCAGCAGGCAAATGGTAAGTTGGCCTTCGTAGCAAGAGGGTTCGAGTACAGGAACAAGGATGTCTTGCTACAGTTGTACAGGGCCTTGGTGAGACTACACCTTGAGTATTGTGTGCAGTTTTGGTCGCCTTACCTGAGGAAGGACATTCTTGCCATGGAAGGAGTGCAGCGAAGATTCACCAGGCTGATATTTGGAATGGCAGGAATGACGTATGACGAGAGATTGTGTCGATTGGGCTTATACTCACTGGAGTTTAGAAGATTGAGAGGGGATCTCATCAAAACCTATAAAATTCTGTCAGGCCTGGACAGACTAGATGCAGGAAGGATGTTTCTGATGGCCAGGGAGTCCAGAACCAGGGGTCATAGTCTAAGGATAAGGGGTAAGCTATTTAGGACTGAAATGAGGAGGAATTTCTTCACCCAGTGAGTGGTGAACCTGTGGAATTCTCTGCCACAGAGGGCGGTGGAGGCCAGTTCATTCAATATACTGAAGAAAGAGTTGGATATATTTCTTAAGGCTAAAGGGATCAAGGGATAGGGGGAGAAGGCAGGGACAGGGTACTGAATTTGGATGATCAGCCATGATCTCATTGAATGGCGGTGCAGGATCGAAGGGCCGAATGGCCTACTCCTGCTCCTATCTTCTATGTTTCTATGTTTACCCCTTATCCTTAGACTGTGACCCCTGGTTCTGGACTCCCCGGCCATCGGGAACATCCTTCCTGCATCCAGTCTATCTAGTCCTGTTAGTATTTTATAAGTTTCAATGAGATCCCCTCTCATTCTTCTAAACTCCAGCGAGCATAAGCCCAATCGACCCAATCTCTCCTCATAAGTCATTGCTGCCATCCCAGAAATCAGCCTGGTGAATCTTCGCTGAACTCCCTCCATGGCAAGAACGTCCTTCCTCAGATAAGGCGACCAAAACTGCACCCAACACTCCAGGTGTGGTCGCACCAAGGCCCTGTACAATTGCATCAAGATATCCTTGTTCCTGTACTCGAACCCTCTTGCTATGAAGGCCAACATAACATTTGCCTTCTTAACCGCTTGCTGCTCCTGCATGCTTACCTTCAGCGACTGGTGCACAAGGACACCCAGGTCTCGTTGCACTTCCCCGTCTCCCAATCTATTGTCATTCAGGTAATAATCTGCCTTCCTGTTTTTGACACCAAAGTGGATAACCTCGCATTTATCCACATTATATTGCATCTGCCACGCTTCTGCCCAATCACCCAACCTGTCCAAATCATACTGGAGTTTCTCGGCACCCTCCTTACAGCACACACGCCCACCCAGCTTTGTGTCATCTGCAAACATGGAGATATTACATCCAATTCCCTCGTCTAGATCATTAATATATATTGTGAATAGTTGGGGTCCCAGGACCGATCCCTGCGGTACCCCATTAGTCACTGCCCGCCACTTGGAAAAAGACCTGTATATTCCAACTCTTTGCTTTCTGTCTGCCAACCAGTTCTCTATCCAAGTCAATACCTTGCCCCCAATCCCATGTGCCTTAATTTTGCATGCTAATCTCTTATGCGGGACCTTATCGAAAACCTTCTGAAAGTCCAAATACACCACATCCACTGGTTCTCCCTTATCAATTTTACCAGTTACATCCTCAACAAATTCCAGTAGATTAGTCAAACACGATTTACCTTTTGTAAATCCATGTTGACTTTGTCCGATCCTGTCACTGTTTTCCAAGTGCTCTGCTATTACATCTTTTATAATGGACTCTAGCATTTTCCCCACTACCGATGTCAGGCGTACCGGTCTATAATTCCCCATTTTCTCTCTACCACCTTTTTTGAATAGTGGGGTAACATTAGCTACCCTCCAATCCATGGGTACAGTTCCAGAGTCTATCGAATTTTGGAAGATGACCAGCAATGCATCTACTATTTCTATCGAGTGAATGAGGTAAGCAGTGGGAGCATGAGAGTGAGGAATTAAGAGCATGAGTGACAGCATGAGTATGGCAGGGAGTGAGTGTGTGAATGAGGGTAGAAGTGAGAGCATCAGTGAGGGACGGAGTGTGAGCATGAGTGAGTGAGGGGGTGAGAGCATGTGTAAGTGAGGGATTGAGTGAGTGAGAGCATGAGTGAGTGACAGAGTGAGAGCATGAGTGAGTGACGGAGTGAATGAGGGAGTGAGTGAGGGAGTGAATGAGGGAGGTAGTGAGAGCATGAGTGAGAGAGGAAGCGAGAGCATGAGTGAGTGCAGGAGTGAGATCATGAGTGAGGGAAGGAGTGAGTGAGTGCATGGGGACGGAGTGAGAGCATGAGTGAGGGAGGTAGTGAGAGCATGACTGAGTGAGGGAGTGAGTGAAAGAATGAGGGTGGGTGTGAGAGAATGAGTGAGCGAGGGAGTGAGAGCATGAATGAGGGTGGGAGTGAGAGCCGAGTGAGTGAAAGAGTGAGAGCATGAGAGAATAGGGAGTGAGTGAGTGAATGAGGGAGGTAGTGAGAGAATGAGAGATCGGGGGAGTGAGAGCATGAGTGAGGGAGGGGGTGAGAGCATCAGTGAGGGAGGGAGTGAGTGCATGAGTGATGGAGAGCGTGAGAGCATCAGTGAGTGAGGGATTGAGTGTGTAAATGAGTCAGGAAGTGAGTGCATGAGTGAGCGACGGAGTGACAACATGAACGAGCGAGGGAGTGAGTGACTGCGTGAGGGACTGAGATCATGAGTGAGGGAGGGAGTGATTGAGTAAATGCGCCAGGTAGTGAGAGCATGAGGGAGTGAGAGTGCAATGGGGAAGGAGAGAGAGCATGAGTGTGGGAGGCAGTGAGAGCATTATTGAGTGAGGGAATGAGTGAGTGAATGTGGGAGGGAGTGAGAGAATGACTGATGTAGGGAGTGAGAGCATGAGTGAGCGAGGGAGCGAGAGCATGAGTGAATAAGGGAGTGAGTGTATGAGTGAGGGAGGGAGTGAGAGCAGGAGTGAGGTATGGAGTGAGAGCACGAGTGAGGGAGGAATTGAGAGCTGAGTGAGTGAGGGAATAAGAGCATGAGTGAATGAGGAAGTGAGTGAGTGAATGAGGGTGGGAGTGAGAGCATGAGTGAGGGCGGGAGTGAGAGCATGGGTGAGGGCGTGAGTGAGAGCATGAATGAGGGCGGGAGTGAGAGCATGAGTAAGGGCGGGAGTGAGAGCATGAGTGAGGGCGGGAGTGAGAGCATGAGTGAGGGAGGGAGGGAGAGCATGAGTGAGGGAGGGAGGGAGAGCATGAGTGAGGGCGTGAGTGAGAGCATGAGTGAGGGAGGGAGTGAGAGCATGAGTGAGGGAGGGAGGGAGAGCATGAGTGAGGGAGGGAGGGAGAGCATGAGTGAGGGCGTGAGTGAGAGCATGAGTGAGGGAGGGAGTGAGAGCATGAGTGAGGGGGGAGTGAGAGCATGAGTGAGGGAGGGAGTGAGAGCATGAGTGAGGGGGGAGTGAGTGAGTGCATGGGGGATGGAGTGAGAGTATGAGTGAGTGAGGGAGTGAGAGCATGAGTGAGCGAGGGAGAGAGTGCATGAGTGAGGGAGAGAGGGTGAGCATGAGTGAATGAGGGAGTGAGAACATGAGTGAGTGAGGGAGTGAGTGAGTGCATGGGGATGGAGTGAGAGTATGAGTGAGTGAGGGAGTGAGTGTATGCATGAGGGAGGGAGTGAGAGCATGAAAGAGAGAGGGAGTGAGAGCATGTGATTGCGATGGAGTGAGAGAATGAGTGAGGGAGGGAGTGAGAGCATGAGTGCGGGCGTGAGTGAGAGCATGAGTGAGGGAGGGAGTGAATGGGGAGCGAGTGAGAGCATGAGTAAGTGATGGCCTAAGAGCATAAGTGAATGAGGGAGTGATCGAGTGAATGAGGTAAGCAGTGAGAACATGAGAGTGTGAGGAATTGAGAGCATGAATGAGGGAAGGAGTGACTGCATGAGTATGGCAGGGAGTGAGTGAGTGAATGAGGGAGTAAGTGCGAGCATGAGTGAGTGAGGGAGTGAGAGCCTGTGTGAGTGAGAGAGTGAGTGAGTGAGAGCATGAGTGAGTGAGAGAGTGAGAGCATGAGTGAGTAAGGGTGTGCATGAGTGAGGGAGGGAGTGCGAGCATGAATGAGGGATGGAGTGAGAGCATGAGTGAATGAGGGAGTGAGAGCATGAGTGAATGAGGGAGCGAGTGTGAGCCTGAGTAGGGGAGGGAGTGAGTGAGGGAGGGAGTGAGAGCATGAGTGAGGGAATGAATGTGAGCATGAGTGAGGGAGGGACTGTGAACATGAGTGAGGGATGGAGTGAGCAAGGGAGGGAGTGAGTTTGAGTGAGGTATGGAGTGAGAGCATGAGTGAGGGAGTGAGTGAAAGAGGCAGGATGTGAGATCATGTGTTGGGGAAGTGAGAGCATGAGTGAGCGAGGGAGTGAGAGCATGAGTGAATGAGAGAGTGAGTGAGGGAGTGAGAGCATGATTGAGGCAGGTAGTGAGAGCATGAGTGAGGCAAAGAGTGAGAGCATGAATGAGTGAGGGAATGAGAGCATGAGTAAGTGAGGGAGTGAGTGAGTGAGAGCATGAGTGAGGGAGGGATTGAGATCATGATTGAAGGAGGGAGTGAGGGGGGTTGTGAGAGCATGAGTGAGCGAGGGAATGAGAGCATGAGTAAGTGAGGGAGTGAGTGAGTGAGAGCATGAGTGAGGGAGGGTTGTGAGAGCATGAGTGAGCGAGGGAATGAGAGCATGAGTAAGTGAGGGAGTGAGTGAGTGAGAGCATGAGGGAGGGAGGGAGTGAGAACATGAGAGGGTGAGGGAGTGAGTGAGTAAATGAGGAAGTGAGAGCATGATTAAGCGAGGGAGTGAGTGTGTCAATGAGGGAGGGAGACCATGTGTGAAGGAAGGATTGAGAGCATGAGTGAGGGAAGGAGCGAGTGAGTGAGTGAGTGAGTGAGAGAGTGAGTGAGTGAGGGAGTGAGAGCCTGTGTGATGGAGTGAGTGAGTGAGTGAGTGAGTGAGTAAATGAGTCAGGTAGTGAGAGCATGAGTGAGGCAGGGAGTGAGAGCATGAGTGAGGGACGGAGTGAGAGCATGAGTGAGCGAGGGAGTGAGTGAGTCAATGAGGAAGTGAGAGCATGATTGAGCGAGGGAGTGAGTGTGACAATGAGGGAGGGAAAGCAAATGTGAGGGAGGGACTGAGAGCATGAGTGAGGGAGTGTGAATGAGTGAGGGAGTGAGAGCATGAGTGGGGGAGTGAGTGAGAGCATGAGTGAGGGAAGGATTGAGAGCATAAGTGAGCGAGGGAGTGAGTGAGTCAATGAGGGGGTGAGTGCATGATTGAGGAAGGGAGTGAGAGCATGAGAGAGGGAGGGAGTGAGAGCATGAGTGAGCGAGGGAGTGAGAGCATGAGTGATGGAGGGAGTGAGAGCATGAGTGAGGGAGGGAGTGAGAGCATGAGTGAGTGAGGGAGTGAGAGCATGAGTGTTCAAAGAAGTGAGAGCATGTGTGAGTGAGGGAGTGAGTGAGTCAATGAGGGGGTGAGTGCATGAGTGAGGGAGGGAGTGAGAGCATGCGTGAGGCAGGCAGTGAGTGAGTGAATGAGGAGGGAGTGAGAGCTTGAGTGAATGAGGGACTGAGAGCATGAGAGAGTGAGTGAGTGAGTGCATGAGTGAGGGAGGGATTGTGAGCATGAGTGAGGGAGGGAGTGTGAGCATGAATGTGCGAGGGAGTGAGAGGATGAATGTGCGAGGGAGTGAGAGCATGAGTGTGCGAGGGAGTGAGAGCATGATTGAGGGAGGGAGTGATAGCATGAGTGAGTGTGTGAAAGAGAACATGAGTGAGTGAGGCAGTGAGTGGATGAATGAGGTGATGATATGAGAGACAGAGTGATGTGATGATAAGAGTGACAGAGTGAGGGGATGAGATGAGAGACAGAGTGAGGGGAATGATATGAGAGAAAGAGTGACAGTAACCTGCCAACTCATTTTTAATGTGGAAGCAAGTCATCCTCATTTCCGAGGGACTGCCTAAGATGAAGCAGAGGAAATTATATGAGAGGCAGAGTGAGGGGATGATAATAGAGAGAGGTAGAGAGGATGAAATTGAAACAGAGTGAGGGGACGAGATGAGAGTCAGAGTGAGGGGATGATATGAGAGACAGAATGAGGGGATGATATGAGAGACAGAGTAAAGGGATGATATGAGAGACATAGTCATAGAGTCATAGAGTCATAGAGTTTCACAGCACAGAAAGAGGCCCTTCGGCCCATCGTGTCTGCGCCGCCCATCCATCCCTGTCCAGTCTAATCCCATTTTCCAGCATTTGGTCCATAGCCTTGTATGCAATGGCATTTCAAGTGCTCATCCAAATGCTTCTTGAATGTTGTGAGGGTTCCTGCCTCTACCACCCTTTCAGGCATTGAGTTCCACATTCCAACCACCCTCTGGGTGAAAAAGTTCCTCCTCAAATCCCCTCTAAATCTCCTGCCCCTTACCCTGAATCTATGCCCCCTTGTTATTGACCCCCCTACTAAGGGGAAAAGTTCCTCTTTGTCTACCCTATCTATGCCCCTCATCATTTTGTACACCTCAATCAGGTCCCCCCTCAGCCTTCTTTGCTCCAAGGAAAACAACCCCAGCCTGTTTAGTCTTTCTTCATAGCTGAGGCGCTCCATCCCAGGTAACATCCTGGTGAATCTTCTCTGCACCCTCTCCAAAGCAATCACATCCTTCCTATAGTGAGGCGACCAGAACTGCACACAGTACTCCAGCTGTGGCCTCACCAGCGTTTTGTACAGCTCCATCATAACCTCCCTGCTCTTATATTCTATGCCTCGGCTAATGAAGGCAAGTATCCCATATGCCTTTTTAACCACCTTATCTACTTGTTCCGCTGCCTTCAGAGATCTATGTACATGTACACCGAGATCCATCTGACCCTCTGTACTTCCTAGGGTCCTACGACTCATTGTGTATTCCCTTGCCTTATTTGTCCGTCCAAAATGCATCACCTCGCACTTTTCAGGGTTAAATTCCATTTGTCACTTTACCGCCCATCTGACCAACCCGTCTATATCGTTCTGTAGCCTGAGGCTTTCCTCCTTGCAATTTACCACCCCACCAATTTTCGTGTCATCTGCAAACTTACTGATCATCCCTTTTACATTCTCATCCAAATCATTTATGTAGATCACAAACAACAAGGGACCCAGCACCGATCCCTGAGGTACCCCACTGGACACAGGCTTCCAGTCACAAAAGCAACCTTCGACCATCACCCTCTGCCTCCTGCCACTCAGCCAGTTTAGGATCCAACGCGCCAAGGCACCCTGGATCCCATGGGCTCTTACCTTCTTGACCAGTCTCCTATGCGGGACTTTGTCAAAAGCTTTACTGAAGTCCATGTGAACCACATCCACAGCATTTCCCTCATCCACCTCCCTAGTCACCCCCTCGAAAAACTCAATCAGATTTGTCAGACATGATTTACCCTTGACAAAGCCATGCTGACTATGCCCGATTAATCCTTGCCTCTCCAAGTGGAGACTAATTTTGTCCCTCAGAATTTTTTCCAATAATTTCCCTACCACAGATGTTAGGCTCACTGGCCTGTAATTCCCTGGTTTATCCCTGCTACCCTTCTTGTATAATGGTACTACATTAGCTGTTCTCCAGTCCTCTGGTACATCCCCTGTGGCCAGAGAGGTTCTGAAAATTTGTGTCAGAGCCCCTGCAATCTCCTCCTTTGCCTCCCACAGCAGCCTGGGATACATCTCGTCCGGGCCTGGGGATTTATCCACTTTTTGGCCTGCTAAAACCGCTAGCACCTCCTCCCTCTCGATGCTAATATGTTCAAGTATGTCACAATCCCCTTGCCCGGTTTCTATGTCTGCATCGTCTTTCTCCATAGTGAGCACAGATGCAAAAAATTCATTTAAAACCCCGCCTACATCATCTGGTTCCACACACAGATTGCCACTTTGGTCCCTAATGGGCCCTACCCTTTCCCTGGTTATCCTCTTGCCCTTAATATACTTATAAAACATCTTAGGATTTTCCTTTATTTTGCTCGCCAGTGTTATTTCATGGCCCCTCCTCGCCCTCCTAATTTCTTTTTTAAGTATGCCCCTGCACTTTTTATACTCCTCTAGGGCTTCTTCCGTCTTTAGTCTTTTGTAACTGCCAAAAGCCCCCCTTTTATTTCTAATGCATTTTTGTATCTCCCTTGTCATCCAAGGTTCCCTTTGCTTGTTGGTCCCACCCTTGACCTTTACAGGAACATGTTGGCGCTGTACTCTCTCTATTTCCCTTCTGAAAGTCTCCCACTGTTTTGATGTGGATTTTCCTATAAGTTGCTGCTCCCAGTCCACTTTGGCCAGGTTCTGCCTTATCATATTAAAATCGGCCTTCCCCCAATTTAGAACCCTTATTTCCGGGCCGTCTTTGTCTTTTTCCATGACCACCTTAAATTTCACCGAATTATGGTCACTTTCGCCAAAATGCTCTCCTACTGATACTTCCACCACTTGCCCGGCTACATTCCCCAGAATTAGGTCCAGTACCGCCCCCTCTCTTGTAGGACTTTCTACATGTTGGCTCAAAAAGCTCTCCTGGATGCACTTTAAGAATTCTGCACCCTCTAAGCCTTTCACACTCTGACTATCCCAATTTATATTGGGGAAGTTGAAATCCCCCACTATTATTACCCTATTATTTTCACACTTCTCTGAGATTTGCCTGCATATCACAGAATCACAGAATCACAGAAACCCCACAGTGCAGATAGAGGCCATTTCGGCCCATCGAGCCTGCACCGACACATATCCCACCCGATCCCCGTAACCCCACTTATTTAATCCCGCTAACACTAAGGGTCAATTTTATCATAGCCAATCAACCTAACCCGCACATCTTTGGACTGTGGGAGGAAACCGGAGCACCCGGAGAAAACCCACGCAAACACGGGGAGAATGTGCAAACTCCACACAGACAGTCACCCGAGGCTGGATTCGAACCCGGGTCCCTGGCGCTGTGAGGCAACAGTGCTAACCACTATGCCACCGTGCTGTTCCTCTATCTCCCCCTGACTGTTTGGGGGCCTATAGTACACTCCCAGCAAAGTGCTTGCCCCCTTTTTGTTTTTAAGTTCTACCCATATGGCCTCATTTGAGGAACCCGCTAATATATCATCCCTCCTTACAGCAGTAATTGACTCCTTAATTAATATTGCAACACCCCCTCCCCTTTTACACCCCCCTCTGTCTCGCCTGAAGATTCTATACCCCGGAATATTGAGCTGCCAGTCCTGACCCTCCCTCAGCCATGTCTCCGTGATGGCAACAATATCGTACTCCCATGTGTTCAACAACAACTTCAGTTCATCCACCTTATTTGCAAGACACCTTGCATTAAAATAAATGCCTTCCAGCCCTGCCATATTCCCTTTTGCCTTCACATATTTGCTCTGCCTTCCCAGCTGACTTGTTTTTTCCTCTGTATTTGGCTGTAAATCACCCCCTACTATAGTGAGGGGGATGAGATGAGAGACAGAGTGAGGGGGATGATATGAGAGACAGAGTGAGGGATGAAATGAGAGACAGATTGAGAGGATGAAATGAGGGACAGAGTGAGGGGACAAGATGAGTGACAGAGTGAAGTGATGTTATGAGAGACGGAGTGATGTGATTATATGAGAGACAGAGTGTGGTGTTGATATGAGTGTCAGTTTGAGGGGATGTTATGAGAGTCTGAGTGAGGGATGAAATGAGAGGCAAAGTGAGTCGGATGATATGAGAGACAGAGTGAAAGGATGAGATAAGGGACTGAGTGAGGGGGATGAGATGAGAGGCAGAGTGAGTGGATGAAATGTGAGACAGAGTGAGGGGATGATATGAGAGACAGAGTGAGTGATGAAATGTGAGACAGAGTGAGGGGATGATTTGAGAGACAGAGTGAGGGGGATGATATGAGAGACAGGGTGTGAGGATGAGATGAGAGACAGTGTGAGGGGCCGTAGAATTCGCAAAATTCAACATTGTCCTATAAGGGTCTATTGGCAGAAAAGTCCTTAATTTTAAAGACTGTTTTAAAAGAAGCCCAGAAAAAGGGATACACAAAATGGCCGCCAGACCCCGTGACCAGCTTTTGGGACATTTTAAAATGGTTCCTGCAGTCCCCAGACAGCTTTTGTGGATTCAGCCCACAGTAGGTTCTGGAAGGCAGTTTCAGACAGAGCCCCATACATATAGATTGGATGCAGATCCGATCAGATCGGCCTGTAGATAAAGGCCATCTAAATGTTTACCCAGACAAAGGGGAACAGATTCAAGTTCGAAGAGGGACATTAAAGACAATACAGGGTCATTCCAGGCCAGAGATGGCAGTTACTGGCCATCCCGAAGATACTTTAATAAGGGCCTCCATTGAAAAGTATAACTGGAGCCCCAGGGTAGCCATCAGGGGGCTTTCTCGGTAGCTTTTGGAGCTTGTTGGGCAGCTTCAGCTTGGTCGCTTTGTGAAGAGCCAGTGATTTCGAGAGATTGCTCGGGGGTCCGAAGAAGGCCTTTTTCGGACTCAGAAGAAGAAGACGAGACCTGGGGTAGTTATCGGGAGATCATCGACAAAAAAATACCCCGGGCCGTTGACGAGACGAGAAGAAGAGGAGGCGAAATGCCTTACAAAACGGGTAGCCACCAGCGTCGTGTGCAGGAGCACGGTTAAATCGAGACTGTGACCACCATCGTTGTATGCAGGAGCACCGAGAAGACAGCCGGCGGGTGAAACGATGGACGGCGAGTCCTGCTGAATTAAGGTGGCCGAGACGCCATTAGCCTGGGCAGCCCGCTGCTCCTACAGCCCAACGACCACGTGGAGACAGGCGCCTGAGAGGACCGAAACGCAGACTTCAAAACCTCTATGTTTCTAACTGGGATTAGTGAGCATGTTTCTGGCCCCTCATAATCTAATCTAGCTAGGTTTAGGGGGTGAGCATTTAGGGGATAATTAACAATGAGTTGTTGTCCCTCGATGTTCCGTGTGCTTCCCTATTTCTTGATGAACCTTGTAAAGCATAATATGCCTGTAGATATGTTGGTTAGTACTGTATTATGATTTGTTTTTCCCTCCCATGTACCTTATTGGCTTACATTCAATTTTTCCTTTGTGCAATAAAATTTCATTTTGTTTCATTAAACTTGGCCTATAAGAGTATTCTCTGCATTGTAGTTCCTGCCTCAAAGTCCAGTGTATAGAACCTAAGGGGTGAGTGGGTCGAACCGCTCGGTGAATTACTGTGCAAGAGAGAGAGACCTCTAGAGCGAGAGAGAGAGAGACCTCGTCGATCGAAAACCCCTTGCAGAAAATTGCGACCGTGGCAGGACACTGGCAGCAGGATTGCAATGTATTAGACCCAGGTTTAAATGGACGAAATGTTATGGATGAGAGGATAGCGGATTATGTTTTTGGTAAGGTAAATCTCACTAAGCAGTGGATTTCCGATCTCTTACTGGATGGGCGTCCGGTAGACGCAGCCTTCAGGTGGACAGAGAGTAAAGAACATAAAAAGTCCATAGAGAAGGCAGTGTGGCTGATGTGCTACAAAAGACAAGTCCAGATTTTGGACAAAGTCGTTGCAGCGCAGGCAGCCAAGATCAAAACCCAGGCTTCAGAGATAGAGGAAAAGGCCATGGCTGGGGAAAAGCTGATCGCAGCGCTTCACGCGCTGAATCAGGAATGCCAAACTGTAGCCAGCCAACATCAGGCTAAAATAGAGTACCTGGAATGTCAGGTTACTGAGGCAAAGTTGCATGAAGCGAGGGTACAGGAGAAAAGCGCCCACCTCGCACAACAGCTAGGAGCGCAGGAGGAGAGAGTAGTAGAGGTCAAGGCAGCTTACAAGCTGTCCATTGAGAACAGATTTGAGGGCGCAGACCACGGCCCCTGCCAAAAGGCATTAGAAGGCCTAAGAACGGCCCTGGCGAAGCCAAAAGGCATGGTATGCCTCGTAAGCCCAAAAGCGAGTCAAATAGACTTCCTGAAGGAAGCCAAAAGATCGATTCCACACGAAATAGTTGTGGCACCAGCCACTGAACCCTTAGCATCGCCGAGCTATAGTGAGGTTTGGCCTGAAGGGGAGTTGGTAGAAGGGGAGGAAGCCGAGGTAGAACCGAAGGAAGAACAACCCCCGGTAGTGAAGCCGGAGCCGGCACCAATGTGTCCTACTCGGCACCAGAGGTACGGTCCCATCGACGCAAATGGCGTTGACGGACCCCTCCTGAACCAGATCGTGTTGCCCCACGGTGCCCAAAAACTTAGAGCGATGGTGAGCCACCTTCCAAAACTCTCCGAGAAGGGAGATCCCTCAGTCCATTTCAGGGAGATAGAGCAGACAGCCACCGTCAATGACTGTGACGGTCTGGAACAGGCTAAGATGTTGCTATTCTCCCTGGATAGTACAATCCTCCAGTGCCTCTCAGACGGGGGTAAGAGGGGGCAGAGAGGGTATGAGGAACTCTGGGACGAGGTCCTGGAGGTTATGGGAGTGGACGACGGCAACCCGTTCCTCCGTGTGGAAGGGACTGTGCAGCTAACTGTAGAACCCCCGTGGGTTTTTGCAGAGAGGCTGTGGCCAGTGTATCGGCACAGCTGTCCGGGCATGCCTGAACGGGCCGCAATGAACAATGCCCAGTGGGTTCATTGGCTCCGCTGCCTGGTTGCCAACAGCTCACCGTAGATACGGGCCCAGGCAAAAGCTTGGTTTGACCCCCAAGGTCCCGGGATCACGGAGGAGACAGTGCTCCGACTGCTCACCATTGCATATAAGAATTGCAGGAGTCAGGAGACACCTACCTCCAAGGGAAAAGTGCATGAGGCAAAACCCGCAGCCCCAAGTAAAAAGGAGTGGCATCAGGAGGGTATCGCCCTCCCCAAGCCAAGCTCAATTGCTACGGGTGTGGGAAGGATGGACATTGGCGCAGGGACTGTAAAAATCCGTGGAAGGATAATAAGGGAAGATCTCCCACAGCCCAAGCCCAAGTCCAGACCGCCGCCCCAGCACGAGTCCAGGTCCAAGCCGCAGCCCCTGTCCCAGAAAGGGGAACCGGTGCAGCTATGGATCCCGCTGCGATAGAGTCAATTTTGGAGACAATGCGGTCTCTTATGATCTCGCAGGGGAGGGTAGCAGCCACCACCGGTCCTGTCGTCCTCGCAACCCCAACCATTTCACCCCAATGACTAGAGCCAGCACAGCCCGTTTACCTGTGTTCGCTGCGATATGATTTATGGAGACGACCCCTCGTGGAGATGGAAGTAGAGCAGGAAAGGGGGACCTATCTGTTGGATAAGGGGGCATCATGCACCGTGATCCACACAGCTAACCCTACCACCTCACCTCTGTCCACCGGGGTTCCATATATTCTGTCGGGCTTCACAGGTAAAGAACAGGCCTCCATCCCTCTCTCCATTCATTTAGGGCCACTCCGCACCATGTGGAAGTGTATACTGATGAAGTGGGAGGTGGAGGGTGGAAAAGGGATCCTTGGGTCCGATTTCTTAGTGGAACACGGGATTCTCGTGGATCTTAGAAATCATTGTCTCTGGGGAGTGAGTACGGGTAAGAGAGGCGAGGTAGTCATCATTCCAGGGAAGGAAGGGAGAGGGACCCTATGTACTGTGAAGCCAAAAGAGGGCTACGACCTCGAGCTCATGGTAGCAAGTGTCCCACAAGATCTGCAGGCATTCGTGTCAGACCACCTGACTACGTTTGCCACTCACAAACACGATTGCGGGAGGGTCACCGGGTTTGAGGTCAGAGTAGACGGGGACCCCATGGCCCGACCCCAAAAACAGTACAACTTCCCCAGGGAAGCGAAGCCCGACATGGAGACAGCAATGTCTTCACTGGTGCATGTAAAATCCGCGCCTCAATAATACACGGACTTCGGGAGAACAGTTTAACAGGTACTTTACTGAACAGGAGGGCAACGTCAGACTGAAATACAGAAGCCTGCTAGGGCCTTTTATACAGGGGTGGTCACTGCCGGTACTGCAGTCTAAAACCAGTTCTTCCCTTAAAGGTACATACACAACAATTCCTCCCCTTTTAGATAAACAGTACATAACATTCATTTAACAACTAAATAATAACTAATTACAACTTTCTGGATATTATATACATCAACTGAAATAATTATTTATAAATTCAGTCTTTGAGGAGGCTTCCTGATCCTGACTGGATAGCGCCTTTCTCGAGTATCCTGTTCTTGCGGCGAAGCTGATTCTGGTTCATGGTCACTGGTTGGTTCGTCAACTTCCAATACCAGTGCTTCTGAGATAGACGCAATCTGTACTTCAGGTTGATTACCAGGTGCACCTTCTCGTGGCACGGGTTTGGCTTGTTCCTGTGACTCTATAATCTGGTCAGCATGGCGCCTCACAATGCTCTCTCCAATGTCCACTGTGTACATTAGTGGTCCCTGCTGTGTGCATATCGTTCCTGGCTGCCATTCTTCTGTTCGGTAGTCGCGAGCTAAGACTGGTTGCCCTACCTTGAAGCTCCGGGTTGGCTTCTCATTTATGTGCTGGAATTGCTTATCCTCAACATTTCGTCTTATGATTGGTTTGAGCAAATCCAGGCGACATCTTAGCCTTCAGTTGAAGAACAGTACGGCTGGAGCTTGGTTGGTTACTGCATGTGTGTAAGCTGTAGAGAGGGCTCTAAACTAACTAGTGGGGGGAAGGTTCCTAGAGAGCAAATAATAAAAATGACAACAGAGAAGGTCATAGACTTAGGTAGCAGTGGGGAAATTAAAAACCAGAGCGTGTCAGGAAGGGGCAGAAGGTATGGAGTAAAGGGTAAAGTAATAAAAAGGGCAAAAGCAGGAACTAAGTGTCACAAAACATCTTTGAAAGTTCTCTATCTGAATGCACGTAGCATTCATAACAAAATAGACGAGTTAATGGCACAAATATCTACATATGGGTATGATCTTGTGGCCATTACAGAAACATGGCTGCAGGGTGACAATGCCTGGGAATTAAACATACCAGGTTTTTTAACGATCAGGAAGGACAGGCAGGAAGGAAGGGGAGGTGGGGTGGCTATGTTAATAAAGGAAGGAATCACTGTAATACAGAGAAATGATATTGGGTCAAAAGATCAGGATAATGAAACAGTTTGGGTGGAGGTAAGAAATAATAAGGGGGAAAAAACACTAGTGGGCGTAGTCTATAGGCCTCCGAACTGTTGCAACTCTGTTGGACGGAGTATCAATCAGGAAATATTTGAGGCTTGTAATAAGGGAACATCTATAATTATGGGGGATTTTAACTATCATATTAATTGGACAAATCAAATTGGGCAGGACTGCCTTGAGGATGAGCTCATTGAGTGTATTAGGGATGGGTTTCTTGAGCAGTATGTAACTGAACTGACCAGGGGGCAAGCAACCTTAGATCTGGACCTGTGTAACGAGACAGGATTAATTATAAATGTCCTAGTAAAGGATCCCCTTGGAATGAGTGACCATAACATGGTTGAATTCCATGTTCAATTAGAGGGTGAGAAAGTTGGATCTCAAACAAGCGTGCTAAGCTTGAATAAAGGAGGCTATGAAGGTATGAGAGCGGAATTGAGTAGAGTGGATTGGGAAAATAGATTAAAGGGAAAGACGATACATGATCAGTGGTGTGCATTTAAGGAGTTACTTTACAACTTCCAAAAAATATATATTCCACTGAGAAGAAAAGGGTGTAAAATAAAAGACAGCAATCCGTGGCTAAGTAAAGAAATTAAGGATAGTATTCAACTAAAAGCAAGGGCATATAAGGTAGCCAAATCTAGTGGGAGGATAGAGGATTGGGAAAACTTTAAAAGACAGCAAAAAGTAACAAAAAGATTGATTATGAAAGGGAAGATAGGTTATGAAAGTAAATTAGCAAAAAATATAAAAACAGATAGTAAGAGTTTTTATAGTTATATAAAAAGAAAAAGGATGGCTAAAGTAAAGGTTGGTCCCTTAGAGGATGAGACCGGGAAATTAATGGTGGGAAATATGGAGATGGCAAAAACACTGAATGAATATTTTGTATCAGTCTTTACAGTAGAAGACACTAAGAATATCCCAACACTGGATAAACAGGGGGCTAAAGGGGGGAAGGAGCTAAACATGATCAAAATCACTAAGGAAGTGGTAATCGGTAAAATAATGGGACTCAAGGCGGATAAATCCCCTGGACCTGATGGCTTACATCCTAGGGTCTTGAGGGAAGTGGCAGTAGGGATTGTGGATGCATTGGTAATAATTTTCCAAAACTCCCTGGACTCGGCAAAGGTCCCGGCAGACTGGAAAACTGCTAATGTAACACCCTTATTTAAAAAGGGCAGTAGACAGAAGGCTGGAAACTATAGACCAGTTAGCCTAACATCTGTGGTAGGTAAAACTTTGGAGTCCATTGTTAAGGAGACAGTAACAGGACATTTGGATAATCATAATTTAATAGGACAAAGTCAGTATGGTTTTATGAAGGGGAAGTCATGTTTGACAAATTTGCTGGAGTTCTTTGAGGAAGTAACAGATAGGGTGGATAAAGGTGAACCAGTGGACGTAGTGTATTTAGACTTCCAAAAGGCATTTGACAAGGTGCCACACAAAAGATTATTGCTTAAGATAAAAAATCACGGGATTGGGGGTAATATTCTGGCATGGATAGAGGATTGGCTATCTAACAGAAGGCAGAGAGTTGGGATAAATGGTTCATTCTCAGACTGGCAATCAGTAACTAGTGGTGTTCCGCAGGGGTCAGTGCTGGGTCCCCAACTCTTTACAATCTATATTAACGACTTGGAGGAGGGGACCGAGTGTAACATATCAAAGTTTGCAGATGATACTAAGATGGGAGGGAAAGTAGTGAGTGAGGAGGACATAAAAAACCTGCAAGGGGACATAGACAGGCTAAGTAAGTGGGCAGAGATTTGGCAGATGGAATACAATACTGGAAAGTGTGAGGTTATGCACTTTGGCAGGAAAAATCGTAGAGCAAGTTATTATCTTAATGGCAAGAAACTGGAAAATACTGAAGTACAAAGGGATCTGGGGGTCCTGGTGCACGAAACTCAAAAGGTTAGTATGCAGGTGCAGCAAGTGATTAAGAAGGCCAATGGAATGTTGGCTTTCATTGCTAGGGGGATAGAATATAAAAATAGGGAGGTATTGCTTCAGTTGTACAAAGTACTGGTGAGACCGCACCTGGAATACTGCATACAGTTTTGGTGTCCATACTTAAGAAAGGACATACTTGCTCTCGAGTCAGTACAAAGAAGGTTCACTCGGTTAATTCCGGGGATGAGGGGATGGACATATGAGGAGAGGTTGAGTAGATTGGGACTCTACTCATTGGAGTTCAGAAGAATGAGAGGCGATCTTATTGAAACATATAAGATTGTGAAGGGGTTGGATCGGGTGGATGCAGGAAGGATGTTCCCGATGATGGGTGAAACTAGAACTAGGGGGCATAGTCTTAGAATAAGGGGCTGCTCTTTCAAAACTGAGATGAAGAGGAACTACTTCACTCAGAGGGTGGTAGGTCCATGGAATATGCTGCCCCAAAAAGCTGTAGAAGCTACATCATTACATAAATTTAAAACAGAAATAGACAGTTTCCTAGTAGTAAAGGGAATTAAGGGTTACGGGGAGCGGGCAGGAATTTGGACATGAGACTAGGTTCGGATCGGTCATGGCCCTGTGGGTAGCGGAGCGGGCCCAGGGGCCGTGTAGCCTGATCCTGCTCCTATTTCGTGTGTCTAATTCTGTTAGATTCAGGAGATGGTTCTATGATAGTGGATTGGCGGTGAGGATCAGATCAGCCATGATCTTATTGAATGGCGGAGCAGGCTCGAGGGGCCGACTGGCCTACTCCTGCTCCTATTTCTTATGTTCTTATGTTCTTAAGCAAACAAGAAACTATCCACCTTGTGTTGTAGTGGTATGTCATCATTATACATTACCTTTATGGCCTTTTTAAAGGTGTGAACAAACATCTCAGCCAATCCATTTGTGGCTGGATGATATGGGGCAGATGTGTAATGTTTCACCCCATTTTTCTTCAGGAACCTCCGGAAATCCTCAGACACAAACTGTGGCCTATTGTCGGAGCAAATCTGTTCTGGCAACCCATTCCTGGTGAAGATGGTCCTTAGGGCTGCAATAGTTTTCTCCATGGTGGTGGAGGACATTTTAATGACCTCTGGCCATTTCGAATGGGCGTCCACAGCGATTAGAAACATTGAGTCCATAAATGGGCCAGCAAAATCAATGTGTACCCATTGCCATGGAGATGAGGGCCGCTCCCATGGATGTAGCGGGGCCTGTGGTGGAGCGTTTTGGACCTTCTGCAATCCTGTGCATCTCTTGGTCATATCCTTGATTTCTTTATCGATTCCCGGCCACCACACAAACGCCCTGGCTAGGCTCTTCATTTTTACCCCTCCCAGATGACCCTCATGAAGCTCATTGAGCACTCTATCTCTCAACTTGGGTGGAATTACCACTCGGGATCCACACATCAAGGTTCCCCGGCACACTGACAGCTGTTCTCTCCTTGGCGAGAATGCTGGCAACAGTGAGTCGCCATATGCTGGCCATCCCTTCACCGTCAAATCGTAGACCCGAGAGAGTGTCGGGTCATTTCGGGTTTCCTTCTCTATACTCGAGTTTGTAACAGGCAAACATTCGACTATGGTCGCATGGAATATCTCAACAGGGTCCACTGCCGGTGTTTCTTCTACCGTAGGCAATGGTAGGCCCGACAGCCCATCAGCGTTTCCATGCTGTTTCGTACCCTTGTACTCTATGTCGTACTGATGTGCCCCTAGAAAAAATGACCATCTTTGCAGCCGTTGTGCCTTCATCACCGGAACGCCCTTCTTTGGGTTAAAAATGGAGACCAGGGGCTGATGATCAGTCAGTAGGGTGAATTTCTGCCCGTGCAGATAGTGATTGAGCTTCTTCACCCCCCACACCAGGCTGAGGGCCTCCCTGTCTATCTGGGCGTAGTTACGCTCGGCTGAGGTTAGCAAGCACAACGCAAAGGCTATTGGCCTCTCTGAACCGTCAAGGAATTTGTGTGAGAGTACCGCTCCAATGCCGTAGGGTGACGCATCACATGCCAACCGAATCGGTAGTGTTGGGTTGTAGTGGGCCAATACTTCTTTTGAAGTGATTAGGCATTTACATTCCTGAAAGGCATGCTTACAATCATCACTCCATTTCCATGTCACTCCAGTTTGTAGCAGGGCGTTCAGTGGGTGCAGAATTGTAGATAAATTCGGCAAGAACTTATGGTAGTAGTTCACCAACCCGAGGAACGACCTCAGTTGCGACACATTTTCCGGTGCTGGAGCCTTGACTACAGCCTCAATCTTGTCCGGCGACTTATGCAACCCTTCCTCATCAATCATGTGGCCACAATACGAGATTTGTCTCCTGAAGAACTCGCATTTGGGGCGGTTGACTCGTAGTCCATATTCCTGTAATCTCGTGAGCACCTGCTCCACGTTGGCAAGGTGTTCATTGTCATTTTCGCCCGTAACCAGGATGTCATCCAAATAACACTGGGTCCCCGGGATCCCTTGCAGGACTTGTTCCATTGCCCTCTGCCAAATAGCCGGGGCCGAAGGTACCCCGAATACCAGTCGATTGTACTGGTAAAGGCCTTTGTGAGTGTTTATCGTGAGGTATTTTCTAGATGCTTCTTCCACCTCCATTTGTAGATACGCTTGGGCCAGATCAATCTTTGTAAAACGTTTCCCTCCAGATAGTGAGGCGAAAATATCTTCTATTCGCGGAAGTGGATACTGTACTGTGTGCAGGACTGGGTTCACAGTCACCTTGAAGTCCCCACAGATGCGAACCTTCTTTGGCTCCCCAGGCGTGCTGCTCAATGCTTTCTTCATTACAGGAACGATGGGTGTGGCCCAGTCGCTCCAGTCCACCTTGGACAGCACACCCGAACGCTCCAGGCTCTCCAGTTCAGCTTCAACGGCTGGGCGGATCGCGTATGGCACCGGTCTGGCCTTGAAAAATTTTGGGTTTGCGGTATCCTCAATCTTTATGGTTGCCTTTACTCCTTTTAGAGTCCCAAGTCCTTGTTGGAACACCTCTTCCGCGTCAGATAGAATTTGTGACAGACGTCCAGGTGCGACGTCATCATCCTTTTTGTCAGTCACAGTTAGCGCCAGAATGGAATGCCAATCCAATTGTATTTTTCGGATCCATTCACATCCCAATAATGGTGGTCCTCCATCTCGTAGTATATACATATATCGTTTCTGTGTTTCCTTGCCGTTATATTTAACTGGCACCCTTATTTTTCCTCTGGGGTAGACCTTTTGCCCCGTGTATGTCTTCAATACAATGGATGTGTCCTTTAAGGGTATGTGTGAGAATAGCCGCTCATAGTCTCATCGATTCATGACAGTTAGGGCTGATCCTGTGTCCAATTCCATCTTTACTGGGGACCCTGCTATCATGAGGGTGACCCAAATGGTTCAGTGATCTTCCTTTGCGATCACGTTGTGTAACTTTAGATAACTTAGGCTCCTGCTCCCGGAGTCCTTATCACTACTGTCTGTCAGTTTCTTTACTTTCCTGTACTGTTCCTTAGTAGTTCTTGTCGTGTTGGTTTTCTTTCCCGACCTGCAGACTCTTGCTATATGTCCCATTTTTCCACATTGCCTGCATACTTTGTCCTTAAACCAGCAGTCCTTCTGCTCATGGGTTGTTCTGCCGCAGCGATAGCACTTTTCTGCTCCATATGCCATTTCGTTAGCGCTGTATTCTTGTGGTTTCTGTTGTATTTCCGCAGCTCCCCGTGCTGCTGCTTCGTAGGATACTGCCACACTGAAAGCCTGTTCTAGCGTCAGGTCCTTTTTTGAAAGTAATCGTTTGTGGGTTCCTTCACTCTGGAGCCCGCAGACAAACTTATCTCGCAAGGTGTCTGCCAGTCCTGCTCTGAACTGGCAGTGCTTCGATAACTTGCGCAGTTCCGTAAGATAGTCAGCATTGCTCTCATCTTTGTGCTGGTTTCTTTTATGGAACTTGAATCTTTCTGCTATCAGCAGCGGTGTAGGGTTTCGGTGTTCCTGTAAGGTATTAACAATCTCCTCAAAACTTTTCTCCATTGGTTTAGCTGGGGTAATTAAGTTCCGCAATAGGCCGTACGTACTCGCGCCCATCAAATTCAATAATACCGATGACCTCTTTCCATCGGCCACCTCATTTGCCTTGCAGTACACTTCAATTCTTTCCACATACGTGGTCCAGTCTTCTACCTCGTTGTCGAAAGCAGTGATACTGCCACTTTTCGGCATCTTGGGTGATTTAAAATGGCGCCTCCAGCACTTTTTCTTCTTCCCCAATGGAATAAAATGGCGCCTCCCCTTGCTGCCGTGCTGCTCCTAGCGTTCTACGGGGTAATGGCGGCGACCCGCGGCTTCGGCGCGTCTCACTTTCCTGCCCCCCATTTATTTTCTCTCCGCTGCCCGGTTCTTGAGCACCGACCGCGCCCTGTGTGCTCCACCCTCTCTCTCTCTTGTTTTCTTTTCCCGGCGACGCTGCGCAGCCCGTTTTGTAGAGCCGCTCGATCGAGCTCTAGCCCGCCGCAGTCCGGAAGGGTCAGCAAACTACCTGCTACCAGCACGATTTGCTGGAACACCTTAGCTGGGGAGCCAAGCACAGCTCTCCACAGTCTCTCCCGCAATTCTCCGAACACCGATGAATTCTTTGGGCGGTTGCCCGCGGTCGACGCCCGTTGCTCAGACTACGACCTCCAAGAAACCTCCTCTCAGGGCGAGATCACAGAAATCACAGAAATCACAGAAACCCCACAGTGCAGATAGAGGCCATTTCGGCCCATCGAGCCTGCACCGACACATATCCCACCCGATCCCCGTAACCCCTACACCAACACATATCCCACCCGATCCCCGTAACCCCTACACCAACACATATCCCACCCTATCCCCGTAACCCCACGTATTTAATCCCACTAACACTAAGGGTCAATTTATCATAGCCAATCAACCTAACCCGCACATCTTTGGACTGTGGGAGGAAACCGGAGCACCCGGAGGAAACCCACGCAAACACGGGGAGAATGTGCAAACTCCACACAGACAGTCGCCCGAGGCCAGATTCGAACCCGGGTCCCTGGCACTGTGAGGCAACAGTGCTAACCACTATGCCACCGTGCTGCCCCGAGATCCCCGTGAGATGATGCCACACTGCAGGTGAGTTCGGACTTACTCGTCGCCACTGTAAAGTCCGCACCTCAATAATACACGGACTTCGGGAGAACAGTTTAACAGGTACTTTACTGAACAGGAGGGCAACGTCAGACTGAAATACAGGAGCCTGCTAGGGCCTTTTATACAGGGGTGGTCACTGCCGGTACTGCAGTCTAAAACCAGTTCTTCCCTTAAAGGTACATACACAAAAGTGCAGCAGGGCGTGTTGAGGCCGATAGCCACCCATGTGAACTCTCCTTTGTGGCCGGTGAAGAAGCCGGACAATTCATGGAGAGCCACGGTGGACTACAGAGTCCTCAATAGTAACATCCCAGCCTGCGCGCCGATGGTAGCAGCAATTGCCGACCTGATAGGGATTATTCCAGCATCCCCGACCACGTTCACGGTGCTGGATATTTCCAATGGGTTTTGGTCCATCCCTTTAAGGAGGGAGGATCAGTACAAGTTTGCCTTTACTTTTAAAGGGCAACAGTACACCTGGAACTGCTTGCCACAGGGTTTCCATAACAGCCCCAGCATTTTCTATCAATGTATGGCAGGAAGCTTAAAAGAGTTCAGCCAGCCCAATCAACTAGTGCAGTATGTGGACGACCTGCTCCTGTTCACAGATTCCAGAGAGGAGCATGGTCCACTATTGGCCGAGCTATTAGAGCTGTTAGGCAGAAAGGGCTTCAAGGTGAACCCAAAGAAGGCACGGATCGGCCAGCAGGAAGTAAAATTCCTGGGTCTGACCATCCGCGCTGGAGAGAGAGCCATAGACAAGGCTAGACAGGAATCGGTGCAAGATCTACCGATCCCCACCACCGTAACGGGTGTGAGGTCCTTTCTGGGACTGACCGGGTACTGCAGAGACTTCATTGAGGACTATGCAGCCACAGCAGCCCCGCTGCTCTGACTCCTACACAAAGGAGTGGAATGGTCCTGGGATGAGGGTTGCCAGGCAGCATTTGAAAAACTCAAGGGGGACTTGCAGACCGCGCCAGCTCTGGGGGTCATAGATGGGGGAGAAGAGTTTTTCCTGGAGGTAGCGGCTAGCGGGGATAGCCTGAGCGCTGTATTGCTTCAAGAGCAACACGGCAAACTAAGGCCGGTGGTTTACTCCTCCAGGGTGCTCACAGATGTGGAAAGGAGCTTCTCCAATTGCGAGCGGCATCTTTTGGCCACGCATTGGGCTGTGAAAAGGTCTTTGATCTTCACAGGCACCTCTCCCATCACTCTCCTCACCCATCACACACCCACCCGGATGCTTCTGGATGGAAGGATTAAGGATGGGACAGTAAGCAGTGCACGCATTGCGCGCTGGACCCTCCTCCTTTCCCAGATGGATCTGAAGGTGAAGGGTCTCTGCGAGCCCAAGCTCGCAGCCAACATGGTATATCCCAGAGCAGCCCATCGGTGTTCTGTAGAAGGGGTATGGGAGGTGAACGTAGGTTTACGGGCCGGGATACATCCCACGGGCTGCGAGATCTACGTAGACGGTTCCAGCACAGAATCCGCTGGCGAACGACTCAGAGGGTGTGAAGTTTATAACCCCGCGGCAGACATTGCCCTGGCGATTAAGCTCCCCAGCACTATGAGCGCCCAGCAGGCTGAACTGTCCATGGTAGTGTACGTCGTTACACACCCCGAAATCTTCCCCACCCCATACACAATTTGCTCGGACAGCATGTTCACATGCAACTCGTGTACGGAATACCTGGCCATCTGGTCTCACCGCGGATATGCCTCTGCGGACAGGCGACCCTTGACCGTGAAGCCCCTACTAGAAAAGATCCTGGCCGCTGTGGGGGAGGAAGGGGAAGTCTTTATCCACAAGGTGAAGGCCCATTCCTCCACGGAACCCCACAACCAGGGTAACCAGCAAACGGATACGCTAGCCACGGAAGGTGCCCGCACCGGCACTTTCTGGGATCCCTATGGAGCCAAACCCATGGCAGTAATCCGAGGCAGGGATGGGAATCAGGGGACCACAGGGGTAACACTGCCCCCAGATCTCAAGACCGTCCAAACCCTAGATCCCGCCCTAAAAACAGTCCTCAATGCCATCACTGAGGGCAAGGAAGTAGAAGGTCCATACGGTACAGCAGCCCTTTCCATCAAGGAAGGCATGCTGTTCCGAGAGGAACAGTGGGTTGTGCCGCAGCAGCACCGGAGGGAATTCCTTCAACTGGCCCGTGAGGGTCCAGGAGCGGGACACCCTGGGCCTGAGGTCACCTGGCAACGGGTAGAACAGGCAGGATGGTGGCCGGGACTTCGGGACGATGTCCGCGAGTTCTGTGCTAATTGTCTTGTATGCGCTGCAAATAACCCAGACCCCCAGAAAAGGAAGGTGCCCATGGGACACATCAGGAGAGTAGAGGGACCATGGCAGTCGATACAGGTCGACTACATCGGGCCCCTGCCCACCGCCCAAGGAGGCTATAAGTATTGACTTGTCCTGGTGGATGTGTTCACCAAATGGGTAGAAGCCTTCCCATGCAAAACAGCCACGGCACTTAGTACTGCCAGGATCTTGGTCCGGGAAGTGTTCTCGCAGTGGGGACTACCACGATTTGTGGAGTCTGACCAAGGGAGTAATTTCACCGGCCAAGTGATGCAGAACACCCTCATGCTCTTAGGCATCGAAGGTAAGTGGCACGTGGCCCACCATCCTCAGTCATCTGGGATTGTGGCGCGCATGAACCACACCCTCAAAGTAAAACTGAGAAAAGAGACGATGGACTCGCCCCAGAAATGGGCGGAGGTCCTGCCTCTAGTCCTCATGGGGATCCGGGCTAGCCAGTCTAAAAGTACAGGGTACTCCCCGCACGAATTAATGACTGGGAGAGTCATGCGGACCCCCACCCATGTACTAGCCCCGGTGCTCACTGAAGGTCAGCTCCGAGAGGTAAATCGGGGCAAGTTTGCCCAGACCCGTTTTGAGCGCCTGAAACAGATTTATGGGCAAGCGGCTGGGAACATGGGAAAGCAGCATCTGGGCAACAGGTTGCTGCTCGAACCCCGTAAGACACAGGAGTGGGAAGTAGGAGATCAGGTCATGGTGAGAAACTATGCCCGAGTGGGGAGTTTAGAAACACGGGGCCCTACAGTATTGGGGCCCTACAGTATTGTAGACAAAGCCAGCCCCATGGTTTACACAGTGAAGTTGCCCCGGTGCACTAAATGGTTTCACGTAAATCAGTGCAAACTATTTAAGCAGGGTGCAAAAGAGACAACAACCGAAGCCAGGTCTGAGGGTAAAAATCCTCAGCCTGAGGCATGCAAAGAGTCACAGACCACACAGGCTGGAACTGCAGCCTGCTTGAGGGGAGGAGCTATCCCGCCCACCTGGGAGGTTTCCCCATTGGCCTGGGACTCGGACGGGGAAGAGCCTGAACAGCTAGGCCGCGCCCATGACACGATTCTGGAGGAGGTGGAGTCGGAGGACGGAGGTCCCGCCCTCGGCTCAAGCTTAGGGGAGGTAGAACTTGGGGGCGGAGATTCTCCACCTGTAGGGACAGGTAGGGAGGAGTCGTCTGCCACAGACCCAAATCCCGAAGGGGCGGAGCCTGAGGGAAGGGAGCCAAAGCTGGCAGTCGTGGTGGAGCCACAGGCTGTGAGGGCTAAAGTCCCAACCAAAGGTCCACTCGCTAAGGGAGCCTCGCCCAAGGCATCCCCTCGCAGATCATCTCGAACGCCTCAGCCAGTAAAGCTCTGGCAGATTCCTCCTACTTCAGCAGGCACCGATTTGGGAAATCCCTAGAAAGACGCAGTCCCCAATTGGCAGCAAAAGGCTGCAGGGGACTCAAGCTACAGATCAATGCGGCCCCGCCACAGGGAGCGGTGAGCTGCAGTCCGAACAGGGATTAGGTAGGCCGCCCGGGGACGGGCGGCGCTGTACATAAGTTTAGTTAAGTTTGGTTAAGTTAAGGTGTGTAAATTTTTTTAAGGTGATGGGTGTTTTAAGGAATAGTTTTAGAAACTGCCCAGTATGTGTGTCTGTTTAGGATCGAGATCGAAAGACCCGATCATGCCTTCACCTAGGCCAGAATCTCTCGGGAGCCTGGCTGTATCGTTTAATCTGTTGCAGGAACCAAAGGTACTATGGAAAGGATTCTCATCATGTTCGCGGTGATTGGGTGTAGCTTGGACTATCGGGGCTACACCAAGGACTCCATCGTATATGGATGCTCCGGGGACACAGCCCCCATCGCGACTGATGGGACGGGTGTACGAGACGTTGAAGAAACAGCTACCTACTTCCACGAAGGGAGGTGGCCAGGATGGCTGGGGTCGAACTCTATGGAATACTCCAGCCAGTCCGGGTTTGCATACAGAGAGACTTCTCTAATGTATCCCAGGGTGAGGATCATCGCGTCCAGAGTCAGCGTCACCGTCGGAAGGAAGATTTGTTTGCTATGTCATGGACATATTCCTTTGGACAGATGATGGTGGCTTCGGAAGCTGAGTAAGACCATGAAGAACTCCACGGTCGAGTGGGAGCGACTGGGTAACAATACCCATCGGACTATTACGGGGACTCATGGGGGATTGAGTGTCTGTTGGGACAAATGCTGGGAACCAGATGAGGGGATTTACATCTGTATGTGGGGTTCAGAACGCGTCTGCCCCACAGGCGTCTCC
This sequence comes from Somniosus microcephalus, assembly GCF_052327205.1. NCBI lineage: Eukaryota > Metazoa > Chordata > Chondrichthyes > Squaliformes > Somniosidae > Somniosus > Somniosus microcephalus. Next base: position 205,379,813 of record NC_140989.1, read on the forward strand.
TTCTTTTTCCAAAGACAGTGGCAGGATGCTGGGAAAGGGATGAGGTGGGACGTCAGCACACGAGCGTGCGGAGTTTCATACTCTCAGATCCCAGTGAATGCCACTGAGCTCATCACCCGCCCCCACAAGCCCCTGCCCACGATTCCGGTAGCCAAAGCCCGCAAGGAAGGGTGCCCCACCACTACCAAGGGACCCGGGAATGGACTGGTATTGGTACCCACAGGTCAGGTGCTGTACCAAGGGGTGCACTACGTGCTGGCCTCAGTGATTTTAAACCTCACCGAGGTGCAATTGCCAGAGTGGTGCCCCAAGGAAACAGAGCAATTGTACCAGGTCCTGTTAACACCTATGTGCAGACAATTTTATGAGTTCGACTTTGCCGATGTCGACAGAGCTGGATTATACACCACACCACATGAGGTCTTGGACAGGGTAGGGAGACAAAGAAGGGGTACAGTCAATGATATTTTTACCGCCTTTAACACAGGGACTTCTGTCATCAACACTCTGGATGACGTGGAGCTGCAGACTTAGATCAGTGGTTTAAAAGCACGGTTAAGAAAGATACTGACGGACGAGAATAAGGTAGTGGGTTCTGAGTTACATGAGGACCAGGCCATGACACTACACTTAAAATAAATCATAGCTGAGCTGGAGAAATACGCTAAAACGCTAAATGCTCTCATCAGAGAGGATCGGAATGCGTCAGATCAGGCTGCACAGAACGAGGCGTGCGTGCTGTATGGGGTGTGGTTACTGGGTGAGGGCCGCAGTAATCTGGAGGATTTAAAACAAGGTTTGGTCCCCTCCTGGATCAGCAATAAGCACCTCGCAGCCCTCCACCCTTTTGAGAATGCATTAAGTCCGTGCCAGCTCAGACTAGCTTCAGAGGCCTACCCAGTTCCAGTGGATTGTGGGCGGTCAAATCACACCATTATGGGTATAGTGGTAAGAATGCCGGTTATGGGAAAGATAGCTAAACCCGCCCCAGTATACAGGGTGGAGAACATTGGAGTCATTCAAGGGGGTGCACACATTCGCTATACAGCGGTCCCACCGTACGTCATTCGATGGGAGCATGCAATGACGGGTACCGACCTCTCGGGTGCCAGAGCCGGGGAGCACACATCATCCTGTGTCCCCAGCACTTGAATGCCTATTCGAAACCACAGTGCGGGTTCAGAACTGCTGGCGCGAAGCCTATAAATTGCACCATGGAGACAATGGCACAAGGCTATGTGCCCCCGCAGGTGGCATATATAGGAGGTGGGACATACTGTGTCACCACTGCAGCGCCCCACTACCAACATGGACAGCACGGCTGGTGTCCGGTCAGTGACAGCAGTTTCTGCTTCAAACCCAAGGCAGAAGTTCAAGTGGCCCAAGAGCGAATTGTCCCTATTCCTGAACCTTCCACTGTTCACCTCACTCATAGTCATAGAGTAATACAGCACGGATAGAGGCCCTTTGGCCCATCGTGTCCGCGCCGGCCATCAAGCCCTGTCTAATCTAATCCCATATTCCAGCATTTGGCCCGTAGCCTTGTATGCTATGGCATTTCAAGTGCACATCCAAATGCTTCTTAAATGTTGTGAGGGTTTCTGCCTCCACAACCCTTTCAGGCAGTGAGTTCCAGTCTCCAACCACCCTCTGGGTGAAAAAGTTCTTTCTCAAATCCCCTCTAAACCTCCCGCCCTTTACCTTGAATCTATGCCCCCTAGTTATTGACCCCTCTACTAAGGGAAAAAGCTCCTCAGCATCCATCCTATTTATGCCCCTCATAATTTTGTACACCTCAATCATGTCCCCCCTCAGCCTCCTCTGCTCCAAGGAAAACAAACCCAATCTGCCCAGTCTCTCTTCATAGCTGAAGCGCTCCAGCCCTGGTAACATCCTGGTGAACCTCCTCTGCACCCTCTCTAACGCGATCACATCCTTCCTGTAGTGTGGCGACCAGAACTGCACACAGTATTCCAGCTGTGGCCTAACCAGTGTTTTATACAGCTCCATCATAACCTCCTTGCTCTTATATTCAATGCCTCGGCTAATGAAGGCAAGTATCCCATATGCCTTTTTTACCACCTTATCCACCTGTTCCGCCGCCTTCAGGGATCTGTGTACTTGCACACCCAGATCCCTCTGACCCTCCATCTTGCCTAGGGTCTTTCCATTCATTGTGTATTCCTTTGCCTTGTTAGTCCCCCCAAAGTGCATCACCTCGCACTTTTCCGGGTTAAATTCCATTTGCCACTGTTCCGCCCATCTGACCAACCCATCTATATCGTCCTGCAGACTGAGGCTACCCTCCTCGCTATTTACCACCCTACCAATTTTTGTATCATCCGCGAACTTACTGATCATACCCTTGACATTCATATCCAAGTCATTAATGTCGACCACAAACAGCAAGGGACCCAGCACCGACCCCTGTGGTACCCCACTGGCCACAGGCTTCCAGTCACAAAAACAACCTTCGACCATCACCCTCTGCCTTCTGCCACTAAGCCAGTTTTGTATCCAATGTGCCAAGGCACCCTGGATTCCATGGGCTCTTACCTTCTTGACCAGTCTCCTGTGCGGGACTTTATCGAAGGCCTTACTGAAATCCATGTATACCACATCCACTGCATTACCCTCATCCACACACCTAGTCACCCCCTCAAAAAATTCAATCAAATTAGTCAGACATAATCACTGTCAAAGAAAATTTCACCGATCTGCAACGATTCGTTGCACATTTTGGCTTTGTCACTCCCCCTCTCCCTGAACATCTCACCAAGATACTAAAAGCCGTTGCCGTTACACAGAAACATTTTTACATGCTGTAGTGTCCATGTGTTGATAAAGACACTGAAGACAGGAGTTGGTTCATAAGTGTTTACTAAGCAAAGTCTGGGGGGGGTTCTGATATACACAATATACAGGCTTATATAGCCCGAGTGGCAATTACCGGCATTACAGCACACCTGGGGCTCTTAAAGGCACATACACTACAATTCCTCCCCTTTTAGCTAACCAGTACATCATATTTTAAGTAATTATTAATTACATGTTATAAGAAAAATAATATACACATTGCTGTAGTTAATTAATTATAAGTCAGCCTCTCAGGAGGCTTCCTGACTCGGTCCAGATAATGCCTCGGGGGTGTAGTAGTTTCTGGTGGTGTAGTAGGTTCTTTTGGCAAGGCTGATTCGGCTTGAATGCCAGTGTCGGGTTCATCGGGTTCCAGTATCACCGGATCGGAGGTAGATACTATGGGTATCTCTACTTCACCGTTAGACGTATAGAGTTGTGGTGTAGGTTTTCCCTTTTCGGATGACTTTATGATTTGGTCAGGATGGCGCCTTATTATGCTTTCTCCGATGTCCACGGTATACATCAGTGGTCCTAGTCGTGTGCAGATAATTCCAGGCTGCCATTTCTCGGTACGGTAGTCCCGGGCCAAAGCTTGTTGACCTATCTGGAAGGTTCTAGTTGGCCTTTCATTCATGCCTTGAAACTGCCGGTTCTCCACATCCCTTCTGATGTTGGGCTTGACCAAATCCAGCCGGCATCTTAGGTTTCTATTGAAGAACATCATGGCGGGAGTTTGGTTGGTAACCATATGTGTTGCATTCCTGTATGCGAATAAGAAGTTATCCACCTTGTGCTGAAGTTTTATGTCTTCATTACCCATGGCCTTTATGGCCTTCTTGAAGGTCTGGACAAACCTTTCAGCCAATCCATTGGTGGCGGGATGGTATGGGGCGGACGTGTAGTGCTTAACCCCATTGTTTTTTAAGAACTTTCTGAATTCTTCGGACACAAATTGCGGTCCATTATCAGAACATATCTGTTCCGGCAGCCCATTCCTGGCAAATATGGTCCTTAATACTGTGATGGTTTTTTCCGTGGTGGCGGAGGACATCTTTATTACCTCCGGCCACTTGGAGTGTGCATCAACCGCGATTAAGAACATTGAGTCCATAAATGGACCAGCAAAGTCGATGTGCACCCTTTGCCAGGGAGATGAGGGCCACTCCCATGGATGTAGAGGGACTTGTGGTGGAGCGTTTTGGACCTTCTGGCATCCTAGGTAGCTCTTGGTCATTTCTTCGATGTCTCCATCGATACCTGGCCACCATACAAATGCCCTAGCTAGGTTCTTCATTTTCACTCCACCCAGATGCCCCTCGTGAAGCTCCTTTAGCACTTTATCCTGGAGTTTGGGTGGAATCACCACTCCGGATCCACACATCAAGGTTCCTCGGCACACTGACAGCTGTTCTCTTCTTTGCGAGAATGCTGGCAACAGTGGTTCGCCATGTGCTGGCCATCCCTTCACTGTTAAATCGTAGACCCGTGAGAGAGTCGGATCATTTCTCGTCTCCCTTTCAATGGCAGAATTTGTTACTGGTAGACATTCCACTATGGTAGAGTGGAACATCTCTACTGGGTCTACTGTAGGTGCCTCTTCAACTTTGGCAACGGTAGGCGCGATAAACTGTCAGCATTCCCATGCTGTTCTGATCCTTTGTATTCTATGTTGTATTGGTGTGCCCCTAGAAAAAGGGACCACCTCTGTAGCCTTTGCGCTGTCATAATGGGAACACCCTTTTTAGGGTTGAATATGGAGATGAGGGGTTGATGGTCAGTCAACAAGGTAAATTTTTGTCCGTGTAGGTAATGGTTGAATTTCTTCACTCCCCATACCAGGCTGAGTGCTTCCCTGTCGATTTGGGCATAGTTACGCTCAGCTGAGTTTAATGAGCGTGACGCAAAAGCTATCAGTCGTTCTGAGCCATCAGGGAATTTATGGGATAATACTGCTTCTATGCCGTAAGGGGATGCATCGCACGCCAATCTGATTGGCAGTAATGGGTTGTAATGAGCCAAAACTTCTTCGGATGTGATTAAGTCTTTGCATTTATGGAAGGCACGTTTACAGTCTTCGTTCCATTTCCAAATCATTCCTGTTTGTAGAAGTTCATTAAGAGGGTGTAGAAGAGTTGATAAGTTCGGTAAAAATTTATGATAGTAATTTATTAATCCCAGGAACAACCTTAATTGTGAAACATTTTCAGGTGCTGGGGCTTTTATGACCGCTTCAATTTTTTCAGGTGACTTATGCAACCCTTCATTATTAATTATGTGGCCACAATATGATATCTGATTTTGGAAAAATTCGCACTTGGGGCGATTTGCTCGTAAGCCCCGTTCTTTCAGCCTAGTGAGCACCTGCTCCAATTTGGCAAGGTGCTCGTTGTCATTTTCTCCTGTTACAAGGATGTCGTCTAGGTAGCATTGAGTCCCCGGAATCCCTTGCAGGACTTGCTCCATAGCTCTTTGCCAGATAGCTGGAGCTGATGCTACTCCAAAAACCAGTCGATTGTACTGGTACAGGCCTTTGTGTGTGTTTATCGTGAGATACATTTTAGAGGCCTCCTCAACATCCATCTGTAGATATGCCTGTGCCAAGTCAATTTTGGTGAAACGTTTCCCTCCGGATAGTGAGGTGAAAATATCTTCCATCCTTGGAAGAGGATACTGTACTGTGTGAAGGATTGGGTTTACAGTCACCTTGAATTCTCCACAGATGCGAATTTTTCTCTGTTCTTCAGATTTATCATTATTCAATGCTTTTTTCATGACTGGAACGATGGGTGTTGCCCACTCACTCCAATCTATTTTGGATAATACGCCTGCCTTTTCCAAATTCTCCAGCTCTGCCTCGACTGCTGGATGAATTGCGTATGGCACCGGTCTTGCCTTAAAAAATTTGGGAATTGCAGCATCTTCCACTTTTATTGAGGCGGTGATGCCTTTCAAGGTTCCTAGTTTCTCTTGAAACACTTCTTTGGCGTTGGCCAAGATGCCTTTTAATCGTTCAGGTATGATGTCATCATTGTCTTTTTTCTTACTGGTCACCGTCAGTGCCTGAATGGAGTGCCAGTCTAAACGTATCTTTCTGATCCATTCACGTCCCAACAACGGTGGACCACCATCTTGTAGAATGTATAAATACAACTTTTGCATTTCTTTGCCGTTGTATACAACAGGCACCCTTATTTTTCCTTTGGGGTGTACTTTCTGCCCCGTATATGTTTTTAAGATAATGGATGTGTCTTTTAGAGGTATATGCGAAAATAGCCTATCGTAATCCCGTCGATTTATTACGGTTAGAGCTGGTCCTGTATCTAGCTCCATTTTAACTGGGGACCCTGCTATCGTGAGGGCAACCCAAATGGTTTGGTAATCATCTTTGGCAAGTACATTATGTAATTTGAGACAGCTTAGCCTCTTGTTTTCGGAGTCGCTATTGCTCTTCTGGTCTTCGGAGCTACTGTCCGTCATCATTTGTACCTTCCTGTGCTTTCCTTTATTGATTTTTTTTTCTGTCTGTGGATTTATTTTGTCCAGATCGGCATACCCGTGCAATGTGTCCAATCTTTCCGCATTGCCTGCATGCTTTGTCCTTGAACCAGCAGTCCCTCTGGTTATGGGTGGATCTGCTGCAGCGATAACATCTTTCGAAACCCTGTGTCATTTCATGGGTGCCGAAGTCCTGTGTCTTTTGTTGTATCTCTGCAGCTCCTCTTGCTGCTGCTTCGTATGATACAGGCATACTGAAAGCTTTGTCCAATGTTAAATCTTTTTCAGAAAGCAGCCTTTTTTGTGTTTCTTCACTTAAGAGACCGCAAACGAATTTGTCTCGAAGATAATCTGATAGTCCTGCCCCGAATTGGCTGTACTTTGATAGCTTTCTTAATTCGGTTAGGTAATCAGCGTTACTTTCATTCTTGTGTTGATTTCTCTTGAAGAATTGGAATCGTTCCACTATCAGCAGCGGTGTTGGGTTTAAGTGCTCCTGCAGGGTATCAACAATTTCTTTAAAATTCTTGTCCTTTGGTTTGGCTGGAGTGATTAAATTTCATAACAGCCCGTATGTCTTTGCGCCCATTAGGTTCAGCAGTACTGAAGCTTTTTTTTCATCTTCTATTCCATTTGCAGTGCAATATACCTCTACTCTTTCCACGTATGTGGTCCAATCCTCGATTTCGCTATCAAAAGCATCAATATTGCCAGACTTAGGCATTTCAGAAAAGATATGGCACTTCCCGCGCTTTTCTTTCTATTCTGCAGCAAAGATATGGTGCTTCCCGCGCTTTCCTGCCGCTGCTGCCAATGACAACGCTGTTTCCCGCGGTTTCCGTTCTTTTTAAAAAAAAATTATTTATTTACAGTTGGAGACTCGTTCCCGCCGGACTTTCTCTCCCGGTCTGAACGCTGACCTGCTTGCCGCGCCGGCCATCTCCCGAGTGCTCCCCCCCAGTCCGTTATTGCTTGCCTCCGATTTCGCTGCCTGTCTCAGCTGTAGAGCCAGCCGCTGGAGCCCCAGCCTGACGCCCAGGAAGGATTAGCGCAGTACCTGCCACCAGCTTGGCCAGCTGGTGAAACCACAGCTTCTCTCACTTTCTTGAGTCTTCTGGACGCCCGAGGAATCGATGTCCTTGAGGTGCTGCCGAATTGCAGGTAAGTCCGTTTCCACTTCGTCGCCACTGTAGTGTCCGTGTGTTGATAAAGACACTGAAGACAGGAGTTGGTTCATAGGTGTTTACTAAGCAAAGTCTGGGGGGGGTTCTAACGGATATACACAATATACAGGCTTATGTAGCCCGAGTGGCAATTACCGGCATTACAGCACACCTGGGGCTCTTAAAGGCACATACACTACACATGCTAGAGCAGAAGACATTAGAAATAGGGGCAAACATATTAGGTATAGTGACCCCACAGTGGTGGGACCTGTTCACTAATATAGAAGTCCCTTCTTGGATTAGGATAGCCTCCCACATCCTCGTAGTATGTCAAATTTTTATTGTGATTTATTTACTTTTTGTACATTGTAAGAGGGACAAATGTTTCCAGAAGTATGAGAACAGAGGAGAATGGAGGGAGCATTATGTGTGGGTAGACGAGGAGACACCCATTTGAATTTTGCTGCTATGTATAGAGTTAAAGTTTCCCTCCCTCCTCTATTTTTGATAGTATTCACGTGTGATTTTGTGTGTATTTTCTTTCTTTATTATTTTATTGAAGTTATTATGTGTGTTGTTATTAATAAAAACAATATGTATGAACCAGGTGGTGTAGGGGTATTAGGCCCCCCTCCATGCCTGGAAATGTGTGTGTGTCAGATTTTAAATCCAATGTATTGCCATCTATAGATGCTTAATGTACACTGTGGGTCTTTCTGAAATGGGAAATGCATGTGTCGTGGGGTCATAGATAGGTAAATACAGGGGATGGTTTGATTATTGAGAGTCAGAAAAATTTGCTCACCCAGAATTATGATACTTTAAGCAAGTTATAGTGTCATCCGGGGTTCTGTAGAATTTGCAAAATTCAACATTGTCTTATAAGGGTCTATTGGCAGAAAAGGCCTTAATTTTAAAGAGTGTTTTAAAAGAAGCCCAGAAAAAGGGACACACAAAATGGCCGCCAGACCCCGTGACCAGCTTTTGGGACATTTTAAAATGGTTCCTGCAGTCCCCAGACAGCTTTTGTGGATTCAGCCCACAGTAGGTTCTGGAAGGCAGTTTGAGGGAAAACAAAACCAGACAGAGCCCCATACATATAGATTGGATGCAGATCCGATCAGATCGGCCTGTAGATAAAGGCCATCTAAATATTTACCCAAACAAAGGGGAACAGATTCAAGTTCGAAGAGGGACATTAAAGACAATACAGGGTCATTCCAGGCCAGAGATGGCAGTTACCGGCCATCCCGAAGATACTTTAATGAGGACCACCATGGAAAAGTATAACTGGAGTCCCAGGGTAGCCATCAGGGGGCTTTTTCGGTAGCTTTTGGAGCTTGTTGGGCAGCTTTAGCTTGGTCGCTTTGTGAAGAGCTAGTCATTTCGAGAGATTGCTCGGGGGTCCGAAGAAGGCCTTTTTCGGACTCAGAAGAAGAAGACGAGACCCGGGGTAGTTATCAGGAGATCATCGACAAAAAAAAACCCCAGGCCGTTGACGTGACGAGAAGAAGAGGAGACGAAACGCCTTACGGAACGGGTAGCCACCAGCGTCGTGTGCAGGAGCGCGGAACAATTGAGACTGTGACCATCAATGTTGTATGCAGGAGCACCGAGAAGACAGCCGGTGGGTGAAACGATGGACGGCGAGTCCTGCTGAATTAAGGTGGCTGAGACGCCATTAGCCTGGGCAGCCCGCTGCACCTACAGCCCAACGACCACGTGGAGACAGGACGCCTGAGAGGACCAAAATGCAGACTTCAAAACCTCTATGTTTCTAACTGGGATCGGTGAGCATGTTTCTGGCCCCTCATAATCTAATCCGGCTAGGTTTAGGGGGTGGGCATTTAGGGGATAATTAACAATGAGTTGTTGTCCCTCGATGTTCCGTGTGTTTCCCTATTTCTTGATGAACCTTGTAAAGCATAATATGCCTGTAGATATGTTGGTTAGTACTGTATTATGATTTGTTTTTCCCTCCCATGTACCTTATTGGCTTACATTCAATTTTTCCTTTGTGCAATAAAATTTCATTTCATTTCATTAAACTTGGTCTATAAGAGTATTCTCTGCATTGTAGTTCCTGCCTCAAAGTCCAGTGTATAGAACCTAAGGGGTGAGTGGGTCGAACCGCTCGGTGAATTACTGTGCAAGAGAGAGAGACCTCTAGAGCGAGAGAGAGAGAGACCTCGTCGATCGAAAACCCCTTACAGGGCTGATATGAGAGACAGAGTGAGGGATGAAATGGGAGACAGAGTGAGAGGATGAGATGAGAGACAGATTGAGAGGGATGAGATGAGAGACATAGTGAGGGGATGATATGAGAGACAGAGTGAGTGGATGAAATGAGAGACAGAGTGAGGTGATGATAAGAGAGACAGAGTGAGAGGATGAATTGAGAGACAGGGTGAGGGGGCGAGATGAGAGACAGGGTGAGTGGGATGAGTTGAGAGACAGAGTGTGGGGGCTGATATGAGAGACAGAGTGAGACTGAGAGTGCTGTGCCATGTTCCTAACAGAGTCGTGGCTAACATCCATGATACCTGACGAGGCGGTGCAGCCCCAGGGATTCTTTTTGTTTCGGGCCGACAGAACAGCGGATTCAACGGGGAAGAACAGAGGCGGGGGTGTCTGCTGCCTTATCAACAACAACTGGTGTACAGATGTCCAGGTACTTTCACAACACTGTTCACCTAATCTGGAACTACTAACAATCAAGTGCCGCCCTTTTTATTTACCGAGGGAAATCTCTGCTATTCTCATGGCAGCAGTTTACATCCAGCCACGAGCTGACGCTAACACTGCACTGAGCGAACTTTACAATGAGGTTAGCAAACTTCAGAACCGGTATCCTGAGGCAGTTCCCATCACTGCGGGAGACTTTAACCACTGTAATCTAAAGAAATTATTGTAGAAATACTTTCAACACATCTCCTGTCCGACGAGAAACGGAAAAACTCTAGATCACTGCTACACAACAATAAAACACGCCTACCGTGCCATTGCTCGGCCGGGCTTCGGCAAGTCAGACCACGTCTCCATGCTCCTACTTCCTGTTTACAAACAGAAGTTAATGAGCACACCCACAACAGTGAAAACAGTGCGAAGCTGGACAGCGGACACACAACTACAACTGCAGGGCGGGCTGGAAATAACGGACTGGAGTGTTGTCAAGAACCCAGACCTGGATGTGTATGCAGGCCACGTCACTGATACATCAACAGACTGGTGGATGAATGCATTCCTACCAAGATTGTCCATTCATTTCCCAACCGCAAACCATGGATGAACTCAGACATCCGCAACAAACTAAGAGAACGGTGTACCGCTTTCAAATCAGGGGACACCGAACTCTATAAGAAGGCCAAATATGACCTCAGAAAGGCCATCAAAATAGCAAAAAGAGACTATAAGAACAAACTGGAGTCCCAGTACGGCGGGGGCTCCGACGCCAGACGCATGTGGCAGGGACTAAGGGCCATCACCAACTACAAGGGGCGTTCAGTGGGAGTCACCAACACCGATCCCTTCCTACCAGACGAGCTGAACACTTTGTATGCTTGTTTTGAGATGGAGAACACTGAGCCGGCCATCAAAACCCCCAGCCACCCAGAGGATTACACATTACAGCTGACTGAGTCCGAGGTCCGGAGAACCTTCAGGAGGGTGAAAGCATGGAAGGCAGCTGGCCCAGACGGGGTTCCACCCCGTGCCTTCAAGACCTGCGCAGACCAGCTGGCTCCTGTGTTCACGGACATTTTTAACATCTCACTGCAGCAGTCTGTTGTACCAGTGTGCTTCAAGGAGACAACCATTGTGCCATTACCTAAGAAGACCAAGGTAACAGGCCTCAATGACTATCGACCCGTGGCTCTAACACCTATAGCCATGAAGTGCCTGGAAAAGCTGGTCATGACACACATAAACAGCATTATCCCCGACTCCTTGGACCCGTTCCAGGTCTGTGGACGATGCCATCTCCCTAACACTACACACTGCCCTGGAACACCTAGACAGGTAGAACACTTACGTCAGACTGTTGTTCATTGACTACAACTCTGCATTTAATACTATTGTTCCCTCCAAGGTGGTCCTGAAACTGAGGGACCTAGGCCTGGGCACCCCCATCTGCAATTGGATTCTGGATTTCCTGACTGGCAGGCACCAAGTGGTGAAAATAGGGAATAACACCTCATCCACTCTGGTCCTTAACACCGGAGCACCACAAGGCTGCTGCCTCAGTCCTTGGCTGCACTCTCTGTTTACACATGGCTGTACATCAAGTTTGCCGACGACACCACAGTAATTGCCCTGATAAGCAACGACGACAAGACGGAGTACAGAGATGAGATAGTCCAGCTGATTAGATGGTGCAATGATAAAAACCTTGCCCTGGACGTTGGCAAGACTAAGGAGCTCATCATGGACTTCAGAAGCCACCGAGGGAACCACCGCCCCATCAGTATAGATGGGACACCAATGGAAGTCGTCAGCTGCTTCCGATTCCTGGGACTGCAGATCTCTGATGACCTGGCCTGGAACCACAATACTGAGGCCATGCTGAAGAAGGCACACCAGCGCCTCTACCCTCTATGGTGCCTGAGGAAATGCGGCATAATCACATAGTGGCTTGTGAACTTTTACCGCGGCACCATAGAGAGCGTCCTGATGGGTGGTGTCAATGTGTGGTATGGCAACACCACTGCACAGGACAGGAAAGCCATCCAGAGGGTTGTGAGGATGGCAGAAAAGATCATCGGGTATGCACTTCCGTCCATCGAGGAGATCTTCCAGACCAGGTGTCGGAACAAGGCCCGCTCCATCAACCAGGACCCCAATCACCCTGGGCACGAACTGTTCTCCCTCCTGCAGTCCGGCCGTCGGTACCGCAGCATCCAAACCAGGACCAGCAGGATCAAGAATAGTTTCTACCCACAGGCAGTGTGCCTACTGAACTGCTAACCGCACTGCCCCATATATCATAGTCACATTCTCCCCCCCCACCCTGGAACTGTATATCACATGAACCGTGAGCGCACAAGAACATTCTTGATCACTGGACTTTGGGCATATAGGACTCTTGTACCTCAACCTTAACTTATAACTTATATAACTTATAACTCATTTGTACATTACACACTGCATTTTAACTTATACTTATTTATATATAAATATTATACTTATAATACCACATACTTATCATATTATATTACTATTACGTCCAGTGGTAATAGAGGCTTTTTGCACTATTCATCATATCCTGCAACTTGGACTGTCATTGCTATACTTATTTGCTTATTTGCTTATTGTTTCTATATTTATACTTGTTTTTACTTTTGCTTTTTATATTTATATACTTATATTGTGGGAGTGAGTGAGGAGTAAGCATTCCATTGTACCAGTTATATATAGCAATAAAATAATCTTGAATCTTGAATCTTGAATCTTGAATGAGATGAGAGACATAGTGAGGGGGATGATATGAGTGACAGAGAGAGGGAATGATATGAGAGGCAGTGTGAGTGGCTGAAATGAGAGACAGGGTGAGGGGACGAGTTGAGAGACAGGGTGAGGGGGATGAGGTGAGAGACAGAGTGAGGGGATGAGATGAGAGACAGAGTGAGAGGATGATAATAGAGACAGAGTGAGGGGATGAGATGAGAGACAGAGTGAGAGGATGATAATAGAGACAGAGTGAGGGGATGAGATGAGAGACAGAGAGTGGGGGATGAGATGAGAGACAGAGTGAGGGGATGAGATGAGAGACAGAGTAAGTTGATGATATGAGATTCATAGTGAGGTGATGATTTGAGAGGCAGAGTGAGGATGAAATGAGAGACAGATTGAGGGGATGATAAGAGAGACAGAGTGAGAGGATGGAAAGGATATTAAAGAAGGATTTAGATATATTTTGTAAGGCTAAAGGGATCAAGGGATATGGGGAGAAGGCAGGGACAGGGTACTGAGTTTGGATGATCAGCCATGATCTCATTGAATGGCGGAGCAGGCTCGAGGGGCCGAATGGCCTACTCCTGCTCCTATCTTCTATGTTTCTATGAAATGAAAGACAGAGTGAGGGCCGAGATGAGAGACAGAGTGAGGGAGATGAGATGAGAGACAGAGTGATGGAATGATATGAGAGACAGAGTGAGGGATAAAATGAGAGACAGAGTGAGGGGATGACATGAGAGACAGAGTGGGGGGATGACATGAGAGACAGAGTGAGGGGATGAGGTGAGAGACAGAGTGAGGGGATGACATGAGAGACAGAGTGAGGGGATGAGGTGAGAGTCAGAGTGAGGGGATGACATGAGAGACAGAGTGAGGGGATGAGGTGAGAGACAGAGTGAGGGGATGACATGAGAGACAGAGTGAGAGGATGAGGTGAGAGATAAACTGAAGGCTTGATATGAGAGAAAAAGTGAGGGTTTGATATGAGAGAGAGTGAGGGGTTGATATGAGAGTCAGAGTGAGAAGATAAGATGAGAGACAGAGGGAGGGGGATGAGATGAGAGATAGAGTGAGGGGATGGAATGAAAGTATGACTGAGGGCTTGATATCAGAGTCCGAGTGAGGGAATGATAAGAGGCAGAGTGAGGGGATGAAGTTGATACAGAGTGAGGGGATGAGATGAGAGACAGAGTGATGTGGTGATATGAGAGACAGTTTGAAGTGATAATATGAGAGACAGAGCGATTGGATGATATGAGAGAGTGAGGCGATGATATGGGAGACATAGTGAGGGGATGAAATGAGAGTCGGTCTGAGGGCTTGATATGAGAGACAGAGTGCGGGGATGATATGAGAGTCAGAGTGAGGGGATGATATGGGAGTAAGAGTGAGGAGGATTAGATGTGAGAGACAGAGTGAGGTGATGATAAGAGAGACAGAGAGGGAGGATGATATGAGATTCGGTGTGAGGTGATGAAATGAGCGACAGACTGAAGGCTTGATATGAGAGAAATAATGAGTGGTTGTATCAGAGAGAGGGAGGCGATGATATGAGAGTCAGAGTGAGGGATGAAATGAGACACAGAATGAGCGGGATGATATGAGAGACAGACTTACAGGATGATATGAGAGACAGAGTGAGACGATGATATGAGAGAAAGAGTGAGAGGGATGAGAAGAGACACAGAGTGAGGGGGATGATATGAGAGACAGACTTAGAGGATGATATGAGAAGCAGAGTGAGAGGTTGATATGAGAGAAAGAGTGAGAGGATGAGGTGAGAGACAGCGTGAGGGAAGAAATGAGAGACAGAGTGAGGGGATTGTTAGATCCGTGTATCTTGATGTTGTGTCCTTCAATAATTAGACAAGAGACTGCAGGGAAAAATCAGCAGGTGTTTACTGAATGAGGGTTACTCTAAAACTAACTGTACAAATCCCTACTCAGCGTTATATACAGGTGTGGTCACTGCCGGTACTACAGTATACAGGAGCTGTAAAAAGTAGTTCTCTCCCTTAAAGGTACATACATTACAATTCCTCCCCTTTTAGATTAACAGTACCATAACACTCATTTAACAATTAAATATCAACTAATTACAATTAACACTTTTAACATGCAACATTAGCTGAAAATAGTCTATATATAAATTCAGTCTTTGGGGAGGCTTCCTGATCCTTTCTGGATACTGCCTTTCCCGACTGTCTCGCTCTTGGTGCGGAGGCGAATCTGGCCCCCTGTCGTCGGTTGGTTCATCAGCTTCCGATGCGATTGTTTCTGGGGTAGATGCGACCTGTATGTCGGGTTCCTCACCAGGTACGTATGGGCGAGACATGGGGTTGATTCGTTCCTGTGACTCTAGGATCTGGTCAACATGGCGTCTCACAATGTTCTCCCCAACATCCACTGTGTACATTAGTGGCCCCTGCCGTGTGCATATCGTTCCTGGTTGCCATTTCTCTGTTCGGTAGTCGCGGGCCAAGACTGGTTGCCCTACATTGAAGCTCCTTGTCGGCTTCTCATTGATGTGCTGGAATTGGTTACTCTCAACATCTCTTCGTACATTTGGTCTGAGCAAAACTAGACGAGATCTCAACCTTCGGTTAAAGAACATCATTGCCAGGGTCTGGTTGGTGACTACATGTGTCGCATTTCTGTAGGCTAACAGGAAATTGTCCACCTTATGCTGCAGTGGAATGTCATCGCACATGGCCTTTACTGCTTTTTTAAAGGTTTGTACGAATCTCTCAGCCAATACATTTGTGGCTGGATGATACGGGGCGGATGTGTAATGCCTTACCCCATTCCTTTTCATAAATCTTTGAAACACTTCGGACACAAACTGTGGTCCGTTATCAGAGCAAATCTGCTCTGGCAAGCCGTTCCTGGCAAAAATGGTCCGTAGTACTGCAATAGTTTTCTCCATGGTGGTGGAGGACATTTTGATCACCTCAGGCCATTTCGAGTGCGCATACACGGCTATTAAAAACATTGAGTCCATGAATGGACCAGCAAAGTCAATATGCACCCGTTGCCATGGAGATGAGGGCCACTCCCATGGGTGTAGAGGGGCATGTGGTGGTGCATTTTGGACCTTCTGGCATCCTGAGCAGCTCTTTGTCAGGTCCTCGATTTGCTGATCGATCCCTGGCCACCACACATAAGCCCTAGCAAGGCTTTTCATTTTCACCCCTCCCAGATGACCTTCGTGAAGCTCATTGAGCACTCTCTCCTTTAACTTGGGTGGAATTACCACTCGGGATCCACACATCAAGGTCCCCTGGCATACTGACAGCTGTTCTCTTCTGGATAAGAATGCTGGCAACAGTGAGTCGCCATGTGCTGGCCATCCCTTCACCGTCAAATCATATACCCGAGACAGTGTCGGGTCATTTCGGGTCTCCTTCTCTATACCAGCGTTAGTTACTGGCAAGCTTTCAATTATAGTCGAATGAAATATTTCGACAGGATCCACTGCTGGTGCTTCCTCCACAGTAGGCAGTGGCAAGTGTGATAGCCCATCAGCATTTCCATGCTGTTTCGTGCCCTTATACTCGATTTCATATTGGTGCGCCCCTAGAAAAAGGGACCATCTTTGTAGCCGTTGCGCAGTCATCACCGAAACGCCCTTCTTTGGATTAAAGATGGAGACAAGTGGTTGGTGGTCAGTCAGCAAGGTGAACTTCTGCCCATGCAGATAGTGGTTGAACTTTTTCACTCCCCACACTAGGCTGAGGGCCTCCCTGTCAATCTGGGCATAGTTACGCTCAGCTGAGGTTAGTGACCGAGACGCAAAGGCTACTGGCCTCTCCGAGCCGTCCGGGAATTTGTGCGAAAGCACTGCTCCAATGCCATAGGGTGATGCATCACACGCCAACCGAATTGGTAGTGCTGGGTTGAAATGAGCCAACACCTCTTTTGACGTGATCAATTCTTTGCACTTCTGGAAAGCTCGTTTACATTCGTCATTCCACTTCCATGGTAGCCCTGTTTGCAGTAGGGTGTTCAGTGGGTGTAGTACGGTAGACATATTTGGCAAGAACTTATGGTAGTAGTTCACCAGCCCGAGGAACGACCTCAGTTGTGACACATTTTCCGGTGCTGGAGCCTTGACTACTGCTTCAATCTTTTCAGGGGACTTATGCAACCCCTCTTTATCAATAACGTGGCCACAATACAAGATCTGCTTCTGGAAAAATTCGCATTTCTGGCGATTAGCTCAGAGCCCATATTCCTTCAATCTAGTGAGCACCAGCTCCAGGTTGGAGAGGTGATCACTGTCATTTTCGCCCGTGACCAGGATGTCGTCCAAATAACACTGGGTCCCTGGAATCCCTTGCAGGACTTCTTCCATTGCCCTTTGCCAAATAGCCGGAGCTGATGCTACCCCGAACAGCAGCTGGTTGTATTGGTAGAGACATTTATGTGTGTTGATCGTGAGGTACTGTTTCGAGGCTTCTTCTACCTCCATTTGCAGGTACGCCTGGGCCAGATCAATCTTAGTGAAGCGTTTCCCTCCAGATAGCGAGGCGAAAATATCTTCAATCCGCGGAAGCGGATATTGTACAGTGTGAAGAACTGGGTTCACTGTATCCTTAAATTCCCCACAGATGCGAACCTTCTTTGGTTCCCCAGGCGTATTATTCAACGACCTCTTCATTACAGGAACGATGGGTGTAGCCCACTCGCTCCAGTCCACTTTGGACAGTACTCCTGAACGTTCCAAACCTTCCAGCTCTGCTTCGACGGCTGGGCGGATCGTATAAGGTACCGGCCTGGCCTTAAAAACTTTGGGCTTGCATTTTCCTCTATTTTGATCATCGCTGTTATGCCTTTTAGTGTTCCGAGTCCCTGCTGGAACACTTCTTGTGCGTCAGTTAGCATTTTTGACAGTCGTCCAGGTGTGACGTCGTCATCCTTTTTGGCATCTACAGTCAGTGCTTGTATGGAATGCCAATCTAGCTGTATCTTCCGGATCCATTCACGTCCTAGTAGTGGTGGTCCTCCATCTGGCAATACATATAGGTCCATTTTTGGTGTTTCCTTGTCGTTATATATAACGTTCACCCTTATTTTTCCTTTGGGGTAGACTTTTTGCCCCGTGTACGTCTTCAAGACAATCTTTGTATCTCTCAAGGGTATATGTGAGAATAGCCGCTTGTACTCCCTTCGGTTTATGACTGTTAGGGCTGATGCTGTGTCCAATTCCATTTTCACTTGGACTCCTGCTATCTTGAGCGTGACCCAGATAGATTGGTGATCCTCCATTTTGATCACATTATGTAGTTTCAGACAACCCAGCTCCTTGCTTCCGGAGTCTGTATCACTTTTCTGTTCATCTGAACTACTCTCCGTCACCTTATGTACGTTCTTGTACTGCTCCTGTGGAGATTTCTTGCTGCTGGTTTTCTTTCCCGACCTGCAGACTCTTGCTATGTGTTCTACTTTTCCACACTGTCTACACACTTTGTCCTTGAACCAGCAATCATTATGGTCGTGTGTTGTTCTGCCACAGCAATAGCACTTCATTGTTCCGTATGACATTTCATTTGTGCCATATTCTTGCGGTCTCCGTTGTATCTCTGCAGCACCCCGTGCTGCTGCTTCGTGTGATACTGCAATGCTGAAAGCCTTGTCCAGCGTAAGATCCTTTTCTGATAGAAGCCGTTTCTGGGTTCCTTCACTTTGAAGCCCACACACAAACTTGTCCCTTAAAGTATCTGCTAGTCCCGTTCCAAACTGGCAGTGTTTCGATAGCTTGCGCAGTTCCATTAAATACTCAGCATTACTTTCATCTTTATGCTGGTTCCTTTTGTGAAACTTAAATCTTTCTGCTATCAGCAGCGGTGTGGGGTTTAAGTGGTCCTGTAGGATTGACACTATGTTTTCAAAATCCTTTTCTACTGGCTTCTCTGGGGTTACTAGGTTTCATAGTAAGCCATACATTTTTGCACCCATTGAATTCAACAATACCAGCGCTTTCTTGTCATCTGGCACTTCATTCGCCTTGCAGTATACTTCTATGCGTTCGACATATGTCGTCCAATCTTCGACTTCATTTTCGAACGCTGTGATACTGCCACTCTTCGGCATTTTTGGGTGTGGTTAGACTGGCTTTAAATGGTGTCTCCCGCGCTTTCCTTTCTTCCCCACTGCGGCTTAAAATGGCGTCTCCTGCGCTTTCCTTTCTTCCCCGCTGCGAATTAAAATGGCGTCTCCCGCGCTGCTGCCAACGTCGCTCTCGGCGTTCCTCGTGGCAAATGGCGATGCCCTGTGGGTTTCGTGCGCTGCTCCTGCGCTGCTGCCAATGCCGCTTTCTGCGGTCCTCATGGCTATGGCAGCGCCTCGCGTTTTCCTGCGCGCCTCTCTCCCCCATTGACACTGCTCGGCCCTTGAACACCGGCTGCGCTCTGTGCATTTTCCTGTGCGCCTCTCACCCCTGTTGACGCTGCTCGGCCCTTGAACACCGGCTGCGCTCTGCTCTCTCTCATCTCTCTACCCGTTGACGACGCTCAGTCCTGAACACTGGCTGCGCCATGTGCGCTCTGCCCTCTCTCTCTCCCCCGTCAACGCTGCTCTGCCTTTTTCTGTGCCGCTCGGTCGGCTCTAGCCACCACTGTCCGGGAAGGGTCTGCGCAGTAGCTGTTGCCAGCCCGTATCGCTGGACCACCGTGACTGGAAAGCCAAGCCTGGCTCTGGACAGCCTCCCCTGCGATGCTCAAATCTCCGCTGGATGACTGGGCGGTTGCCTGTGGTCGACGCCCGTGCTTCTGGACTCGACCTCCTTCCACTGTTCTCCAGGAGCGAATCCCTGGGAGGTGATGCAGAGTTGCATGTTGGTTCGAATCTGCTCGTAGCCAATGTTGTGTCTGTGTATAATACGCCACAGACTGCAGGAGAAACGGTACAACAGGTGTTTACTGAATGAGGGTTACTCTAGAACTAATTTTACAGATAACTACTTAGGGTTTATGTACTGGTGTGGTCACTGCCTGCACTACAGTATACAGGAGCTGTAAAAAGTCGTTCTCTCCCTTAAAGATACATACATGAGGCCATATGGGTAGAAGTTAAAAACAAAAGGGGGGCAAGCACTTTGCTGGGAGTGTACTATAGGCCCCCGAACAGTCAGGGGGAGATAGAGGAACAGATATGTAGGCAAATCTCAGAAAAGTGCGAAAATAATAGGGTAATAATAGTGGGGGATTTCAACTTCCCCAATATAAATTGGGATAGTCAGAGTGTGAAAGGCTTAGAGGGTGCAGAATTCTTAAAGTGCATCCAGGAGAGCTTTTTGAGCCAACATGCAGAAAGTCCTACAAGAGAGGGGGCGATACTGGACCTAATTCTAGGGAATGTAGCCGGGCAAGTGGTGAAAGTGTCAGTAGGAGAGCATTTTGGCGACAGTGACAATAATTCGGTGAGATTTAAGGTGTTCATGGAAAAAGACAAAGACGGCCCGGAAATAAGAGTTCTAAATTGGGGGAAGGCCGATTTTAATATGATAAGGCAGGATCTGGCCAAAGTGGACTGGGAGCAGCTACTTATAGGAAAATCCACATCAAAGCAGTGGGAGACTTTCAGAAGGGAAATAGAGAGAGTACAACGCCAACATGTTCCTGTAAAGGTCAAGGGTGGGACCAACAAGCAAAGGGAACCTTGGATGACAAGGGATATACAAAAATGCATTAGGAAAAAAAGGGGGGCTTTTGGTAGTTACAAAAGACTAAAGATGGAGGAAGCCCTAGAGGAGTGTAAAAAGTGCAGGGGCATACTTAAAAAAGAAATTAGGAGGGCGAGGAGGGGCCATGAAATAACACTGGCGAGCAAAATAAAGGAAAATCCTAAGATGTTTTATAAGTATATTAAGGGCAAGAGGATAACCAGGGAAAGGGTAGGGCCCATTAGGGACCAAAGTGGCAATCTGTGTGTAGAGCCAGATGATGTAGGCAGGGTTTTAAATGAATTTTTTGCATCTGTGTTCACTATGGAGAAAGACGATGTAGACATAGAAATCGGGCAAGGGGACTGTGACATACTTGAACATATTAGCATCGAGAGGGAGGAGGTACTAGCGGTTTTAGCAGGCCAAAACGTGGATAAATCCCCAGGCCCGGACGAGATGTATGCCAGGCTGTTGTGTGAGGCAAAGGAGGAGATTGCAGGGGCTCTGACACAAATTTTCAGCACCTCTCTGGCCACAGGGGATGTACCAGAGGACTGGAGAACAGCTAACGTAGTACCATTATTCAAGAAGGGTAGCAGGGATAAACCAGGGAATTACAGGCCAGTGAGCCTAACATCTGTGGTAGGGAAATTATTGGAAAAAAATCTGAGGGACAAAATTAGTCTCCACTTGGAGAGGCAAGGATTAATCGGGGATAGTCAGCGTGGCTTTGTCAAGGGTAAATCATGTCTGACCAATCTGATTGAATTTTTCGAGGGGGTGACTAGGTGTGTGGATGAGGGAAATGCTGTGGATGTGGTTTACATGGATTTCAGTAAAGCTTTTGACAAAGTCCCGCATAGGAGACTGGTCAAGAAGGTAAGAGCCCATGGGATCCAGGGTGCCTTGGCGCGTTGGATCCTAAACTGGCTGAGTGGCAGGAGGCAGAGGGTAATGGTCGAAGGTTGCTTTTGTGACTGGAAGCCTGTGTCCAGTGGGGTACCTCAGGGATTGGTGCTGGGACCCTTGCTGTTTGTGATCTACATAAATGATTTGGATGAGAATGTAAAAGGTATGATCAGTAAGTTTGCGGATGACACGAAAATTGGTGGGGTGGTAAATTGCGAGGAGGAAAGCCTTAGGATACAGGACGATATAAACGGGTTGGTCAGATGGGCGGAAAAGTGGCAAATGGAATTTAACCCTGAAAAGTGCGAGGTGATGCATTTTGGACGGACAAATAAGGCAAGGGAATACACAATGAGTGGTAGGACCCTAGGAAGTACAGAGGGTCAGAGGGACCTTGGTGTACATGTACATAGATCCCTGAAGGCAGCGGAACAGGTAGATAAGGTGGTTAAAAAGGCATATGGGATACTTGCCTTCATTAGCCGAGGCATAGAATATAAGAGCAGGGAGGTTATGATGGAGCTGTACAAAACGCTGGTGAGGCCACAGCTGGAGTACTGTGTGCAGTTCTGGTCGCCTCACTATAGGAAGGATGTGATTGCTTTGGAGAGGGTGCAGAGAAGATTCACCAGGATGTTACCTGGGATGGAGCGCCTCAGCTATGAAGAAAGACTAAACAGGCTGGGGTTGTTTTCCTTGGAGCAAAGAAGGCTGAGGGGGGACCTGATTGAGGTGTACAAAATGATGAGGGGCATAGATAGGGTAGATAAAGAGGAACTTTTCCCCTTAGTAGGGGGGTCAATAACAAGGGGGCATAGATTCAAGGTAAGGGGCAGGAGGTTTGGAGGGGATTTGAGGAGGAACTTTTTCACCCAGAGGGTGGTTGGAACCTGGAACTCACTGCCTGAAAGGGTGGTAGAGGCAGGAACCCTCATAACATTCAAGAAGCATTTGGATGAGCACTTGAAATGCCATTGCATACAAGGCTATGGACCAAATGCTGGAAAATGGGATTAGACTGGACAGGGATTGATGGTCGGCGTAGACACGATGGGCCGAAGGGCCTCTTTCTGTGCTGTATAACTCTATGACTCTATGATTCTATACATTACAATTCCTCCCCTTTTAGATTAACAGTACCATAACACTTATTTAACAATTAAATATGAAACTAATTACAATTAACACTTTTAACATGCAACATTAGCTGAAAATAGTCTATTTGTAAATTCAGTCTTTGGGGAGGCTTCCTGATTCTTTCTGGATAACGCCTTTCCCGAGTGTCTCGCTCTTGGTGCGGAGGCGATTCTAGCACCCTGTCGTCAGTTGATTCATCAGCTTCCAATGCTATTGTTTCTGAGGTAGATGCAACCTGTACGTCGGGTTCCTCACCAGGTACGTATGGCCGAGACATGGGGTTGACTCGTTCCTGTGACTCTAGGATCTGGACAGCATGGCGTCTCACAATGATCTCCCCAACATCCACTGTGTACATTAGTGGCCCCTGCCGTGTGCATATCGTTCCTGGTTGCCATTTCTCTGTTCAGTAGTCGCGGGCCAAGACTGGTTGCCCTACATTGAAGCTTCTTGTCGGCTTCTCATTGATGTGCTGGAATTGCTTACTTTCAACATCTCTTCGTACATTTGGTCTGAGCAAATCCGTTCCTGGCAAAAATGGTCCGCAGGACTGCAATAGTTTTCTCCGTGGTGGTGGAGGACATTTTGATCACCTCAGGCCATTTCAAGTGCGCATCCACAGCTATTAAAAACATTGAGTCCATGAATGGACCAGCAAAATCAATATGCACCCGTTGCCATGGAGATGAGGGCCACTCCCATGGGTGTAGAGAGGCATGTGGTGGTGCATTTTGGATCTTCTGGCATCCTGAGCAGCTCTTTGTCAGGTCCTCGATTTGCTGATTGATCCCCGGCCACCACACATAAGCCCTAGCAAGGCTTTTCATTTTCACCCCTCCCAGATGACCTTCGTGAAGCTCATTGAGCACTCTCTCCCTTAACTTGGGTGGAATTACCACTCGGGATCCACACATCATGGTCCCCTGGCATACTGACAGCTGTTCTCTTCTGGATGAGAATGCTGGCAACAGTGAGTCACCATGTGCTGGCCATCCCTTCACCGTCAAATCATATACCCGAGACAGTGTCGGGTCATTTCGGGTCTCCTTATCTATACCAGCGTTAGTTACTGGCAAGCATTCAATTATAGTCGAATGAAATATTTTGACAGGATCCACTGCTGGTGCTTCCTCCGCAGTAGGCAGTGGCAGGCGTGATAGCCCATTAGCGCTTCCATGCTGTTTCGTGCCCTTATACTCGATTTCATATTGGTGTGCCCCTTGAAAAAGGGACCATCTTTGTAGCCATTGCGCAGTCATCACCGGAACGCCCTTCTTTGGATTAAAGATGGAGACAAGTGGTTGGTGGTCAGTCAGCAAGGTGAAATTCTGCCCGTGCAGATAGTGATTGAACTTTTCACTCCCCACACTAGGCTGAGGGCCTCCCTGTCAATCTGGGCGTAGTTACGCTCGGCTGAGGTTAGTGACCGAGACGCAAAGGCTACTGTCCTCTCCGAGCCGTCCGGGAATTTGTGCGACAGCACCGCTCCAATGCCATAGGGTGATGCATCACACGCCAACCGAATTGATAGTGCTGGGTTGAAATGAGCCAACACCTCTTTTGATGTGACAATGCTTTGCTCTTCTGGAAAGCTCATTTACATTCATCACTCCACTTCCATGGTACCCCCGTTTGCAGTAGGGTGTTCAGTGGGTATAGTACGGTAGAGAAATTCGGCAAGAACTTATGGTAGTAGTTCACCAGCCCGAGGAACGATCTCAGTTGTGACACATTTTCCGGTGCTGGAGCCTTGACTACGGCCTCAATCTTTTCAGGGGACTTATGTAACCCCTCTATATCAATAACGTGGCCACAATACGAGATCTGCTTCTGGAAAAACTCGCATTTGTGGCGCTTAGCTCGGAGCCCATATTCCTTCAGTCTTGTGAGCACCTGCTCCAGCTTGGCGAGGTGATCACTGTCATTTTCGCCCGTGACCAGGATGTCGTCCAAATAACACTGGATCCCTGGAATCCCTTGCAGGACTTCTTCCATTGCCCTTTGCCAAATAGCCGGAGCTGATGCTACCCCGAACACCAGCCGGTTGTATTGGCAGAGACCTTTATGAGTGTTGATCGTGAGGTACTGTTTCGAGGCTTCTTC
Organism: Somniosus microcephalus; assembly: GCF_052327205.1. Taxonomy (NCBI): domain Eukaryota; kingdom Metazoa; phylum Chordata; class Chondrichthyes; order Squaliformes; family Somniosidae; genus Somniosus; species Somniosus microcephalus. Next base: position 205,404,599 of record NC_140989.1, read on the forward strand.
TACCTCCATTTGCAGGTACGCCTGGGCCAGATCAATCTTAGTGATGCGTTTCCCTCCAGATAGCGAGACGAAAATATCTTCAATCCGCGGAAGTGGATATTGTACAGTGTGAAGGACTGGGTTCACTGTCACCTTAAATTCCCCACAGATGCGAACCTTCTTTGGTTCCCCAGGCGTATTACTCAACGACCTCTTCATTACAGGAATGATGGGTGTAGCCCACTCGCTCCAGTCCACTTTGGACAGTACTCCTGAACGTTCCAAACCTTCCAGCTCTGCTTCGACGGCTGGGCGGATCGCATAAGGTACCGGTCTGGCCTTAAAAAACTTTGGGCTTGCATTTTCCTCTATTTTGATCATCGCTGTTATGCCTTTTAGTGTTCCGAGTCCCTGCTGGAACACTTCTTGTGCGTCAGTTAGCATTTTTGACAGTCGCCCAGGTGTGACGTCGTCATCCTTTTTGGCATCTACAGTCAGTGCTTGTATGGAATGCCAATCTAGCTGTATCTTCCGGATCCATTCACGTCCTAGTAGTGGTGGTCCTCCATCTGGCAATACATATAGGTCCATTTTTGGTGTTTCCTTGCCGTTATATATAACGTTCACCCTTATTTTTCCTTTGGGGTAGACTTTTTGCCTGTGTACGTCTTCAAGACAATCTTTGTATCTCTCAAGCGCATATGTGAGAATAGCCGCTTGTAGTCCCTTCGGTTTATGACTGTTAGGGCTGATCCTGTGTCCAATTCCATTTTCACTTGGACTCCTGCTATCTTGAGCGTGACCCAGATAGATTGGTGATCCTCCATTTTGATCACATTATGTAGTTTCAGACAACCCAGCTCCTTGCTTCCGGAGTCTGTATCACTTTTCTGTTCGTCTGAACTACTCTCCGTCACCTTATGTACCTTCTTGTACTTCTCCTGTAGAGATTTCTTCCTGCTGCTTTTCTTTCCCGACCTGCAGACTCTTGCTATGTGTCCTACTTTTCCACACTGTCTGCACACTTTGTCCTTGAACCAGCAATCATTATGGTCGTGTTTTGTTCTGCCGCAGCAATAGCACTTCACTGTTCCATATGACATTTCATTTGTGCCATATTCTTGCGGTCTCCATTGTATCTCTGCAATGCCCCGTGCTGCTGCTTCATGTGATACTGCAATGCTGAAAGCCTTGTCCAGCGTAAGATCCTTTTCTGATAGAAGCCGTTTCTGGGTTCCTTCACTTTGAAGCCCACACACAAACTTGTCCCTTAAAGTATCTGCTAGTCCCGTTCCAAACTGGCAGTGTTTCGATAGCTTGCGCAGTTCCGTTAAATACTCAGCATTACTTTCATCTTTATGCTGGTTCCTTTTGTGAAACTTAAATCTTTCTGCTATCAGCAGCGGTGTGGGGTTTAAGTGGTCCTGTTGGATTGACACTATCTTTTCAAAATCCTTTTCTACTGGCTACTCTGGGGTTACTAGGTTTCGTAGTAAGCCATACATTTTTGCACCCATTGAATTCAACAATACCAGCGCTTTCTTGTCATCTGGCACTTCATTCACCTTGCAGTATACTTCTATGCGTTCGACATATGTCGTCCAATCTTCGACTTCATTGTCGAACACTGTGATACTGCCACTCTTCGGCATTTTTGGGTGTGGGTAGACTGGCTTAAAATGGCATCTCCCGCGCTTTCCTTTCTTCCCCGCTGCGGCTTAAAATGGCGTCTCCCGCGCTTTCCTTTCTTCCCCGCTGCGACTTAAACTGGCGTCTCCCGCACTGCTGCCAACGCTGCTCTCGATGGTCCTCATGGCAAATGGCGACGCCCTGTGGGTTTTGTGCGCTGTTCCTGTGCTGCTGCCAATGCCGCTCTCTGTGGTCCTCGTGGCAATGGCAGCGCCTCGCGTTTTCCTGCACGCCTCTCTCCCCCGTTGATGCTGCTCGACCCTTGAACACCGGCTGTGCTCTGCTCTCCATCGCCTCTCTCCAAGTTGACGCTGCTCGGCCCTTGAACACCGGCTGCGCTCTGCTCTCTCTCGCCTCTCTCCCCCGTTGACGTCGCTCGGTCCTGAACACCGGCTGTGCCCTGTGCGCTCTGCCCTCTCTCTCTCCCCCGTCGACGCTGCTCGGCTTTTTGCTGTGCCGCTCAGTCGGCTCTAGCTGCCGCTGTCCGGGAAGGGTCTGTGCAGTCGCTGTTGCCAGCCTGTTTCGCTGGACCACCGTGACAGGAAAGCCAAGCCTGGCTCTCGACAGCCTCCCCTGCGATGCTCAAATCTCCGCTGGATGACTGGGCGGTTGCCCGTGGTTGACGCCCGTGCTTCTGGACTCGACCTTCTTCCACTGTTCTCCAGGAGCGAATCCCTGGGAGGTGATGCAGAGTTGCAGGTAGGTTCGAATCTGCTCAGCACCAATGTTGTGTCTGTGTATAATAAGACACAGACTGCAGGAGAAACGGTACAACAGGTGTTTACTGAATGAGGGTTACTCTAGAACTAACTGTACAGATCACTACTTAGGGTTTATATACAGGTGTGATCACTGCCGGTACTACAGTATACAGGAGCTGTAAAAAGTAGTTCTCTTCCTTAAAGGTACTTACATTACAATAGTGAGAGGATGAGATGAGACACAGAGTGAGGGGGATGACATGAGAGACAGATTGAGAGGGATGAGATGAGAGACAGAGTGAGTGGATGATATTAGAGTCAGAGGGAGGGATGAAATGAGAGAGCGCGTGTGAGGATGGGATGAGACACAGAGTGAGGGTGTTGATATGAGAGTCAGAGTGAGGGATGATATGAGAGTTCGAGGGAGGGATGAAATGAGAGAGAGCGTGTGAGGATGGGATGAGACACAGTGTGAGGGTGTTGATATGAGAGACAGAGTGAGAGGATGAGTTGAGAGAAAGTTTGAGAGGGATGAAAAGAGAGGCAGCGTGAGGCGGATGATATGAGAGACAGAGTGAGGGGATGAAATGAGAGACAGAGTGACGGGATGAAATGAGAGACAGAGTGAGGGGATGATATGAGAGACTAAGTGAGGCAGATGATATGAGAGACAGAGTGAGAGGATGAGATGAGAGACAGAGTGATGTGATGATAAAGAGACAGAGAGAGAGAATGTAAAGTGAGACAGAGTGAGGTGACGAGATGAGAGACAGAGTGAGGAAGATGAGTTGAGAGACAGAGTGATGTGATGATATGAGAGTCAGAGTGAGAGGATGATATAAGAGACAGTGTAAAGGCTTGATATTAGAGACATAGTGAGGGGATGAAATGAGAGACAGAGTCTGGGGATGATATGAGAGACAGAGTGAGAGGTTGAGATGAGAGACAGAGTGAGGGATGAGATGAGAGACAGAGTGAGGGGGATGATATGAGAGACAGGGCGAGAGGATGAGATGAAAGACAGAGTTAATGGGATGAGATGAGAGACAGATTTAGTGGATGATATGAGAGTCACAGTGAGGGGATGACATGAGAGACAGAGTGAGAGGATGAAATGAGAGACAGTGTGAGGTGATGAAATGGGAGACAGAGTGAGGGGATGATATGAGAGACAGAGTGAGGTGACAAGATGAGAGACAGAGTGAGGGAGATGAAATGAGAGACTGAGTGAGGGGGATGAGATGGGAGTCAGAGTGAGGGGGATGACAGGAGAGGCAGTGTGAGGGGATGATATGAGAGACAGAGTGAGTGGATGATATGAGAGAGAGTGAGAGGATGAGATGAGACACAGAGTGAGGGGGATGATATGAGAGACAGATTTAGTGGATGATATGAGAGTCACAGTGCATGATGATATGAGAGACAGAGTGAAGGCTTGATATGAGAGAATTAGTGAAGGGTTGATATGAGAGAGAGTGAGGTGATGATATGAGAGACAGATTGACGGAATTATATGAGAGACAGAGTGATGTGATGATATGAGAGACTGAGTAAGGTGATGATATGGGAGAAAGAGTGAGTGGATGATATGAGAGTCAGATTGAGGTAACGAAATGGGAGACAGAGTGAGGGGATGTAATAAGAGACAGAGTGAGGTGACAAGATGCGAGTTAGAGTGAGGGAGATGAGATGAGAGACAGAGTGAGTTGGATGAGATAAGAGACAGAGTGCGGGGGCAGATATGAGAGACAGAGTGCGGGGGCAGATATGAGAGACAGAGTGCGGGGACAGATATGAGAGACAGAGTGAGGGGATGATATGAGAGACAGAGTGAGTGATGAAATGAGCGACAGAGTGAGAGGATGAGATGAGAGTCAGATTGAGGTAATGAAATGGGAGATAGAGTGAGGGAATGATATGAGAGACAGATTGAGAGGGATGAAATGAGAGATAGAGTGAGGGGGATGACAGGAGAGACAGTGTGAGGGGATGATATGAGAGACAGAGTGAGAGAATGAGATGAGAGACAGTCTGAGGGCTTGATATGAGAGACAGAGTGAGGGGATGACATGAGAGTCAGAGTGAGAGGATGAAATGAGACACAGAGTGAGGGGGATGATCTGAGAGACAGAGTGAGAGGATGAAATGAGACACAGAGTGAGGGGGATGATCTGAGAGACAGAGTGAGAGGATGAGATGAGAGACAGAGTGTGTGGATGAAATGAGAGACAAAGTTAGGGGATGAGATGAGAGACAGAGTGTGGGGATTATATGAGAGTCAGAGTGAGTGATGAAATGAGCGACAGAGTGAGAGGATGAGATGAGAGTCAGATTGAGAGGGATGAGATGAGAAACAGAATGAAGGGGATGAGTTGAGAGACAGAGTGAGGGGATGATATGAGATACAGATTGAGTGATGAAATGAGCGACAGAGTCAGAGGATGAGATGAGAGTCAGATTTAGAGGGGATGATATGAGGGATAGGTTGATGTGATGATATGAGAGACTGAGTGAGTGGATGACATGAGAGGCAGAGTGAGGTGAACATAAGAGAGACCGAGTGAGAGGATGTGACAAAGTGAGTGGATGAAATGAGAGACACAGTGAAGGGGTGATATAAGAGACAGAGTGAGGGGGATGAGATGAGAGACATAGTGCGGGAGATGATATGAGAGGCAGAGTGAGGGGATGAAATGAGAGACAGAGTGAGAGGATGATATGAGAGACAGAGTGAGAGGATGAGATGAGAGACAGAGTGAGGTGATCATAAGAGAGACAGAGTGAGAGGATGAAATGAGAGACAGAGTGAGAGGATGAGATGAAAGACAGATTGAGAGAGATGAGATGAGAGGCAGAGTGAGGTGATCATAAGAGAGACCGAGTGAGGGGATGTAATGAGAGTCAGAGTGAGGTGATATGAGATGAGAGACAGAGTGCGGGGGCTGATATGAGAGATAGAGTGAAAGGATGGGATGAGACACAGAGTAAGGGGTGTGATTTGAGAGACAGAGTGAGAGGATGAAATGAGAGAGAGAGTGAGAGGATGAAATGAGAGAGAGAGTGAGAGGATGAGATGGGAGACAGAGTGAGGGGATGACATGAGAGACAGAGTGAGGGGTTGATATGAGAGAGAGTGAGGTGATGATATGAGATTCAAAGTGAGGGGATGATATGAGAGACAGATTGAGGGGATGATATGAGAGACAAAATGAGGGGACGAGATGCGAGACAGAGTGAGAGGATGTAATGGTAGACAGAGTGAGCGGATGAGATGAGAGGCTGATTGAGAGAGATGAGATGACATAGAGAGTGAGGGGGATGATATGAGAGACAGAGTGAGTGGATGAATTGAGAGACAGAGTGAGGGGACGAGATGAGAGACCGAGTGAGGTGATGATATGAGACACAGAGTGATGTTATGATATTAGTGACAGAGTGAGATGATGGTATGGGAGACAGATTGAGAGGATGTAATGAGAGACAGAGTGACGTGACAAGATGAGAGACAGAGTGAGGAGGATGAACTGAGAGACAGAGTGAGGGGGATGAGATGAGAGACAGAGTGAGGGGGATGAGATGAGAGACAGAGTGAGGGGATAATATGAGAGATAGATAGAGGGGAATGATATGAGAGACAGAGTGAGGAGATGATATGAGAGACAGATTTGTAGTGTATGTAACCTGTACCACCTTAAGAGGATACCTTAAGGTGATGGACTACTTTTTGATGGCTCCTGTACATTGTAGTACCGGTGGTGACCACACCGGTATATAAACCCTGTGGAGCAAAGTGTATTCCAGTTCAGCCCTGACCCTCAATTACTAAAGACCTTTTTAATTATTTCTGTAGTCTGTGTCCAGTTATTCAGCATAACTACATTTGGAAACACAGACTCAACAGTGGCGACGAGTCTGATCTTACCTAGCGGCAGTTGCATCAAAGGAAGCTTCGCCTCTGAAACGGGCGTCGATCAAGGACATCCACCCTCAACATCCTGCTGGGCACTGCATAGCACGGGGGGCAATCGGGAACCCGGGTTGGTTTCTGGCCACGAAGTCAAACATCAGTGAACATCCCTTCGACGACAGCGGCGGGTAAGCCCGATCGAGCGGCACGGGGGGGAAGTCGGCCGAGTTGTCAGTAAGAGAAGGGGAGGGAAACGATGAAAAGGGCAGAGAACACGACCGCAGCCGGTGTCGGGGCCGGACTGCAATCGGGGCAGAGACGCGCAGCAGCCAGAAAAGCGTTTATGCCCACAAGGACCGTGGGAGCGGCGGGGAACAAGAGCAGCAGCGTAGGGGAAAATAAAGGACCGCTGGGAGGCGAGAACGGCAACAGCGCGGTAATCGCCATTTTGAGTCGGCGGGGGAAGAAGACAAGCGCGGGAAAAGCCGCCAAGCGCGGGAAGCCGTCATTTTGAGAAAAAAAATAATAATAATAATCATATCCGAAGGAAAGGAAACTCAACAAGGGTGCCAAAAACGGGTAACATCACTGCTTTTGATAGCGATGTGGAAGATTGTGCCACTTATGTGGAACGCGTCGAAGTTTACTGTACAACGAATGAGGTACCGGAGGATAAGAAAGCACTAACCCTATTAAACTCGATGGGTGCGAAGACGTACGGGTTATTAAGGAACCTTGTAACACCAGATAAACCGGTAGGAAAGAGTTTTGCGGATATTGTTACTATCCTGCAAGCATTTAAACCCCACGCCGCTGCTGATAGCGGAACGATTTAAATTCTACAAAAGAATTCAACTTAAAGAGGAAAGCAACGCTGAATCCTTAATCGAACTGCGCAAGTTATCAAAGTACTGTCAGTTCGGTACAGGACTAGCAGACGCACTGAGAGATAAGTTTGTGTGTGGGCTCCTAAGGGAAGGAACCCAGAAGCGACTGCTAGAGGAAAAGGATCTTACGCTGGGCAAAGCTTTCAGCATTGCAGCATCGCACGAGGCAGCAGCACGAGGCGCTGCAGAGATACAGCAAAGGCCATTGGAATTCAGCACCAATGAAATGGCATTGGGCGCAGTAAAGTGCTATCGTTGCGGAAGGACAACGCATGACCAGAACCAGTGCTGGTTCAAAGATAAAGAATGCAGGCAATGTGGCAAACTTGGTCACATAGCGAGAGTATGCCGGTCAGGAAAGAAGACCAGCAGCAAAAAGTCGCCGCAGGAGAAGTACAAAAAAGTACACAAGGTGACAGAGAACAGTTTGGATGAACAGAAGATGGATTCAGACTCCAGCAGTAAGGAACTGGGTTGTCTAAAAATACATAATGTGGGTAACACAGCAGACCACCAAACTATCTGGGTCATGCTTCGGATAGCAGGAGTCCAAGTGAAGATGGAATTGGACACTGGATCGGCATTGACGGTCATGAATAAGCAAGATTACAAAAGGTTATTCTCACACATTCCCCTGAGGGATACGGAGATTGTATTGAAAACATACACGGGGCAAATAGTATACCTCATCGGAAAGATAAAAGTAAATGTGGTCTACAATGGTAAAGAAAGTCAGGAAATGGACTTGTATGTGTTGCCTGATGGAGGTCCGCCACTACTGGGACGGGAATGGATCCGGAGAATAAATGTGGACTGGCATTCCATACGAGCACTGACTGTAGATTCCTGTAAAGAGGACGATGTCAAACCTAAACGACTGTCCAAAATATTGGACGATGCTAAGGAGGTGTTCCAACAGGGACTGGGAACACTGAAAGGAATTACGGCAAACATCAAGGTTGAAGAACATGCAAACCCGAAATGTTTCAAAGCCAGACCGGTACCTTATGCGATACGACCTGCTGTGGAAGCAGAGCTGGAAGGGCTAGAACGTTCAGGAGTACTGTCAAAGGTGGACTGGAGCGAATGGGCCACACCCATTGTTCCTGTCATGAAGCGTTCATTGAGCAACAAGCCGGGGGAACCTGGGAAGGTTCGCATCTGTGGCGATTTCAAGATCACTGTTAATCCGGTTCTTCACACGGTGCAATATCCGCTTCCGCGGATTGAAGATATCTTCGCTTCGCTGTCTGGCGGGAAACACTTCACCAAGATAGACCTGGCACAGGCGTACCTACAGATGGAAGTTGATGAAGCGTTACGCCAGTATCTCACGATCAACACACATAAGGGCTTATATCGGTATAATAGACTGGTTTTTGGAGTGGCATCGGCTCCAGCGATTTGGCAAAGGGCCATGGAGCAGGTATTGCGGGGAATTCCAGGCACACAATGCTACCTGGACGACATTCTGATTACAGAGATGATGATAAGGATCACCTCGCGAATTTGGAGCAGGTGCTCACCAGATTGAAAGAATATGGGCTCAGAGTTAATCGGCAGAAATGTGAGTTCTTTCAAAAGCGAATCTCGTACTGCGGCCACGTCATTGACCAGGAGGGGCTCCATAAGTCACCTGACAAGATCGAAGCTGTTGTGAAAGCTCCCGCTCCGGAAATTGTATCCCAGTTGAGGTCGTTCCTTGGGTTGGTTAACTATTACCACAAGTTTCTTCCAAATTTATCCACGGTGTTACACCCGCTGAACACTCTTTTGCAAATGGGAATACCATGGAAGTGGAGCGATGATTGTAAGCGGGCTTTTCAAAAAAGCAAGGCACTGATCACCTCTAAGGAAGTGTTGGTTCACTTTAACCCAACGCTGCCTATTCGCTTAGCTTGTGATGCTTCTCCATATGGTATCGGGGCAGGGCTCTCACATAAGTTTCCAAATGGCTTGGAAAGGCCAGTCGCGTTCGCATCCAGATCATTGACCTCCGCAGAGCGCAACTATGCTCAGATAGATAGGGAGGCTCTCAGCCTCATGTGGGGAGTTAAGAAATTTAACCATTACCTGCAAGGCCAAAAGTTTACGCTGCTGACAGATCACCAGCCGTTGGTTTCCATTTTTAACCCTAAGAAGGGTGTTCCGGTTATGACGGCGCAGAGGCTTCAGAGATGGTCCCTTTTCCTAGGGGCACATCAATATGATTTCGAATTCAAAGGTACAAAGCAACATGGTAATGCTGATGGGCTGTCGCGCCTGCCACTACCTACAGCGGAAGAGGCACCGGCAATTGACCCTGTCGAGATATTTCACTCGACCTTCATCGAATGCTTACCAGTCACCAATGCGGGTATTGAGAGAGAGACCCGAAACGACTCGACACTGTCTCGGGTCTACGATTTGACAGTGAAGGGATGGCCAGCACATGGCGACCCACTGTTACCAGCATTCTCAGCCAGACGAGAACAGCTGTCCGTCTGTCAAGGAACATTGATGTATGGAACAAGGGTGATTATTCCTCCTAAATTAAGGGAGAGAGTTCTGAAGGAATTGCATGAAGGTCATCTGGGGGGAGTCAAGATGAAAAGCCTTGCTAGGGCTTATGTGTGGTGGCCAGGTATCGACAAACAAATAGAGGATCTGACTAAAAGCTGCTCAGGGTGCCAAAAAGTTCAAAACGCACCTCCAATTGCACCGCTGCATCCGTGGGAATGGCCTTCAACCCCATGGCAACGTGTGCATATCGACTTTGCAGGTCCATTCATGGATTCCATGTTTTTGATAGCAGTAGACGCACATTCTAAATGGCCAGAAGTGATTAAGATGTCGACCACTACCTCTGAAAAGACGATCGCAGTTCTAAGAACCATATTTGCAAGGAATGGGTTGCCGGAACAAATATGTTCAGACAACGGACCACAGTTCGTGTCAGAAGAATTCCAGAAATTCATGAAAAAGAATGGGGTGAAACACTATACATCTGCCCCATATCATCCGGCTACAAATGGGTTGGCCGAGAGATTTGTACAAACGTTCAAAAAGGCGACAAAGGCCATGAGCGAAGACCATATTCCACTACAACACAAGGTGGACAATTTCCTGCTGGCATATCGAAACGCCACGCATGCAGTGACAAATCAAAGCCCTGCCATAATGTTCTATAACAGGAGGTTGCGGTCCCGGTTGGATTTGTTAAAACCCAATGTGCGTAGGGAAGCCGAAAACAAGCAATTCCAGCACGTAAATAACAAGGCCACTCGGAGTTTTGAAATAGGACAACCAGTGTTGGCCAGGGACTATAGGAATGATAAATGGCAATCCGGAACAATTCGTGCCCGACAAGGACCCTTGATGTACACGGTAGACGTTGGAGAGAACGTAATACGACGTCATGCTGACCAACTTGTGGAATCGAGAACAAGGGTCGACCCCATGTCTACAGCAGAGACACCAGTTGAAGAAGTTATTGAGCCTGTAGCATCTACCTCAGACTCGAACGTACATGATGATGTTCAATCCATAGGAGATCAAATGGATGAGTCACCCCAGCAACGAGAACCAGAGACCCCTGAAAGGCATTATCCGGCCCGGATCAGGAGGCCTCCTCAGAGACTGAATCTTTGAACAGTTTTGTGTGAAAGTTGTATATATGTTATCCATGTAATGTTTAAATTGGGGTGTACACTGTTAAGCTAAAAGAGGAGGAATTGTAGTGTATGTAACCTGTACCACCTTAAGAGGATACCTTAAGGTGATGGACTACTTTTTGATGGCTCCTGTACATTGTAGTACCGGTGGTGACCACACCGGTATATAAACCCTGTGGAGCAAAGTGTATTCCAGTTCAGCCCTGACCCTCAATTACCTGTTTAATTATTTTTGTAGTCTGTGTCCAGTTATTCAGCATAACTACATTTGGAAACACAGACTCAACAAGATTGAGGGATGAAATGGGAGACAGAGTGGGAGGATGAGATGAGAGACAGATTGAGTTGGATGAGATGACATACAGAGTGAGGGGGATGATATGAGAGACAGGGAGAGAGGTTGAGATGAGAGACAGAGTGAGAGGATGAGATGAGAGATAGTGTGAGAGGATGATATGAGAGACAGAGAGAGGGAGATGATATGAGAGACAGAGTGAGGGATGAAATGAGAAACAGAGTGAAAGGATGAAATTGAGACAGAGTGAGGGGACGAGATGAGAGACAGAGAGGTGATGATATGAGAGACAGAGTGACGAGATGATATGAGAGACAGATTGAGGGATGAAATGGGAGACAGATTGAGAGGGATGAGATGATATACAGAGTGAGGGGGATGATATGAGTGACCGCGTGAGTGGATGATATGAGAGACAGTTTGAGTGGAATAATTGTGAGACAGACTGAGGGGATGATATGAGATACAGATTGAGGGGGATGATATAAGAGACAGGGAGAGAGGTTGAGATGAGAGACAGAGTGAGAGGATGAGATGAGAGATAGTGCGAGAGGATGATGTGAGAGACAGAGTGAGGATGAAATTAGAGACAGTGTGACGGGATGACATGAGAGACAGGGTGAGGGGGATGATATGAGAGACAGAGTGAGGGGATGATATGAGAGACACTGTGAGGGGGATGATATGAGAGACAGAGTGAGGGGATGATATGAGAGACAGAGTGAGGGAGATGATATGAGAGACAGAGTGAGGGGATGATATGAGAGACACTGTGAGGGGGATGATATGAGAGACAGAGTGAGGGAATGATATGAGAGACAGAGTGAGGGAGATGATATGAGAGACAGAGTGAGGGATGAAACGAGAAACAGAGTGAGAGGATGAAATGAGAGGCAGATTGAGAGGGTTGAGATGAGATACAGAGTGAGAGCGATGATATGAGAAACAGAGTAAGGGGATGATATGAGAGACAGAGTGCGTGGATGAAATGAGAGACAGAGTGAGGGGATGAACTGAGTGACAGAGTGAGGGGATGATATGAGAGACAGAGTAAGGGGATGATATGAGAGACAGATTGAGAGGATGACATGAGAGGCAGAGTGAGGTGATCATAAGAGAGACAGAGTGAGGGTGATGAGATGAGAGTCAAAGTGAGGGGAAGTTATGAGAGTCAGAGGGAGGGATGAAATGAGAGACAGAGTGAAAGGATGGGATGAGACACAGAGTGAGGGGTGTGATTTGAGAGACAGAGTGAGAGGGTGAAATGAGAGAGAGAGTGAGGTGGATGAAATGGGAGACAGAGGGAGAGGGATTTCATGAGGGACAGAGTGAGGGGGATGGTATGAGAGACAGAGTGAGGGGATGATATGAGAGACAGAGTGAGGGGATGATATGAGGGACAGAGTGAGATGATGACATGGGAGACAAAGTGATTGGATGATATGAGAGTCACAGTGAGGGGATGACCTGAGAGACAGAGTGAGTTGATGATAAGAGAGACAGATTGAGAGGATGTCATGAGAGACAGAGTGACGTGACAAGATGAGAGACAGAGTGAGGGAGATGAAATGAGAGACAGAGTGAGGGGGATGTGTTGAATCCGTGATTCTTAAAGTATGATGTTTTCCAATAACTACACGGGTGCTGTAACTTAACAATCAACAGGTGTTTACTGGAGTAAGGTAGTCTCAAGACTGGGGGTACAGAGGCATGCTCAAGGCTTATATACAGGTGTGGTCACAGCCGGTACTACAGTATACAGGAGCTGTAAAAGTAGTTCTCTCTTAAAGATACATACACTACAATTCCTCCCCTTTTAGATTAGCAGTACCCATATTATTCAAATAACAATTAACACTTTAACATGCACATTAAACAAAAATAGTCCATTTATAGATTCAGTCTTTGGGGCGGCTTCCTGATCCTTTCTGGGTAGCGCCTTTCCTGAGGTTCTTGTTCTTGGTGCGGAGGCGATTCTGGCCCCTTTTCGTCGGTTAGTTCATCAGTTTCCACTGCTACTGGTTCTGAGGTAGATGCTACCGGTATGTCTGGTTCATCCCCAGGTACTCGAGACATGGGGTTGACTCGTTCCTGTGACGCTAAGATCTGATCGACGTGGTGTCTCACAATGTTCTCCCCGACATCCACTGTGTACATTAATGGCCCCTGCCTTGTGCATATCGTTCCGGGTTGCCAGTTCTCTGTTCGGTAGTCACGGGCCAAGACTGGTTGTTCTACATTGAAGCTCCTTGTCGGCTTCTCATGATGTGCTGGAATAGTCTATCCTCAACATTTCTTCGCACCTTGGGTCTGAGCAAATCCAGACGAGATCTCAACCTTCGGTTAAAGAACATCATGGCCGGGGTCTTGTTGGTAACTGCATGTGTCGCATTTCTGTACGCTAATAGGAAATTATCCACCTTATGCTGTAGTGGAATTTCATCGTCGCACATGGCCTTTATCGCCTTTTTAAAGGTTTGTACGAGCCTCTCAGCCAATCCATTTGTGGCTGGATGATACGGGGCGGATGTGTAATGCCTTACCCCATTCCTTCTCATAAATTTCCGAAAATCTTCGGACACAAACTGTGGTCCATTATCAGAGCAAATCTGCTCTGGCAAGCCGTTCCTGGCAAATATGGTCTGTAGGACTGCAATTGTTTTCTCTGTAGTGGTTGAGGACATTTTTATCACCTCAGGCCATTTCGAGTGAGCATTCACTGCTATTAAGAACATTGAGTCCATGAATGGACCAGCAAAATCAATGTGCACCCGTTGCCATGGAGAGGAGGGCCACTCCCATGGGTGTAGAGGGGCATGTGGTGGTGCATTTTGGACCTTCTGGCATCCTGAGCAGCTCTCGGTTAGGTCCTCGATTTGTTGATTGATCCCCGGCCACCACACATAAGCAAGGCTTTTCATTTTCACCCCTCCCAGATGACCTTCATGAAGCTCATTTAGCACTCTCTCCCTTAATTTGGGTGGAATCACCACTCGGGATCCACACATCACTGTCCCCTGGCATACTGACAGCTGTTCTCTTCTGGATGAGAATGCTGGCAACAGTGAGTCGCCATGTGTTGGCCATCCCCTCACCGTCAAATCATATACCCGAGACAGTGTCGGATCATTGCGGGTCTCCTTCTCTATATCCGTGTTAGTTACTGGCAATCGTTCAATTATTGACGAATAAAATATCTCGATAGGGTCCACTGCTGGTGCTTCCTCCACAGTAGGCAGTGGCAGGCGTGATAGCCCATCAGCGTTTCCATGCTGTTTCGTGCCTTTATATTCTATTTCATATTGGTTCGCCCCTAGAAAAAGGGACCATCTTTGTAACCGTTGTGCAGTCATCACCGGAACGCCCTTCTTTGGATTAAAGATGGAGACAAGTGGTTGGTGGTCAGTCAGCAAGGTGAACTTCTGCCCATGCAGATAGTGGTTGAATTTTTTACTCCCCATACTAGGCTGAGGGCCTCCCTGTCAATCTGGGCATAGTTGCACTCGGCTGAGGTTAGTGACCGAGACGCAAAGGCTACTGGCCTCTCCAACCCATCTGGGAATTTGTGCGACAGCACCGCTCCAATATCGTCGGGTGATGCATCACATGCCAAACGAATTGGTCGTGCTGGGTTGAAATGGGCCAACACCTCTTTTGATGTGATCAATTCTTTGCACTTCTGGAAAGCTCGTTTACGTCTGTCATTCCACTTCCATGGTACCCCTGTTTGCAGTAGGGTGTTCAGTGGGTGTAATACCGTGGGCAAATTTGGTAAGAACTTATGGTAGTAGTTTACCAGCCCAAGGAACGACCTCAGATGTGACACATTTTCTGGTGCTGGAGCCTTGACTACTGCCTCAATCTTTTCAGGGGACTTATGTAACCCTTCTTCATCGATAACATGGCTACAATACGAGATCTGCTTCTGGAAAAACTCGCACTTGTGGCGATTAGCTCGTAGCCCATATTCCTTTAATCTAGTGAGCACCTTCTCCAGGTTGGCGAGGTGATCACTGTCATTTTCGCCCGTGGCCAGGATGTCGTCCAAATAACACTGGGTCCCTGGAATCCCTTGCAGGACTTGATCAATCGCCCTTTGCCAAATAGCCGGAGCCGATGCTACCCCGAACACCAGCCGATTGTATTGGTAGAGACCTTTATGAGTGTTGATCGTGAGGTATTGTTTCGAGGCATCTTCTACCTCCATTTACAAGTACGCCTGGGCTAGATCAATTTTGGTGAAGCGTTTACCTCCAGATAGCGAGGCAAAAATATCCTCAATTCGTGGAAGCGGATATTGTACCGTGTGAAGGATTGGGTTCACTGTCACCTTAAAATCCCCACGGATGCGGACTTTCTTTGGATCCCCAGGCGTATTACTCAACGACCTCTTCATTACAGGAATGATGGGTGTAGCCCAGTCGCTCCATTCTACTTTGGACAGTACTCCTGAACGCTCCAACCCTTCCAGCTCTGCTTCGATGGCTGGTCTGATCCCATAAGGCACTGGTCTGGCCTTAAGAAACTTTGGGCTTGCATTTTCCTCTATTTTAATCGTTGCTGTTATGCCTTTTAGTGTTCCGAGTCCCTCCTAGAACACTTCTTTGCGTCAGTTAGCATTGTTGACAGTCGTCCAGGTGTGACGTTGTCATCCTTTTTGGCCTCAACCTTCAGTGCCTGTATGGAATACCAATCTAATTGTATCTTCCGGATCCATTCACGTCCTAGTAGTGGTGGTCCTCCATCTGGCAATACATATAGGTCCATTTTAGGTATTTCCTGGCCTTTGTATATCATTTTCACCCTTATTTTTCCTTTGGGGTAGAATTTTGCCCCGTGTACATCTTCAAGACAATCTCTGTAGCTTTCAAGGGTATGTGTGAAAATAGCCGCTTGTAGTCCCTTTTGTTTATGACTGTTAGGGCTGATCCTGTGTCCAATTCCATTTTCACTTGGACTCCGTCTATCTTGAGTGTGACCCAGATAGTCTGGTGATCCTCCATTTTGGTTACCTTATGTAATTTCAGACAACCCAGCTCCTTGCTTCCGGAGTCTGTATCACTTTTCTGTTCGTCTGAACTATTCTCCATCACCTTATGTACCTTTTTGTACTTCTCCTGTGGAGATTTCTTGCTGTTGGTTTTCTTCCCTGACCTGCAGACGCTTGCTATGTGTCCTGGTTTTCCACACTGTCTGCACACTTGGTCCTTGAACCAACAATCCTTCTGGTCATGTGTTGTTTTGCCGCAGCGATAACACTTCCCTGTTCCATATGACATTTCATTGGTGCCATATTCTTGTGGTCTCCGTTGTATCTCTGCAGCGCACCTTGCGGCTACTTCGTGTGATACTGCCATGCTGAAAGCCTTGTCCAGCGTAAGATCCTTTTCTGATAGAAGCCGTTTCTGGGTTCCTTCACTTTGAAGCCCACACACAAACCTGTCCCTTAACGTATCTGCTAGTCCCACTCTAAACTGGCAGTGTTTCGATAGCTTGCGCAGTTCCCTTAAGTACTCAGCATTACTTTCATCTTTATGCTGGTTCCTTTTGTGGAACTTAAATCTTTCTGTTATCAGCAGCGGTGTGGGGTTTAAGTGGTCCTGTAGGATTTCTACTATGCTTTCGAAATTCTTATTAATGGACTTCTCTGGGGTTATTAGGTTTTGCAGTCAGCCATAAGTTTTTGCACCCATGGAATTTAACAAAACCAGTGCTTTCCTAGCATGTGGCACTTCATTCGCCCTGCAGTACACCTCAATACGTTCCACATACGCCGCCCAATCTTCGACTTCATTGTCGAACGTAGAGATACTGCCACTCTTCGGCATCACTGGGTGTGATTTAACTGTCAAAAATGGCATCTCCTCCACTCTCCCTTCTTCTCCGCTGGCACAAAATGGCATCTCCCGTGCTTTCCTTTCTTCCTGCACTCGCCCGTCTTCTCCGCTGCGGCTTCTAAAAATGGCATCTCCCGCGCTCTTCCTTCTTCTCCGCGGCTCAATGGCGTCGCCCGCGCTCTCCCTTCTTCTCCCCATGGACACTGTTCAGCCCTTGAGCCCTGGCTGTGCTCTGCGCATTTTTTTGTTTTTTTGTGCGCCTTTCCCATTTCCGCCGCTCGGTCCTGAACCCAGCTGCTGCTTTACCCTCTTTATCTCCATTTTGTTTTTCCTCGACGCCGCTCGGTTTTCAACCCCCGGCAGCGCCCTGTGCGCTTCACCCTCTCTCTTACCCCGTCGACACTGCTCGGCTTTTTCTCTGCCGTCGGTCGGCTCCAGCCACCGCTGTCCGGGAAGGGTCTGCGCTGTACATGTTGTCAGTCTGTTGCTGGATCGTCGTGGCTGGGGAACCAAGCCCGGCTCTCCACAGCCTCCCCTGCGATGTTCACTCTCTGCCGGACGACTGGGCGGTTGCTCGTGGTCGACGCCAGTGCTTCTGGCCTTGACTTTCTTCCACCGCCCTCCCGGAGCGAATCCTTGAAGGGAAATGCAGAGTTGCAGGTAGATTCAAATCGACACTCGTCGCCACTGTTAGATCCGTGATTGTGAGAGTATGATGTTTTCAAATAACTACACGGATGCTGTAACTTAACAATCAACAGGTGTTTACTGGAGTAGGGTAGTCTCAAGACTGGGGGCACAGAGGCATGCTCAAGGCTTATATACAGGTGTGGTCACAGCCGGTACTACAGTATACAGGAGCTGTAAAAGTAGTTCTCTCTTAAAGGTACATACACTACACTCGTCGCCGCTGTTGAATCCGTGATTCTTAAAGTATGATGTTTTCCAATAACTACACGGAGGCTGTAACTTAACAATCAACAGGTGTTTACTGGAGGAGGGTAGTCTAAAGACTGACAGTACAGAGGCATGCTCAAGGCTTATATACAGGTGTGGTCACTGCCGGTACTACAGTATGCAGGAGCTGTAAAAGTAGTTCTCTCTTAAAGGTACATACACTACAGGATGAGATGAGATACAGAGTGAGAGGGATGAGATGAGAGACAGAGTGAGAGGATGCGATGAGAGACAGAATGAGGGGGATGAGATGAGAGACAGAGTGAGAGGATGAGATGAGAGATAGTGTGAGAGGATGATATGAGAGACAGAGAGAGGGAGATGATATGAGAGATAGAGTGAGGGATGAAATGATAAACAGAGTGAGAGGATGAAATGAGAGACAGATTGAGAGGGTTGAGATGAGATACAGAGTGAGAGCGATGATATGAGAGACAGAGTAAGGGGATGATATGAGAGACAGAGTGAGTGGATGAAATGAGAGACAGAGTGAGGGGATGATAAGGGAGACAGAGTGATGTGATGATATGAGAGACAGAGTGAGGGGATGATATGAGAGACAGTTTGAGTGGAATAAATGCAAGACAGAGTGAGGGGCTGATATGAGATACAGATTAAGGGGGATGATCACAGAAGAATCACAGAATCACAGAAACCCCACAGTGCAGATAGAGGCCATTTCGGCCCATCGAGCCTGCACCGACACATATCCCACCCGATCCCCGTAACCCCTACACCAACACATATCCCACCCGATCCCCGTAACCCCATGTATTTAATCCCCCTAACACTAAGGGTCAATTTATCATAGCCAATCAACCTAACTCACACATCTTTGGACTATGGGAGGAAACCGGAGCACCCGGAGGAAACCCACGCAAACACGGGGAGAATGTGCAAACTCCACACAGACAGTCGCCCGAGGCCGGATTCGAACCCGGGTCCCTGGCGTTGTGAGGCAACAGTGCTAACCATATGAGAGACAGGGAGAGAGGTTGAGGTGAGAGACAGAGTGAGAGGATGAGATGAGAGATAGTGCGAGAGGATGATATGAGAGACAGAGTGAGGATGAAATTAGAGACAGTGTGAAAGGATGGGATGAGACACAGAGTGAGGGGTGTGATTTGAGAGACAGAGTGAGAGGATGAAATGAGAGAGAGAGTGAGAGGATATGAGAGACAGAGTTTGGGGTTGACATGAGAGACAGGGCGAGGGGATGATATGAAAGACAGATTGAGAGGATGAAATGAGTGACAGAGTGAGAGGATGACATGAGAGGCAAAGTGAGGTGATCATAAGAGAGAGAGAGTGAGAGGATGATATGACAGACAGAGTGTGGGGTTGATATGAGAGACAGAGTGAGGGGATGAAATGAGAGACAGAGTGAGGGGGAGGATATGAGAGACACAGTGAGAGGATGATATGAGAGACAGAGTGAGGGGTTGATATGAGAGACAGAGTGAGGGGATGATATGAGAATCAGAGTGAGGGGATGATATGAGAGACAGATTTAGTGGATGATATGAGAGTCACAGTGAGGGGATGACATCAGAGACAGAGTAGGTGATGATATGAGAGATGGTGTGAAGGCTTGATATGAGAGAAATAGTGAGGGGTTGATATGAGAGAGAGTGAGGCGATGATATGAGATTCAAAGTGAGGGGAAGTTATGAGAGTCAGAGGGAGGGATGAAATGAGAGACAGAGTGAGAGGATGGGATGAGACACAGAGTGAGGGGTGTGATTTGAGAGACAGGGTGAAAGGATGAAATGTGAGAGAGTGTGAGTGAATGATATAAGAGACAGTGTGTAGGGTTGATATGAGAGATAGAGTGAGGGGATGAAATGAGAGACAGAATGAGGGAATGATATGAGAGGCAGATTGAGAGGGTTGAGATGAGATACAGAGTGAGAGCGATGATATGAGAGACAGAGTAAGGGGATGAAATGAGAGACAGAGTGAGGGGATGACATAAGAGACAGAGTGAGGGGATGAAATGAGAGACAGAGTGAGGGGGATGATATGAGAGATAGAGTGAGAGGATGAAATGAGAGGCAGATTGAGAGGGTTGAGATGAGATACAGAGTGAGAGCGATGATATGAGAGACAGAGTAAGGGGATGATATAAATACAGATTGAGGGGGATGATATGAGAGACAGGGAGAGAGGTTGAGATGAGAGACAGAGTGAAAGGATGAGATGAGAGATAGTGTGAGAGGATGATATGAGAGACAGGGTGAGATGATCATAAGAGAGGCAGAGTGAGAGGATGAAATGAGAGACAGAGTGAGGGATGAAATGAGAGGCTGCGTGAGGGGGATGAGATGAGAGACATAGGGAGAGGGATTTCATGAGAGACAGAGTGAGGGGATGATATGAGAGACAGAGTGAGGGGATGATATGAGAGACAGAGTGAGGGGATGATGTGAGAGACAGAGTGAGGGGATGATATGAGAGACAGAGGAAGGGGATGATATGAGAGACAGAGGAAGGGGATGATATGAGAGACAGAGGAAGGGGATGATATGAGAGACAGAGGAAGGGGATGATATGAGAGACAGAGTGAGGGGATGATGTGAGAGACAGAGGAAGGGGATGATATGAGAGACAGAGTGAGGGGTTGATATGAGAGACAGAGTGAGGGGATGATAAGGGAGGCAGAGTAA
This sequence comes from Somniosus microcephalus, assembly GCF_052327205.1. Classification (NCBI taxonomy): domain Eukaryota; kingdom Metazoa; phylum Chordata; class Chondrichthyes; order Squaliformes; family Somniosidae; genus Somniosus; species Somniosus microcephalus. Next base: position 205,425,170 of record NC_140989.1, read on the forward strand.
GAGGATGAAATTGTGACAGAGTGAGGGGACGAGATGAGAGACAGAGTGATTTGATGATATGAGAGACAGAGTGAGGTGATGGTATGTGAGACAGAGTGAGTGGATGATTTGAGAGTCAGAGTGAGGGGAAGACATGAGAGACAGAGTAATGTGATGATAGAGAGACAGAGTGAATGCTTGATATGAGACACCAAGTGAGGTCTTGATATGAGAGAGAGTGAGGCGATGATATGAGAGACATAGTGAGGGGATGAAATAAGAGTCAGACTGAAGGCTTGATATTAGAGACCAAGCGAGGTTGTGGCAGAGCCACTGAGAGACTCTGAACAACTTTACATTATTCCCTTTAACGATGTGTTAGCTACAGACTAAATCTGTACCATTGTATATACTGTTTGCATGTACAGTGCGCGGTCCCTTTAAGAGTGCGGGAAACGCAATGACGTCATGCCACTAATCACGTGATCACCCAAACGCGGGAAAAACGTGATGACGTCAAGACGCCATCCACGGGACCGCCCTGGCAGTCCTCGTGGAGCCTCTGACCTGTTAAGTCCTGCATTCATAGTTCTCTTGCATCAATCTGTTTAAACTCGTTAGTTTGACATTATTAACCTTTTTGATTGATTGCCTGCGTCAAACTCAATCTCTAGATAGGAATTTTACCATTCCTACATTGGTGACCCTGACTTTTGTGAACGGATTTCGCAAAAGGAACACAGCATGGAGGCAAACGCCGTTTCGTTGAAGCTGCCGCAGTTCTGGGGGCAACAAGCGACCCTGTGGTTCCTCCAAGTTGAAGCCCAGTTCGCCCTGAGAGGCATCGTTGAGGATCAGACCTGATACTTATACGTGGTCTCCACACTTGATGGCTCTACCGCCTCGTGGATCGTCAGTCTTCTCGGGAACCCCCCAGCCGACCGCAAGTCTGAGACCCTCAAGGCGCGGTTGCTACAGCTTTTCGGACTCACGAAATCAGAGCGCGCCCATCGGCTGCTCGCTATGCCCGGGATCGGGGACTCCAAACCTTCCGAGATGATGAGCCAAATGCTCACACTCCTCAGCTCTGAACTGGAATGCTTTCTCTTCAGAGAATTATTCCTCAGCAAGTGCAAGAGCAAGTGCAAGCGGCCTTGGCGAGATCCAAGGTCGAAGACCGCGCAGCGCTCGCTGCCGAGGCAGACAAAATATTCACTGTTACGCAACAGTACTGCGCTGCCACGAGGTGCCCATCCCCACAGACGCTGCCCCAGCTCCTCAGCCCACGGGGCTGTGCTTCTACCACGCGCGGTTTGGCGTGAAGGTGAGATGTTGCCGCCCTCCCTGCAGCTTCTCTCAAAAAACAAAAAAACAACAACTCCGTCCAATGAAGAACAAGTCTAACGGGTGCCCCACAGCCGCGATGGCAATCGGCAATGCAGGCAAGATGCTCTTCATCACAGATACCCTCTCCGGTCGTCGGTTCTTGTGCGACACCGGAGCGCAGTGCAGCATTCTACCTGCGTCAGCTCTTGATGTACAGGCTGGGAGGCACGGCCTCCCCCTCGAAGCGGCTAATGGCAGAGCTATTCTGACCTTCGGCAGACGGCGGGTCCAGGTGTGCTTCGGCGGCCGGCGGTTTTTCTGGGAATTCATTCCGGCCAAGGTTTCGCAAGCCTTTCTTGGTGCAGATTTCCTGTGCGCCAACGGCCTCCTGGTCGATGTAAGGAACCGATGACTGATCAACACGGCCACGTTTCACTCTATCCCTTGCCACCGTAGTAACACCATGTCGCACACTGTCTCCTGCGCTTTCCCGACTCTGAATGAGTTCGCTCGCCTGCTAGGCGACTTTCCAGAACTGACCAGGCCCACGTTCTCCTCCACGGCCACAAAACATGGTGTGGAACGCCACATCACCACCACCAGCCCCCCAGGCCACGCGCGGGCCCGGCGCCTCAAACCTGGCAAGCTAGCGGTCGCGAAGGCGGAGTTCGCAACAATGGAGCGCTTAGGGACTATTCGCAGGTCGAATAGTCCCTGGTCTTCACCTCTTCACATCGTACCGAAACCTGGCGGCGGATGGCGGCCCTGCAGCGACTATCAGCGCCTAAACGACGCCACCACTCCTGATCGATACCTGATCCCCCACATTCAGGATTTCTCTGCCCATTTGGCAGGAAACACCGTTTTTTCCAAGGTTGACCTTGTCCGAGGCTACCACCAGGTCCCGGTGCACCCGCAAGATGTCCAGAAGACCGCAGTCATCACCCCTTTTGGTCTTTATGAATTTTTAAGGATGCCGTTTGGGTTGAAGAACGCCGCCCAGGCTTTCCAGTGCCTCATGGACTCCGTGCTGCAGGACCTCAAGTTCCTTTTCGTCTACTTAGACGATATTCTCATCACCAGTCCTAATAAGGAGGAACACATCTCTCATCTACGCACCCTCTTTCGACGCCTCAGCCAACGCGACCATGCTGGCGCACCTGCTACCAGGAGCCACCATCGCCCTCACCACCGACACGTCAGATTACGCAATCGGCGCCGTTCAGGAGCAATGGGTGAACGGGACATGGCAGCCGTTGGCATTCTTCAGCCGTCAACTGCGGCGTAACGAGCGGGCGTCCAGTACTTTCGACAGAGAGCTACTAGCCCTTTTTCTGGCCATCCGCCATTTCCGGTTCTTGTTGGAAGGACGTCCTTTCACTGCCTTCGTCGACCATAAGCCACTGACCTTTGCCATGGCCAAGACCGCCGAACCGTGGTCATCTCGACAACAACATCAGCTGACATACATCTCCGAATTTACCACAGATATTCAGCACGTGGCCGGTAAAGACAACCTGGTGGCAGATTGCCTCTCCTGCGCGACCGTGCATGCGGTCCAGCTGGGCATCGACTACGCCCTCATGGCAGCAGACCAAGTCTCAGACCCAAAAGTGCAGACTTACCGCACCAACACCACTAGCCGCCAGTTGGCCGACGTCAGGTTCCATTCGGCTGGTACCACGTTGCTGTGTGACGCCTCCGTTCGGGACCCTCGCCCTATTGTGCCGGTCGCCTGGCGCCGCAAGGTGTTTGATGCCATACATGGGTTGTCACACCCAGGAATAAAGGCTTCACAGAAGATAATGTCATCTAAGTTCGTATGGCGGGGCATGCATAAAGATGTCCGCGACTGGGCCAACACCTGCGTGGTCTGCCAAAAGGCCAAGGCACAGGGCCACATCAAGGCTCCATTGGCCACCTTTGCAGTTCCTGAGCGACGGTTTGACCAGGTTAATGTGGACCTGGTAGAACCACTTCCACCTTCCCATGGTTTTACGCACATCCTGACCATAGTAGATCGCACCACCAGATGGCCGGAGGCGGTTCCCCTGTCATCTACTACTTCGGCAGACATGGCCAGGGCATTCATCTCTTCATGGGTCGCCCGTTTTGGAGTGCCTGCTGACATCTCTTTGGACCGGGGACTGCAGTTTTCCTCCGAACTCTGGAATGCGGTGGCTCAACGACTCGGTGTCAAGTTACACCGCACCACAGCCTACCACACACAAGCGAACGGTCTGTGCGACCGTTTTCACAGATCGCTTAAGGCCGTACTGAGGGCCAGCCTCCAAGACGGTGGATGGGCAGACAAGCTGCTGTGGGTCATGTTGGGCCTTCTGCGGCAGAGCTCGTTTATGGTCAGCCGCTGCAAGTGCCAGGGGATTTCCTGCCAACACCAATGGAGCCATGGTCCGCCTCACACCAGCTTATCAGCCACCAGGAAGCAGCCAGATGTTTCGCGCCGGTTCCCACATCGCATCACGGGTTTCAGGGCTCTCACATTCCAGCGGAGCTGAAACAAGCCGACTACGTGTTCATCCGCCACGATGCTCACCGGGATCTGTTCAAGGCCCCGTACACTGGTCCTTTCCGCGTGTTAGAGGCAGGAGACAAAACCTTCAAGGTGGATGTCGGTGATAAACCGGACCACATTTCGGTCGACCGTTTGAAGCCAGCACACCTGGACCTTGACTGTCCCGTCGAGACCGCACAGCCACCGAGACGAGGTCGGCCACCCACCGTCGTCACGCCAGAACAAGTGCAACCACCCGCCAGACCGCTCGCCGTCCAACAGCTTCCACTTCGGGAATACAGGAATCGTTCTGACAGACTTTTCAGACCCCCTCACCGTTTGACTTTATCCGTTAAAGACAATTCTGGGGGGGCACATGTGGCAGAGCCACTGAGGGACTCTAAACAACTTTACATAATTCCCTTTAACGATGTGTTAGCTACAGACTAAATCTGTACCATTGTATATACTGTTTGCATATACAGTGCACGGTCCCTTTAAGAGCATGGGCAAACGCAATCACTTCATGCCGCTAATCACGTGATCACCCAAACGCGGGAAAAATGTGATGACATCATGACGCCATCCACGGGACCGCCCTGGCAGTCCTCGTGGAGCCTCTGACCTGTTAAGACCTGTATTCACAGTTCTCTTGCATCAATCTGTTTAAACTAGTTAGTTTGACATTAAAAAACTTTTTGATTGATTGCCTGCGTTGAACTCAATCTCTAGATAGGAAGTTGACCATTCCTACATGGTAATGATAAGAAAGACAGAAGGATTTGAATATATTTCTTAAGGCTAAAGGGATCAAGGGATATGGGAAGAAGGCAGGGACAGATTACTGAGCTTCGATGATCAGCCATGATCTCATTGAATGGTGGAGAAGGCTCGAGGAGCCGAATGTCCTACTCCTGCTACTATCTTCAATGGTTCTATGTTTCTGTGAAATGAAAGACAGAGTGAGGGGATGAGATGAGAGACAGGGTGAGGGCGATGAGATGAGAGACAAAGTGATGGAATGATATGAGAGTCAGAGTGAGGGGATGATAATAGAGATAGTGAGAGGATGAATTTGAAACAGAGTAAGGGAACGAGATGAGAGACAGAGTGATGTGATGATAGGAGAGACAGAGTGAGTTGATGAAATGAGAGACCGATTGAGGGGATGAGATGAGAGACAGAGTGAGGGGTTGATATGAGAGACCGAGTGAGGGGATGATATGAGAGACAGAGTGAGGGAATGATATGAGATACAGAGTGAGGGAATGATATGAGATACAGAGTGAGAGGATGAAATTAGAGACAGAGTGAGGGGACGAGATGAGAGACAGAGTGAGGTGATATGAGAGACAGATCTGGCCAAGAAATTCGGCTCTCCCCGGGTGAGTACGCACGGGGTACTCACCCGTAGGCTGAATGGAATTGCCGGTTTCCTGCATGCACTGTGCATGCGCGGGAAACCGGCACTTCTGATCCTCTGAACGAAGAGGTTCAGAGGTCGAACGCGCGTGCAGGGGAGGCTGCGCGTGCGCTTTGAACTTAGTTTTTTTTTACAGGTTTTCCCGGGAGGGTAAGCCTGCAGGATTTACACATTTAAAAAGCAGGCATAAGGCCTGCTTTTTGCAAGGTAAGTGGTCAATTAATTAAAATTAAAACATTTTTTCCACAGGTTTATTGTTTTTAAATACTTTATAGCAAGGTAAGTTTATTTTTAGCCCCGTTATAATATAAAATTATTTTTTTCAAAAATTTAAATTATTGTTTAAAACAGTTATTTAATGTAATTTATAGCTTATTTAAAAAGTGTGATTTTTTAAAATATTTATTTGAAGGTTTACTGCTATTTTGGGCCCGTAGCATTTATAAGTTTTGACAGGTCTACCTGTCAATCTTATGAATGGGCTTTTCCCTGGCTCACGTGATCCCAGGGGATGCATCGCACTAACTACGCCCCTGGGACATGCAAGCATAGCGCGCCGGCAGCTGGGCCAGGCCCTGGAGTGGAATTCCACGGGGCCCTACAGCTCAACTGCCGGCGCGCAAGGTATTTGCAGGTCGGGGGCTTGCACCCGCGGGAAGCCCCCGACCCGAATTTCTGGGCCAGAGTGAGGTGATGATATGAGAGACAGAGGGAGGGATGAAAAGAGAGACAGAGTGAGGGGATTATATGAGAGACAGAGTGCGGGAAAGATATGAGAGACAGAGTGAGGGAATGATATGAGAGACAGAGTGAGTGATGAAATGAGTGACAGAGTGAGAGGATGATATGAGAGTCAGATTGAGAGGGATGAGATGAGAGACAGAGTGAGGGAATGATATGAGAGACAGAGAGAGCGGATGATATGAGAGGCAGAGTGAGGGGGATGAGATGAGAGACAGAGTGATGTGATGATATGAGAGACAGAGAGAGTGGATGACATGAGAGGCAGAGTGAGGGGGATGATATGAGAGACAGAGTGAGGGGTTGATATGAGAGCGAGTGAGACGATGATATGAGAGACATAGTGAGGGGATGGAATGAGAGTATGACTGAGGGCTTGATATGAGAGACAGAGTGTGGGGTTGATATGAGAATAAGAGTGAGGTGATGAGAGCAGACACAGAGTGAGGGGGATGATATGCGAGACAGAGTGAGAGGATCAGATGAGAAACTGAGTGAGTGGGATGAGATGAGAGACAGAGTGAGTTGATGAAATGCGAGACAGAGTTGGGGGATAATATGAGAGACAGAGTTAGTGGATGATATGAGAGTCACACTGAGTGGATGACATGAGAGAAAGAGTAGCTGATGAAATGAGAGACAGAGTGAGGAGATGACATGAGAGACAGCATGAGGTGATGATAAGAAAGACAGAGTGAGAAAATGTAATGAGAGACAGCGTGAGGTGACGAGATGTGAGACAGATTGAGGGAGATGAGATGAGAGACAGAGTGAAGGCTTGATGTGAGGGGTTGATATGAGAGAGAGTGAGGCGATGATATGAGAGACACAGTGAGGGGATGAAATGGCAGTCAGACTGAGGGCTTGATATGAGAGACAGAGTGCGGGGTTGATATGAGAGTCAGAGTGAGGCAATGAGATAAGAGACAGAGTGAGGGGGATGACATGAGAGACAGAGTGAGGGGTTGATATGAGAGTCAGAGTGAGGCAATGAGATAAGAGACAGAGTGAGGGGGATGACATGAGAGACAGAGTGAGGGGAATGATAAGAGAGACAGATTGAGAGGATGAAATTGAGACAGAGTGAGGAGACGAGATGAGAGACAGAGTGAGGTGCTAATATGAGAGACAGAGTGAGGTGCTGGTATGAGAGTCAGAGTTAGCGGATGATTTGAGAGATAGTTTGAGGAGATGATATGAGATTCAGAGTGAGGGGGCGAGATGAGAGACAGAGTGCGAGGATGAAATTGAGACAGAGTGAGGGGATGAGATGAGAGACAGAATGATGTGATGATATGAGCGACAGAGTGAGGTGATGATATGAGCGACAGAGTGAGTGGATGAAATGAGAGACAGAGTTGGGGGATGATATGAGAGACAGAGTGAGGGGATGACATGAGAGACAGAGTGAAGGCTTGATGTGAGGGGTTGATATGAGAGAGAGTGAGGCGATGATATGAGAGACATAGTGAGGCGATGATATGTGAATCAGAGTGAGAGGATGAGATGAGTGACAGAGTGAGTGGGATGAGATGAGAGATAGAGTGAGGGGCTGATAAGAGAGACAGAGTGAGAGGATGAAATTGATTCCAAGTGAGGGGACGAGATGAGAGACAGAGTGAGGTGTTGATATGAGAGACAGAGTGAGTGGATGAAATGAGAGTCGGAGTGAGGGGATGACATGTGAGACAGTGTGAAGGCTTGATGTGAGGGGTTGATATGAGAGAGAGTGTGGCGATGATATGAGAGACATAGTGTGGGGATGAAATGACAGTCAGACTGAGGGCTTGATATGAGAGACAGAGTGCAGGGTTGATATGAGAGTCAGAGTGAGGGGATGAGATGAGACACAGAGTGAGGGGGATGACATGAGAGACAGAGTGAGGGGGATGATATGAGAGGCAGGGTGAGTGGATGAAATGAGAGACAGAGTTAGGGGACAATATGTGAGACAGAGTGAGAGCATGAGATGAGAGACAGAGTGAGAGGATGATATGAAAGATAGAGTGAGTGGTTGATAAGAGACAGAGTGACGAGATGATATGAGAGACAGAGTGAGGGAGATGAGATGAGAGAGAGAGTGAGGGGGATGAGAAGAGTGACAGAATGATGGGGATGAGATGAGAGTCAGAGGGAGGGGATGTTAATAGAGGCAGAGTGACAGGAGACAGAGTGAGGTGATGATAAGAGAGACAGAGTGAGAGGGATGAGATGAGAGATAGAGTGAGGGGGAAGATATGAGAGACAGTGTGAGGGGACGATATGAGAAACAGAGTGAGGTGATGATATGAGAGACAACGTGAAGGCTTGATATGAGAGACAAAGTGAGGGTTGATATGACAGATAGTGAGGCGATCATATGAGAGACAGAGTGAGGAGCTGATAAGAGACAGAGTGAGGGGATGAGGAGAGTGACAGAGTGAGAGGATGATATGAAAGACAGAGTGAGAGGATGATATGAGAGAAAGAGTGATGTATAAATATGAGAGACAAAGTCAGGGGATGAGATGAGAGACAGAGTGATGTTATATATATGTGAGACAGAGTGAGGGGATGATATGTTATACAGAGTGATGAGATAAATATGTGAGACAGATTGAGGGAATGATGTGAGATACTGATGGTGGGAATGAGATGAGAGACAGAGTGAGGGGATGAGATGAGAGACAGATTAATGGGGTGATATGAGAGACAGAGTGAGGGGATGAGATGAGAGACAGATTAATGGGGTGATATGAGAGACAGAGTGAGGGGATGAGATGAGTTACAGAGGGAGGGGATGCGATGAGATACAGAGTGAGGGGATGATATGGGAGACAGAGTGAGGGGATGATATGAGAGTCAGAGTGAGGGGCTGATATGAGAGTCAGAGTGAGGGGCTGATATGAGAGACAGATTGAGGGGATGAGATGAGAGTCAGAGTGAGGGGATGAGATGAGTTACAGAGGGAGGGAATGCGATCAGATACAGAGTGAGGGGATGATATGAGAGTCAGAGTGAGGGGCTGATATGAGAGACAGATTGAGGGGATGAGATGAGAGTCAGAGTGAGGGGATGATATGAGAATCAGACTGAGGGGATGATTTGAGAGACAGAGTCAGGAGGATGTGATGTGCGGGTTAGGTTGATTGGCTATGATAAATTGACCCTTAGTGTTAGGGGGATTAAATACGTGGGGTTACGGGGATAGGGTGGGATATGTGTTGGTGCAGGGGTTACGGGGATCGGGTGGGATATGTGTCGGTGCAGGCTCGATGGGCCGAAATGGCCTCTATCTGCACTGTGGGGTTTCTGTGATTCTGTGATTCTGTGATTATAAGAGACAGAGTGTTGGAGATGATATGAGAGACAGATTGTTGGAGATACAGAGACCACCACCACACCAACCAGGACCAGAGAGGATCCCCACGTACACGCCATATGAGCACAGCACCACTGCCCGACCCGCACCACTCCTGCCCCTCAGGAGAGCAGGACCACCACAGCAGCAAGAACCCCAGCCCGACAGAGTGAGATGGGCACAGGACGTAAGCAATAACACAGGCAGAGACAATCCATTGAGAGACATAAAGCAGATGCTCAGCATCCTCTGCTCCTGCCTTATGGATCAGGAAGCATAATGACAGCCCTTTTCACTTTTACACACCTGGAAAAAAAAAGGGGTCTGACTGTCAGAAAGAGTTGCAGCTATATACTGCCAGTATTTATAGACACTTGAAATGTTCTTTTTCCCCCCATTTAAGACGACAGAGACACACACACCTATCACAGTAAAAGACCAATCTAAACATGAAATCGCTGTGCATCTTAACCTGGAATATCCAAGGCCTATGCTCTTCTGTGCGTGGCCTAAAGAGCAGGTCCCCAGAGTTCCGAGACGAAATCAAAGATCTGGACATTATCATTTTGCAAGAGACATGGTGTAGAGGAGAAGGGCCCACTGGTTGTCCCCCTGGGTACACAGAGCTGGTAATCCCCTCCAATAAACTGCCAGGAGTAACCCAGGGCAGAGGCTCTGGAGGCATACTAATTTGGTTTAAAGCAGAGCTTAGGAATTACATTAAATTTATAAAAAAGGGCGAAAACCACTTATGGCTCAAGATTAAGAAAGACGCAATTTCTAGCATGCAAAATGTTTTCATTTGCGCAATCTACATCCCCCCTATAGAATCCCCGTACTTCAAAGAGGACACCTTCTCCAACATTGAGAGGGAGATTAACCATTACCAGGCCCATGGGAACGTGTTGATCTGTGGTGATCTCAACTCAAGAACTGGTGAAGAAGCAGACTTTATCAGTACTCGGGAATAATTACATATTTGGAAATAACCAGTTTGACCTCCCTTTACATTCACACAGCTGTAACTATGACAAACAGATAAATGCAAACGGAAAGCAGCTCCTGCAGCTCTGTCGAAGCCTGGGTCTGTACATCATCAATGGTAGGTTCATAGGAGAATCCCTAGGATTCACCTCTTGGCATCAGCACTGTAGACTATATGATTACAGATCTGGACCCATCCTCTTTCAGAGCATTCACAGTCAAACCACTAACACCACTGTCAGATCACAGCCAAATTACTGCGTATTTTAAAAGGACAGAAACAACCAACACAGAAACACAGCCCAGTAAGCTGTACAACATTAACAAATCCTACAGATGGGCCCAAAACAGTACAGAAAAATACCAGAAAGCAATTAGCAGCCAATCAACTCAATCCCTCTTGGACACCTTTCTGGAAAACACATACACTCACAATAAAGAAGGCGTAAATCTGGCAGTGAATAACCTAAATAATATTTTTGATAATTTGGCAACAATGTCGAACTTGATATCTCGTAAGAGTAAACCCAAAACACAAAACCACGAAAAATGGTTTGATTCAGACTGTCATAACATGAGGAAAAAACTCAGAAGAATATCAAACCAAAAACACAGACAACCAGAAAACGAGGAACTACGCCTTGCTTATTGTCAGGCACTAACACAATATAAAAACATATTCAGAGCCAAGAAAGAACAGCATATTAAGAATAAACTCAGCTCCATTGAGGAATCTATCGATTCTAATTGTTTCTGGGACAACTGGAATACATTACACAAAAAGCAATGCGACGAATTGCCCATTCAAAATGGAGACATATGGGAAAACCATTTTGAAAAATTATACCAGAAAAACACACTAAGCCCAGAGCAACATCTAATATGCAAAGAATTGGAAAAGCTCGAACTGGCCATAAAAGACTACCAAAACCCATTAGACCACCCAATAACTAAAAAAGAGCTATTTGAAAAATTCAAGGACCTGCGACCAAGAAAAGCTTGCGATGCAGATGGCATCCTAAACGAGATGATTAAACACACTGACGATAAAATGAAATTGGCTATCCTAAAACTCTTCAACTTGGCTCTGAGTGTTGGTTACTTCCCTGATATCTGGAACAAAGGACTCATAACGCCCATATACAAAAGTGGAGACAAAGTTGACCCAAATAACTATCGAGGCATCTGTGTGAACAGTAACCTGGGGAAGGTATTCTGTAGTATCATAAACCGAAGACTTATAAACTTCCTTGAGGAGCACAATGTCTTGAGTAAAAGCCAAATTGGATTCTTACCAAATTATAGAACATCGGACCATATTTTCACCCTACACACCCTAATTGACAAACATGTTCACCAAAACAAAAGCAATTTTTTTTCCTGCTTTATAGATTTCCAGAAGGCTTTCGATTCTATTTGGCACGACGGTCTATTCTTAAAACTTATTGAAAGTGGTGTAGGGGGAAAAACATATGATGTAATTAAATCAATGTATACAAACAATAAATGTGCAGTTAAAATTGGAGACAAACAAACAAAATATTTCTCACAGGGGTGTGGCGTGGCGCAGGGCTCGCCTATCTCACCGACACTCTTTAATATTTACATAAATGAATTGGCAAAACTACTTGAACAATCTACAGCACCTGGCCTTGCCCTATATGACGCCAAGGTTAAATTCCTCCTCTATGCAGATGACCTGGTTCTGCTCTCACCAACTGAGGAGGGTCTACAGCAGAACCTGGATCTGCTAGAGTCATTCTGTCAGACCTGGGCCCTGACAATAAACCCCCAAAAAACCAAAGTTCTTGTGTTCCAGCAAAGATCCAGACATCAGGGACCCAGAATAAACTTCACACTAGGAGCAACTAAAATTGAACAAACTACAAATTACACATACTTAGGCTTAAAAATCAGTTCTACGGGAAACTTTCATTTGGCTGTGAATGAACTGAAAGAGAAAGCAAGAAGGGCTTTCTATGCCATTAAAAAGTCAATCCAAATAGAAATTCCAATTGGCATTTGGCTCAAAATTTTTAAATCAGTAATTGAACCAATTGCACTCTATGGCAGTGAGGTGTGGGGTCCACTAACACAACAAGAATTCGCAAAATGGGACAAACACCCAATTGAGATCCTGCATGCAGAATTCTGTAAAAGTATCCTCCGGACTCAGAGGAAAACCACAAACAATGCATGCAGGGCAGAACTAGACCAATATCCACTACTAATTAATATCCAAAAATGAGCCATCAAATTTTGGAAACACCTAAAAATGAGCAACCCCCACTGCTATCATTATGAAGCCTTGAAATGCCAAGAGATGATCATAGAGAAGAGTCCCCTCAGTCAACTAGTCCTGGGACTCAGTGAAGTAACTACCAACACTACTAATAATAACCAGCCCCAGGACAGTGACATCCTAGCACAGAGAATTCGACCCAACACAATTATCACTAAACAAAAGGAAAAATATTAGACCTATTTGACAGAAACGACAAAAAACCAAAACAAACTCGATTGCTATTTGGCCCTAAACAGACAATACACCATGGCTGAATACCTGACCATGGTAAAGGATAGCAAACTGAGAAAAGCCTTGACAATGTACAGACTTAGTGAACATAGCCTGGCCATCGAAAAAGGCAGACACAGGCAGACCTGGCTACCCAGAGAGGACAGGATATGCTCTCACTGCAGTCAGGGAGTGGTGGAGACAGAGATGCACTTCCTCACAACTTGTGGAAACTATCAGGACATAAGGGAGAATTTCTACCCAAAATTCACAAAAATATGCCCTGAATTCAAAAATTTGAATGACCACCAAAAACTCCCATATCTATTGGGGAACAGAGAAAATGTGTAACTATAGCGGCAAACTATGTTACAGCTTGCCACAAGCTGAGGGACAACCAGTCAGCATTAAATCTAAGAAAAGATTATATTGTGGCGACACGCCACCACTGGACATAATCCGCTCACGGCGGCACGGACAGTCTAAGCAGAAGCCCCCAGCCGGGGGCCCTTTCCTCCAGCAACTTGTTTCCCACAGGGACAGGCTGCCGGGAGCACTTCCTGTCTGGGAAGTATTTAAGTGGATGCGCGGCCTTTTCTAATTCCTGTTTGCCATGTGGTTAGAATAAAACAGTTGTGTTTTCAATAGCTCTGGTCTCGACTCCCACGTTTGCCGCGGTATCTCAACACTGGTGACCCCGACGCTCAGGACGAATCCTAAGCTAGCATGGCGGATACAAACACAGTCACGGTTAAATTACCAGACTTTTGGGAGAACCTCGCCGAAGCCTGGTTCGTTCAAGCTGAGTCCAGATTCCGGCTGAAAGGCATTACAGTCGACGCCATGAAGTACGACTACCTCGTCGCCTCGCTCACCTACGCTACAGTCCCCAAGGTTTGGGCAGCGCTGCAGGATCCACCAACGGATGGCAAGTACGAACATCTGAAGGCTGCGCTACTTAAAAAATTTCAAACGTCCTCTTACCAGCGCCACTGCCAACTCCTGGACCTCCCCAGCCTTGGTGATGCTTCACCATCAGACCTGCTCTCCCACATGCTGTCCCTCTCAGACGACAAAAATCCCGGCGCCCTTTTTCGCACGCTTTTCATTCGGCTGCTCCCCGCCAGCATCCGCCCGCTCATTGTGGAGTCTGGCTCCACGGGCCTGAATGATATAGCCGAAAAGGCCGACCAGCTGCTCTCTGCACAGGCCGCTCGCGACGTCGCGCCCGACCTCACGGCAACGACCACGCGGTCTTCCCGGCCCGTTAGGCCCAACCGCCCTATCACTCCGGGGCACTGCTACTACCACACCCATTTTGGCGCTAGTGCTCAACGCTGCACGCCGCCGTGTACCTTCAAAACCCCCCCCGCACCGGCCCCCACGATGGCCGCGGGGCAGAAGGAGCCCCTACTGTACGTCACTGACGACAGAACCAACCGCCGATTCCTGTGCGACACAGGGGCCCAGCACAGCATCACCCCCGCCTCCGCCCTTGAGATCCAACGCGGCACACGGGGTATCACACTGGCTGCAGCCAATGGCTCTGCCATCCGCACATATGGCACCCGCATGGTCACGCTCGACCTCGCGGGCCGCCGCTACTGCTGGGAGTTCCTCACAGCCAAGGTCCTCTGCCCACTCATCGGCGCCGACTTCCTACGCGCCCACGGCCTCCTCGTCGACATTCCGAGGCACCGCCTCGTCGACATCAACACTATGGCCCCCATCCCCGGCGCCTTTACCCCGGCCCGTTCGGCCGGCCTGACGACCTACTGCCTCGCCAACGCCACGGACGACTACTCGGCACTCCTAGCTGAGTTTCCCGCCCTCACTAACCCGACCTTTTTGGCCAAAGCCGCAAAGCACAGTGTGGAACACTATATCCCCACCACCGGCCCCTCAGTTTCTGCCCACGCCCGCAGACTCAACCCGGCCAAGCTGGAAATCACGCGGGCCGAGTTCGCCACCATGGAACAACTCGGCATCATCCACCGCTCCAGCAGCCCTTCGGCCTCGCCCCTCCACATCGCCCCCAAGCCCGGCGGAGGCTGGCGCCCTTGCGGGGACTACCGCCGCCTCAACGACGCCACCACCCCCGATCGATACCCGGTGCCACACATCCAGGACTTCTCGGCCCGACTGGCTGGACGAATCGTCTTTTCCAAAGTCGACCTGGTGCGCGGTTACCACCAAGTCCCCGTACACCCCGCTGACATCCCCAAAACGGCCGTCATCACCCCATTCGGCCTGTTCGAGTTCCTGAGGATGCCCTTCGGCCTCAAGAATGCAGCACAGGCTTTCCAGTGCGTTATGGACTCAGTCCTCCAGGACCTGAACTTCCTATTCGTCTATCTAGACGACATTCTCGTGGCCAGCTCCTCCAAACAGGAACACCTCGAACACCTTCACATCCTGTTCGGGCGCCTAGCCCAACACGGGCTCATCCTCAGCTAGGCGAAGTGCCAATTCGGCCTCACCGAGATCGATTTTCTCGGTCACCACATCACCCCTGCTGGGGCCGTCCCCCTGCCCAACAAGGTGCAGGCCGTCCAGCAATTTCCCCGCCCCACAACCATCAAGGGCCTCCAAGAGTTCCTTGGGATGGTGAACTTCTACAACAGGTTCATCCCCAGAGCTGCAGCCCTCATGAAGCCCCTATACGACTCCCTCCGAGGAAAATCCGGCAAGATGGACGTAGCCTGGACCACTGACACGGCAGCCACCTTCGACGCCACCAAAAACGCGCTCGCCGACGCCACTCTGCTCGCGCACCCCAAGGCTGATGCCCGGGTCGCGCTCACCACAGACGCCTCCGACCACGTGGTCGGGGCCGTGTTCGAACAGTGGGTCAATGGCGCGTGGCAGCCACTTGCCTTCTACAGCCGCCAACTGCGCCCCCGGAGGTCAAATAATCCACTTTCGACCGCGAGTTTCTCGTGCTCCACCTGTCGGTCCGCCATTTCAGGTTCCTCCTGGAAGGCCGCCACTTCACCGCGTATGTGGACCACAAGCCACTCACGTACGCGATGGCCAAGCACACCGAACCCTGGTCCGCTAGGCAGCAACGCCAGCTCGCGGCCGTGTCCGAGTTTACTACGGACATCCAGCACGTCTCCGGTAGAGACAACGTGGTCGCCGACTGCCTTTCCCGTCCCGCCGTCTGTGCGAATCACCTCGCGGTCAACTACGCACAACTAGCAGCGGCCCAGCTCACAGACCCAGACCTCCTCTCGGCGGCTACCAGCCTGCCAGGGCTACGCCTAGCCAAGGTCACGCATGGGCCCGAAGCCACGGCAGTCACTTGTGACGTCTCACTCAGCCAACCCAGGCCGGTCGTCCCTGAGACCTGGCGCCGCCGCGTTTTCGACGCGCTCCACGGGCTCTCTCACCCGGGTTCCCGTGCATCCGTCAAACTCCTCTCCAAGCGCTTCATCTGGCGCGGCCTCAGCAGAGATGTTCGGACTTGGGCCACCTCCTGCCTCGCCTGCCAACGGGCTAAGGTACAGCTGCACACCAAAGCACCCCTGGGAGACTTCGAGGTACCCAGCCGCCGCTTCGACCACGTATACGTCGACATCGTCGGTCCCCTGCCGCCATCGCAAGGCCAAACTTATCTCCTCACGATGGTCGACCGCTACACACGCTGGCCTGAGGCAGTGCCGCTGACCTCCACCACCACAGCCGACATCGCCAGGGCGTTCGTTAACACCTGGGTTGCGAGGTTCGGCATACCGGCCGACATAACCTCCGACAGAGGCGCCCAGTTCACCTCCGAACTCTGGACGGCCACAGCACGTAACCTCGGGGTGACGCTCCACCGCACCACGGCGTACCACCCGCAGGCCAACGGGCTTTGTGAACGCTTCCACAGGTCACTCAAGGCCTCACTCCGCGCCGGCCTGCAGGACAGTACCTGGACTGACCGCCTACCGTGGGTGCTACTCGGCCTACGCACCGCGGTCAAGGAAGACCTCCAGTCCTCGGCAGCGGAGTTAGTCTATGGACAACCGCTGCGCGTCCCAGGCGAATTCCTCCCGGAGGCTAACAAGCCTTGGTCGGCCGAACAGCAGCGGCTCAACTCTTTCTCTTCCGCTCAGCAGTTCGCCCCACTTCCGGTCAACCGACACGGCGAACTCGCACCTCACGTCCCGCCAAATTTACAGCAGGCGTGCTTCATTTTCGTGCGACACGACGCGCACCGCGGGCCCCTGCGACCCCCGTACGACGGACCGTACGAGGTACTACAAACCGGGGACAAGGTCTTCAAGTTGCGACTCGGCGACAGGGTCGACACAGTCTCCATCGACCGGCTGAAACCAGCACACACAGAACCAGGGGAACAGGTCCCCGTGGCCCAGCCTCCAACTAGAGGCCGTCCCCCCGGCAAGCCAGCACAGCCGGCGGCGAACCGCCTGACCCAACCAACTAGACCGGCGACCACTCAGAGCCGCTGCGGCAGAACCATTAGACCACCGTCACGACTCGTCCACTCCTCCTAAGCAGATTCTGGGGGGAGCTCTGTGGCGACACGCCACCACTGGACATAATCCGCTCACGGCGGCACGGACAGTCTAAGCAGAAGCCCCCAGCCGGGGGCCCTTTCCTCCAGCAACTTGTTTCCCGCAGGGACAGGCTGCCGGGAGCACTTCCTGTCTGGGAAGTATTTAAGTGGATGCGCGGGCTTTTCTAGTTCCTGTTTGCCATGTGGTTAGAATAAAACAGTTGTGTTTTCAATAGCTCTGGTCTCGACTCCCACGTTTGCCGCGGTATCTCAACAATATGCATATTATATGTGTGTCTATCTATGTATACATGGGTATACTTGTCTATACACTGTATGTCTAGATCGGTGTTTATGTGGTCAATCATACATGTATTTCTGTGCTTTGGCAACATAAGATGTATCTTGTCATGCCAATAAAACAATTTGAATTGAATTGAATTGAATTGAATTGACAGAGTGAAGGGATAAGTATGAGAGACAGAGTGAGGGGATGATATGAGATACAGAGTGAGGCGATGAGGTGAGAGACAGAGTGAGGGGATGAGATGAGAGACAGAGTGAGGGGGTGATATTAGAGATAGAGTGAGGAATGATATGAGAGACTGAGTGAGAGGATGGTATGAGAGACAGAGTGATTGGATAAATATGAGAGACAGAGTGAGGGGATGAGATGGGATACAAAGGGAGGGGGATGAGATGAGAGACAGAGTGAGGGGATGAGATGAGACAGAGTGAGGGGATGAGATGAGAGACAGAGTGAGTAGTTGATATGAGCGGCAGAGTGAGAGGATGATATGAAAGACAGAGTGAGGGGTTGATATGAGAGACAGATTGAGGGGAGCAGATGAGAGACAGAGTGAGAGGATGATATGAGAGAAAGAGTGATGTGATAAATATGAGAGACAAAGTCAGGGGATGAAATGAGAGACAGAGTGATGGTATATATATGTGAGACAGAGTGGGGGGATGATGTGAGATACTGATTGTGGGAATGAGATGAGAACCAGAGTTAGGTGCTGAGATATGAGTCAGAGTGAAGGGATGAGATGAGAGACAGACTGAGGGGATGATATGAGAGAGAGTGAGGGGATGATATGAGATACAGATTGAGGGGATGAGATGGGAGACAGAGTGAGGCGATCATATGAGAGACAGAGTGAGGGGATGTTATGTGAGGCAGAGTGATGGGATGATACGAGTGACAGAGTTAGGTGATGTTATGTGAGGCAGAGTGAGGGGATGATTTGAGTGACAGAGTGAAGGGATGAGATGAGAACCAGAGTTAGGTGCTGAGATCTGAGACAAAGTGAGGGGTGAGATGAGAGACAGAGTAAGGGGATGATATGAGAGACAGGGTGAGGCGATCATATGAGAGACAGAGTGAGGGGATGTGTTTTAAATCAGATTTAGGGAATGAGATGAGAGAAAGGGTGAGGGTGTGTGATGAGAGACAGAGTGAGGAGATGAGATGAGATACAGAGTGAGGGAATGATATGCGAGTCAGAGTGAGGGGATGATATGAGAGACAGAGTGAGTGGCAAGAGATGACAGTCAGAGTGAGAGGGATGATATGAGAGACAAAGTGTTGGAGATGAAATCAGGGACAGAGTGAAGTGATTAATATGAGAGACAAAATGAGGGGATGATATGAGATACAGAGTGAGGGGATGAGATGAGAGACAGAGTGAGGGGGTGATATGAGAGATCGAGTGAGCAATGATATGAGAGAGAGAGTGAGGGGATGAGATGAGATGCAGAGTGAGGGGGTGATATGAGAGACAGAGTGAGAGGATGATATGAGTGACAGAGTGATGGGAAAATTATGAGAGACAGAGTGAGTGGATGACATGAGAGACAGTGTGAGGTGTTGATATGAGAGACAGAGTGAGGGGATGAGATGAGAGACAGAGTGAGAGGATGAGATGAGAGGCAGAATGAGGGGATGATATGAGAGACAGAGTGAGGGGATGAGATGAGAGACAGAGTGAGGGGATGATATGAGAGATAGAGTGAGTGGATGATATGAGAGACAGAGTGAGGGGATGATATGAGAGACAGAGTGAGGGGATGATATGAGAGACAGAGTGAGGGGATGAGATGAGAGACAGAGTGAGGGGATGATATGAGAGACAGAGTGAGGGGATGATATGAGAGACAGAGTGAGGGGATGATATGAGAGACAGAGTGAGGGGATGATATGAGAGACAGAGTGAGGGGATGAGATGAGAGACAGAGTGAGGGGATGATATGAGAGACAGAGTGAGGGGATGAGATGAGTGACAGAGTGAGGGGATGATATGAGAGACAGAGTGAGGGGGTGATATTAGAGATAGAGTGAGGAATGATATGAGAGACTGAGTGAGAGGATGGTATGAGAGACAGAGTGATTGGATAAATATGAGAGACAGAGTGAGGGGATGAGATGGGATACAAAGGGAGGGGGATGAGATGAGAGACAGAGTGAGGGGATGAGATGAGACAGAGTGAGGGGATGAGATGAGAGACAGAGTGAGTAGTTGATATGAGCGGCAGAGTGAGAGGATGATATGAAAGACAGAGTGAGGGGTTGATATGAGAGACAGATTGAGGGGAGCAGATGAGAGACAGAGTGAGAGGATGATATGAGAGAAAGAGTGATGTGATAAATATGAGAGACAAAGTCAGGGGATGAAATGAGAGACAGAGTGATGGTATATATATGTGAGACAGAGTGGGGGGATCATGTGAGATACTGATTGTGGGAATGAGATGAGAACCAGAGTTAGGTGCTGAGATATGAGTCAGAGTGAAGGGATGAGATGAGAGACAGACTGAGGGGATGATATGAGAGAGAGTGAGGGGATGATATGAGATACAGATTGAGGGGATGAGATGGGAGACAGAGTGAGGCGATCATATGAGAGACAGAGTGAGGGGATGTTATGTGAGGCAGAGTGATGGGATGATACGAGTGACAGAGTGAGGTGATGTTATGTGAGGCAGAGTGAGGGGATGATATGAGATACAGATTGAGGGGATGAGATGGGAGACAGAGTGAGGCGATCATATGAGAGACAGAGTGAGGGGATGTTATGTGAGGCAGAGTGATGGGATGATACGAGTGACAGAGTTAGGTGATGTTATGTGAGGCAGAGTGAGGGGATGATTTGAGTGACAGAGTGAAGGGATGAGATGAGAACCAGAGTTAGGTGCTGAGATCTGAGACAAAGTGAGGGGTGAGATGAGAGACAGAGTAAGGGGATGATATGAGAGACAGGGTGAGGCGATCATATGAGAGACAGAGTGAGGGGATGTGTTTTAAATCAGATTTAGGGAATGAGATGAGAGAAAGGGTGAGGGTGTGTGATGAGAGACAGAGTGAGGAGATGAGATGAGATACAGAGTGAGGGAATGATATGCGAGTCAGAGTGAGGGGATGATATGAGAGACAGAGTGAGTGGCAAGAGATGACAGTCAGAGTGAGAGGGATGATATGAGAGACAAAGTGTTGGAGATGAAATCAGGGACAGAGTGAAGTGATTAATATGAGAGACAAAATGAGGGGATGATATGAGATACAGAGTGAGGGGATGAGATGAGAGACAGAGTGAGGGGGTGATATGAGAGATCGAGTGAGCAATGATATGAGAGAGAGAGTGAGGGGATGAGATGAGATGCAGAGTGAGGGGGTGATATGAGAGACAGAGTGAGAGGATGATATGAGTGACAGAGTGATGGGAAAATTATGAGAGACAGAGTGAGTGGATGACATGAGAGACAGTGTGAGGTGTTGATATGAGAGACAGAGTGAGGGGATGAGATGAGAGACAGAGTGAGAGGATGAGATGAGAGGCAGAATGAGGGGATGATATGAGAGACAGAGTGAGGGGATGAGATGAGAGACAGAGTGAGGGGATGATATGAGAGATAGAGTGAGTGGATGATATGAGAGACAGAGTGAGGGGATGATATGAGAGACAGAGTGAGGGGATGATATGAGAGACAGAGTGAGGGGATGAGATGAGAGACAGAGTGAGGGGATGATATGAGAGACAGAGTGAGGGGATGATATGAGAGACAGAGTGAGGGGATGATATGAGAGACAGAGTGAGGGGATGATATGAGAGACAGAGTGAGGGGATGAGATGAGAGACAGAGTGAGGGGATGATATGAGAGACAGAGTGAGGGGATGATATGAGAGACAGAGTGAGGGGATGAGATGAGTGACAGAGTGAGGGGATGATATGAGAGACAGAGTGAGGGGGTGATATTAGAGATAGAGTGAGGAATGATATGAGAGACTGAGTGAGAGGATGGTATGAGAGACAGAGTGATTGGATAAATATGAGAGACAGAGTGAGGGGATGAGATGGGATACAAAGGGAGGGGGATGAGATGAGAGACAGAGTGAGGGGATGAGATGAGACAGAGTGAGGGGATGAGATGAGAGACAGAGTGAGTAGTTGATATGAGCGGCAGAGTGAGAGGATGATATGAAAGACAGAGTGAGGGGTTGATATGAGAGACAGATTGAGGGGAGCAGATGAGAGACAGAGTGAGAGGATGATATGAGAGAAAGAGTGATGTGATAAATATGAGAGACAAAGTCAGGGGATGAAATGAGAGACAGAGTGATGGTATATATATGTGAGACAGAGTGGGGGGATCATGTGAGATACTGATTGTGGGAATGAGATGAGAACCAGAGTTAGGTGCTGAGATATGAGTCAGAGTGAAGGGATGAGATGAGAGACAGACTGAGGGGATGATATGAGAGAGAGTGAGGGGATGATATGAGATACAGATTGAGGGGATGAGATGGGAGACAGAGTGAGGCGATCATATGAGAGACAGAGTGAGGGGATGTTATGTGAGGCAGAGTGATGGGATGATACGAGTGACAGAGTGAGGTGATGTTATGTGAGGCAGAGTGAGGGGATGATTTGAGTGACAGAGTGAAGGGATGAGATGAGAACCAGAGTTAGGTGCTGAGATATGAGACAAAGTGAGGGGTGAGATGAGAGACAGAGTAAGGGGATGATATGAGAGACAGGGTGAGGCGATCATATGAGAGACAGAGTGAGGGGATGTGATTTAAATCAGATTTAGGGAATGAGATGAGAGAAAGTGTGAGGGTGTGTGATGAGAGACAGAGTGAGGAGATGAGATGAGATACAGAGTGAG
This sequence comes from Somniosus microcephalus, assembly GCF_052327205.1. Classification (NCBI taxonomy): domain Eukaryota; kingdom Metazoa; phylum Chordata; class Chondrichthyes; order Squaliformes; family Somniosidae; genus Somniosus; species Somniosus microcephalus. Next base: position 205,447,664 of record NC_140989.1, read on the forward strand.
GGAATGATATGCGAGTTAGAGTGAGGGGATGATATGAGAGACAGAGTGAGTGGCAAGAGATGACAGTCAGAGTGAGAGGGATGATATGAGAGACAAAGTGTTGGAGATGAAATCAGGGACAGAGTGAAGTGATTAATATGAGAGACAAAATGAGGGGATGATATGAGATACAGAGTGAGGGGATGAGATGAGAGACAGAGTGAGGGGGTGATATGAGAGATCGAGTGAGCAATGATATGAGAGAGAGAGTGAGGGGATGAGATGAGATGCAGAGTGAGGGGGTGATATGAGAGACAGAGTGAGAGGATGATATGAGTGACAGAGTGATGGGAAAATTATGAGAGACAGAGTGAGTGGATGACATGAGAGACAGTGTGAGGTGTTGATATGAGAGACAGAGTGAGGGGATGAGATGAGAGACAGAGTGAGAGGATGAGATGAGAGGCAGAATGAGGGGATGATATGAGAGACAGAGTGAGGGGATGAGATGAGAGACAGAGTGAGGGGATGATATGAGAGATAGAGTGAGTGGATGATATGAGAGACAGAGTGAGGGGATGATATGAGAGACAGAGTGAGGGGATGATATGAGAGACAGAGTGAGGGGATGAGATGAGAGACAGAGTGAGGGGATGATATGAGAGACAGAGTGAGGGGATGATATGAGAGACAGAGTGAGGGGATGAGATGAGTGACAGAGTGAGGGGATGATATGAGAGACAGAGTGAGGGGGTGATATTAGAGATAGAGTGAGGAATGATATGAGAGACTGAGTGAGAGGATGGTATGAGAGACAGAGTGATTGGATAAATATGAGAGACAGAGTGAGGGGATGAGATGGGATACAAAGGGAGGGGGATGAGATGAGAGACAGAGTGAGGGGATGAGATGAGACAGAGTGAGGGGATGAGATGAGAGACAGAGTGAGTAGTTGATATGAGCGGCAGAGTGAGAGGATGATATGAAAGACAGAGTGAGGGGTTGATATGAGAGACAGATTGAGGGGAGCAGATGAGAGACAGAGTGAGAGGATGATATGAGAGAAAGAGTGATGTGATAAATATGAGAGACAAAGTCAGGGGATGAAATGAGAGACAGAGTGATGGTATATATATGTGAGACAGAGTGGGGGGATCATGTGAGATACTGATTGTGGGAATGAGATGAGAACCAGAGTTAGGTGCTGAGATATGAGTCAGAGTGAAGGGATGAGATGAGAGACAGACTGAGGGGATGATATGAGAGAGAGTGAGGGGATGATATGAGATACAGATTGAGGGGATGAGATGGGAGACAGAGTGAGGCGATCATATGAGAGACAGAGTGAGGGGATGTTATGTGAGGCAGAGTGATGGGATGATACGAGTGACAGAGTGAGGTGATGTTATGTGAGGCAGAGTGAGGGGATGATTTGAGTGACAGAGTGAAGGGATGAGATGAGAACCAGAGTTAGGTGCTGAGATATGAGACAAAGTGAGGGGTGAGATGAGAGACAGAGTAAGGGGATGATATGAGAGACAGGGTGAGGCGATCATATGAGAGACAGAGTGAGGGGATGTGATTTAAATCAGATTTAGGGAATGAGATGAGAGAAAGGGTGAGGGTGTGTGATGAGAGACAGAGTGAGGAGATGAGATGAGATACAGAGTGAGGGAATGATATGCGAGTCAGAGTGAGGGGATGATATGAGAGACAGAGTGAGTGGCAAGAGATGACAGTCAGAGTGAGAGGGATGATATGAGAGACAAAGTGTTGGAGATGAAATCAGGGACAGAGTGAAGTGATTAATATGAGAGACAAAATGAGGGGATGATATGAGATACAGAGTGAGGGGATGAGATGAGAGACAGAGTGAGGGGGTGATATGAGAGATCGAGTGAGCAATGATATGAGAGAGAGAGTGAGGGGATGAGATGAGATGCAGAGTGAGGGGGTGATATGAGAGACAGAGTGAGAGGATGATATGAGTGACAGAGTGATGGGAAAATTATGAGAGACAGAGTGAGTGGATGACATGAGAGACAGTGTGAGGTGTTGATATGAGAGACAGAGTGAGGGGATGAGATGAGAGACAGAGTGAGAGGATGAGATGAGAGGCAGAATGAGGGGATGATATGAGAGACAGAGTGAGGGGATGAGATGAGAGACAGAGTGAGGGGATGATATGAGAGATAGAGTGAGTGGATGATATGAGAGACAGAGTGAGGGGATGATATGAGAGACAGAGTGAGGGGATGATATGAGAGACAGAGTGAGGGGATGAGATGAGAGACAGAGTGAGGGGATGATATGAGAGACAGAGTGAGGGGATGATATGAGAGACAGTGTGAGGGGATGAGATGAGTGACAGAGTGAGGGGATGATATGAGAGACAGAGTGAGGGGATGATATGAGAGACAGAGTGAGGGGATGAGATGAGAGACAGAGTGAGGGGATGAGATGAGAGACAGAGTGAGGGGTTGATATGTTAGACAGAGTGAGGGGATGATATGAGAGACAGAGTGAGTGGCGAGGGAGTACCTGCCCCCAGCACAGGAGTGGACAGGGAAAAGGAGGCAAACCTGGAGTACCGGCAGGCTGCCAGGTATCTTATACAGTGCAGGCTGTTTATACCAGGGGGAGAAGGTCCGCCAGCCAAAGTTCCCCCCACAGAGACGCCTCTCAGAGGTCTCAGTGGGTCCGCAAGCCCGAGACAAGATGGTCACCCACTTTACAGTGGAGTAAGGCGGTCTCCTGAACCAGGGAGAAGCCAAAGAAGAGAGGTCCCATACCAGCAGCCATAAGCTGTGAGGGACCAGAGACAGGAGGCAGTCCAGCTTCGCTGCAGCCAGCAGCAATCTGCGACAGTGCCAGAGATTAGCCTGGCTGTCCGGAGATGGGCGGCATTTGTATTATAGCTATGTGTATATAGCATACTTATAGGTTTGTATTTTAAGTTTAGATTGTTTCAAATGTTTTGAGTTTAAGTGTAAGTTTAAGTTTACATGTGTGCCAAATGTTTGTATTTTGGTCCGAGGTCGAGGGACCCGACCATGTCTCCACCTAAGGCAGCAGGCCAGTGAGACCTGGCTGCATGTCCTTTTAAGTTTTTGCAGGAGATTGGACAAAGAAGCAGCCCTGTTCGCCCAGTCCAAGCTGGGCATCGAATGGATACAGAATGTTGGGGATCACCTCGTCACCGGACGAATCCAGAGGGAAACCCCGCAGCGACCTTCGGGAGAGACTGGACAGGGTCCGGAGGAACTTGCCTACTCCTCCTATGCAGAAAAGATGGCCCCAGCTGGGTGGGGCACGGCCCCCAACCCAGCACTATCCTGACCGAAGTTCACTTGCGGGAGACCTCGCTGTTGAGGAGTCATGGTGGGGAAGCACGGGTGCCTTGCCACAAAGGGATGCGTTCCCTGGGGGTGGGTGGTGATGGCCCGGGAAAGAGTGTAAAAGAGAGGGGGAGGCCCAAGAGTTGCGTGGGTGCATTCGGGGGAGGGAAGAACTCACCCCGGGGCCCACGGGTAAAGTTAGTGTAAGTGTGGCTGGGGAGGATGAATGGGTGGCCGGATCTGGGATCCAAGTTTGAGTGTGGGGCCAGCGAGAGCCGCCACACAGGCACCCATCATTTTCTGCAGCCAGTCAAGGGTAGACGGGAGGGGGAGGGACTGGGAGTCGCCATTCCATACTCCCCGGTCTCGGTCTGTGCCAAGGTAATCTTTAACATGAGGGGTACCCCGCCTCCACAAAGGGACAAGGGAATGGCTTGGGGCTGGCGGAGCAGGCTGGTCTGTAAACCCATTCTGTCTGTTTTAAAGTTTAAGACAATAAAAGTGGGGTGGAAGGTACATTTACTGCCCGGGTGGGAGGAGCAATACCCACTCGAATTTTGCGACCCATCATTTGCACATGATGGTTGGGGTTTGTTTAAGCATGTTGTTCAAGAATTTTTTGTATTTTGTTTTATAGTTCCAAGTCGAGCAGAGGCGTTGGACCCTCTCTGCGCTTGGGATCATTTTGATTACATTGTGTAACTAAGATTGCAACATTTTGTAATAAGTTATAATGTAAAAAGTGATTGTAAATGTTGATTGCATTGTAATTTTACAAGCATGTAGGGGTATGAGACCCCTTATTGTAAACTGATGTATCTGTGAGATGCCTACCGTACCACGGTTTTTTCTTGAATTTTAGGGGAATAGACAGTTCGGGGGATCAGTGGCAGGTAGCAATTAGGTAAATACAGGGGATGGTTGTTTGTGAGGGGGTCTGAAAATTTTGCTCACTCCTTCGAGTTGATAATTCAATCAAGAAGGGAGCATCAAAAGGGAGGAATGCAGGGGTTCGCAAAATTCCCCTATTTTTCCCTGAAGATTGAAAATACTGTTCGACATCGTGGATGAAGAATTATATGTTTTGAATTGCCTCTGGGTAGGACAGTATTTTTTTTTAAAAACATACCCAGAATCGTGAAAAGCTGCATTGGACAGAGCAGCACTTGGGCAACATCAGGATCTAAGACATTACATTTTTATTAAAATGGTACCTCTGAGTTTTGAACTGTATATTTCAAAGAGGTTTTAAAATGGCCATCAGTAAAAGCATGGCAGAGAAAGCATTGGCCAAGATACTGGGGCTTAAAAACCAGCCCGTGAGCTCTGTGTGTATAAAGTGGGAGGATCAATACTGTGTCTGTGTGAAAGACCTGCCAATCAAAGGGAGGTTCCCTTCTAAGCAATCGATGTTGTTTATTGACATAAGAGATTAGCCCACTTGAGACTAACCACAGGACAATCGATTGAAATTGCTTCTGTTTACACAGCCATTCAAAGCACTCACAGACAATGAGATACTGAAGCCATGGAACGGATTTTGATATGCAACAGTTTAAGAATTGAATGGGCTTTTGAAGCACCCATCATTCTGGACAATAGGGCAGTTGCATTCCCTTTTGTTTTAGCCCAGGTGAGCTCCGGATGTGGGCGGGAACATTTCGGCCTCACAGTGCAGACACATTAACCCATTCCAACCACTTTGAAACAGCCAATCACAGCGTTTCTCTTGTGTATTGGAACTTTGGGCGTGAATTTTGCAGACAGACTTTTCCAGGTATAAAGCTAGCTCCTGAGAAGCTATCACTCTCTTAGCTCTCACTTTGCTGGACCACAGGTGAGCAGGGTTTCTGACTCCTCAGCAAGGCAACCTAGTAAGGAGTTGGGGGATGGTAATTTAGGGGGTATTGCTAAGATTGTTAAATCAACATTGTAGCCACTTACCCCTTGTTTTTGCCGTCTGCCTTCCTCCATTTAAGCAATTTTACTGTAATTACTGTGTTCGTGTGGTATAGTTTCTTTTAGTTAATAAAGCTTGATTTTTCTCTCATCCAGACCATTTGTCTGTTTTAATATCATTAATTATAAGTCCTTCAGTCAGAACTGGAAGGTGGGGTAGCGATTCAAAACCGCTGTTTGAAAATTGGTTCATTGGAAATTGGTTTACAGTGTAGCAACAGGCTGCCTGACCAGGTGAATTACCGTAAACCGGGTAAAAGGTTGGAATTGGTCAGAGTGCAGGCAAAGGCTGCAAGACCAGGTAAATTATCTTAAATCAGGTAAAAGATGCCCACCTACAGAGTGTATGGATGATATGAGAGACAGTGTGAGGACATGGTATGAGAGACAGAGTGAAGGGATAAATATGAGAGACAGAGTGAGCGGGTGATTTGAGATACAGAGTGAGGGGAGGAGATGAGAGTCAGAGTGAGGGGATGAGATGAGAGAGAGTGAGGGGATGAGATGAGAGACAGAGTGAGAGGTTGATATGTTAGACAGAGTGAGAGGTTGATATGTTAGACAGAGTGAGAGGCTGATATGAGAGACTGAGTGAGAGGGTGGTATGAGAGACAGAGTGATGGGAAAAATATGAGAGACAGAGTGAGGGGATGAGATTAGATACAGATTCAGTGGATGATATGAGAGACAGAGTGAGGGGATGAGATGAGAGTCAGAGTGAGAGGATGATTTGAAAGTCAGAGTGAGGGGATGATATGAAAGACAGACTGAGGGGGATGATATGACAGTCAGAGTGAGGGGGATGATATGAGAGACAGAGTGTTGGAGATTAAATGAGAGACAGAGTGAAGGGATAAGTATGAGGGACAGAGTGAGGGGATGATATGAGTGACAGAGTGATGGGATAATTATGAGAGACAGAGTGAGGGGATGATCTGAGATACAGAGTGAGGGGATGAGATGAGAGACAGAGTGAGGGGATGAGATGAGAGACAGAGTGCTGGGATAATATGAGGGACAGAGTGAGGGGATGAGATGAGAGACAGAGTGCTGGGATAATATGAGAGACAGAGTGAGCGGATGGGATGAGATATAGAGTGAGGTGTTGATATGTGAGACAGATTGAGGGGATGAGATGAGAAACAGAGTGAGGGGATCAGATGAGAGACAGAGTGAGAGGATGATATGAGAGAAAGAGTGATGAGATACATATGAGAGACAGAGTGAGAGGATGTAATGATATACAGAGTGAGGGGGATTTTATGAGAGTCAGATTGAGGGGATGATATGAGATACAGAGTGAGAGGATGATATGTGTGATAGAGTGAGGGGTGAGATGAGAACCAGAGTTAGGTTTTGAGATATGAGACAGAGTGAGGGGATGAGATGAAAGACAGCGTGAGGGGGATGAGATGAGAGACAGATTGAGGGGATGATGTGAGAGACAGAGTGAGGGGATGAGATGAGATACAGAGTGAGGGGATGGTATGAGAGACAGAGTGAGGGAATGTTATGAGAGGCAGAGTGAGGGGATGTTATGAGAGACAGAGTGAGGGGATGATATGAGAGTCAGAATGAGGGGATGAGATGAGAGACGCGTTGATATGAGAGATACAGTGAGGAGATGATATGAGAGACTGAATTTTTTTTATTTGTTCATGGGATGTCGCCATCACCCATTCCTTATTGCCCTTGAGAATGTGGTGGTGAGCTGCCTTATTGAATCGCTGCAGTCCGTGTGGTGATTGTACTCCCACAGTGCAGTTTGGGAGGGATTTCCAGAATTTTGAACCTGTGATGATGAAGGATCCACGATATACTTTCAAGTCAAGATGGTGTGTGACTTGGAGGGGTGCTTGGAGGTGGTGGTGTTCCCATGAGCCGGCTGCCCTTGTCCTTCTAGGTGGTAGAGTTTGCAGGATTGGGAGATGCTGCTGAAGAAGCCTTGGTGATTTGCTGCAGTGCATCCTGCACACTGCAACCACGGTACGCCGGTGGTGGAGGGAGTGAATGTTTAATGTGGTGGACGGGGTGCCAATCAAGCAGCTTGCTTTGTCCTGGATGCTGTCGAGCTTCTTAAGTGTTGTTGGAGCTGCACTCATCCAGGGAAGTGGAGAGTATTCCATCACACTCCTGATTTGTATCTCCGTTTCAGAATCATTTAATGGGCCAGAAATTCAGGTCCCCATGGGTGAGTGCGCACTGGGTACTCACGCGTAGGCCCAACGAAAGTGCCGGTTTCGTGCATGCACTGCGCATGCGTGGGAAACCGGAACTTCCGTTCCCTTAAAGGAAGGGGTTGACAGGTCGAACGCGTGTGCCAGAGAGGAAGCGCGTTCATCTGGAACTTCTGTTTTTTTTGCAGGTTTCTGCGGGAGGGTAAGTCTCCAGGTGCTACGCTTGTAAAATGCAGTCGCAAGGCCTGCTTTTAACAAGGTAAGTGGTGAATTAAGTTAAATTAAAACATTTTTTCCACAGATTTATTATTTTTAAATACTTTGAAGAATGGTAAGTTTATTTTTAGCCCTGTTAGAAACAGTAACTAATTTTTTCAAAAATTTTAATTATTGTTTAAAATAGTTATTTTATGTAATTTATAGTTATTTTAATAATTTGATTTTTTTTTCATTTATTTGAAGTTTTAGTGATGTTTTGGGGCTGAATTGTATTAATAGATTTGACAGGTCTTCCTGTCAAATCTATGAATACAGATTCCCTGCTACCATTCACAGAAATCACAGAAATCACAGAAACCCCACAGTGCAGATAGAGGCCATTTCGGCCCATTGAGCCTGCACCGACACATATCCCACCCGATCCCCATAACCCCTACACCAACACATATCCCACCCTATCCCACCCTATCCATTGACTCTCCATGGCCCACGTGATCCCAGGGGACGCTTCGAACTAACTGCGTCCCTGGGATACGTAAGCACTGCGCACCGGCAGATGGAGCAGGCCCAGGATCAGAATCCCACGCGGGCCCACATCACAACGGCCGGCACGCTAGGTAAGTGCAGGTCAGAGGCTTGCAGCCACGGAAAGCCTCCGACCCGAATTTCTGGACCATTGAGCTGGAGTGCGAGTTGGAGACACCCTGACACATAAGGGAGGGGAAGGAATTTCTGGACTGTTTTATCCAGAATACAGTCACACCCTAGAGGAAAGTACAGCTTCAGGAAAGGGAGGGTGTGACTGTTAGGGAGACGGGTAATGGGGATTTGGGTGATGTTTAGAAGGAGGTCCCACAGACACTGGTCCTATCCAACAGGTATGATGTACTCGCTACCTGTGAGGAAAAGGAGAAAGACTGCAGGGAGGATAGCCACAATGCAGACCAAGGCACTGTGGCTCAGAAGGCTGTCTAGGGTGGGTAAGAGCAGAATAGAAATGTGGTAGTGATAGGGAACTCTATAATTAGGGGGATAGATAGTGTCCTCTGCAGCCAAGAATGAGAATCCCAAAGGGTGTGTTGCCTACCTCGTGCCAGGATAAGGGATATCTCATGGTGGCTGGCGAGGAACTTGGAAAGGGAGGGTGGTAATCCAGTTTTCGTGTGCCATGTTGGAACAAACGACATAGGTAGGAACAAAGAGTATCAGGAGTTAAGGATTTAAATTAAAAAGCAGGGCCTCAAGGTTAATAATCTCTGGATTATTGCCCGAGCCACGTGCAAAATGGCATAGAAGCAGACAGGAGAATTGACACGTGGCTAAAGGGCTGGTGTGGGAAAGAGGGGTTCCTTTTCATGGGACTCTGGGGCCAGTTCTGGGACAGGAATGAGCTGCAGCTTGGAACAGAGTGTAAACGTGCGAGTTTGCTGAGTAAGGGAGTTTGGTGAGGAGGGGAGGGAGGTGCTCCTTTCTTCTTTTTCTATCTTTGTCAGCCTCCAGGAGAGCAGGAGTTAAAAATCTGCACTAGAGGGGATAGAGAACCAGCGGGAGTTCGGCTCAGTGAAGCCCCCCAACCGCATTCGGAGAAAACGAAAAGGTGACATCACAGGGAAAAGGCAGAGGCAGCGGACCTGAGCAGGAGCGAGAGCGAGAGTGGAGCAAATAAACAGCACAGCAGAGGAAGGTCCGAGAGCAGAGGCAGCGGACCTGAGTGGCAGCGAGTACGGTGGCGGAGCATATAAACAGTGCAGCGAGGAAGGCCCGAGAGCAGAGGCAGCGGACCTGAGTGGCAGCGAGTACGGTGGCGGAGCATATAAACAGTGCAGCGAGGAAGGCCCGAGAGCAGAGGCAGCGGACCTGAGTGGCAGCGAGTACGGTGGCGGAGCATATAAACAGTGCAGCGAGGAAGGCCCGAGAGCAGAGGCAGTGGACCTGAGCGGGAGCGAGAGCGGAGGCGGAGCAAATAAACAGTGCGGCAGAGGAAGGCCCGAGAGCAGAGGCAGCGGACCTGAGTGGGAGCGTGTGCGGTGGCGGAGCAAATAAACAGTGCAGTGAGGAAGGCCCAAGAGCAGAGGCAGTGGACCTGAGTGGGAGCTGTAATGTTATCTTAATAATGTAATTACGAGTCTCCCAAGCAGTTGTAGTGGAGTGCCGTTTATTCAGTCCTGACTCTGTGTCTCCTAGTACAGTACTTCAAGCATGGCCAAGATGGCATTGGATCCCGCCCCCAGATATGACGTCAGCCGTCAACCAGCTGTCAATCAAACCCCGCTGTCTTTACGACAGCTACGGTTATCCGTACATCTTCCCCCTTCAATGAAGACATAACACAGTAACAACATAACATAACATAACACGTAGAACACTTGTTAGCATCATATAGAAACAGTCAGTGTAACTGCACTGTTGAACTAATTGCAGGTAGGTATAAACCTTACCCACACCCAGGAGACCATTAACTGTTTACATTCTTATCAATCCCTGTCTACAGGTCAAGTTTAACTACAGGCTTTCTGGTGCGCTGTGACCTGCGTGGCTGAATGGGTGTTTGCTGAACCATCCCAGTTGTATCCCTTAAGTTCATGTCTGTACCACACAGGTCCCTTGTCACATTATCACTACTGTGTCCTTCGTCACTTTGTGGCATTTCCCTCATCTCGTCTCTTTGTGGCATTTCCCTCATCTCGTCATCCTCTCCGTCCTCCTGAGGCTGAAAGGTCTCTGTGGTTTTCAGTAGGTGCCTCCTGTTTCTGCGAAACACATTGCCGTTCTCTGTCATGACACTGTATGACCTAGGGGTGACCTGTTGTAGAACGGTGGCTCTTTTAGGCCATGACTCAGGCCCTTCAATGCGAACTATATCTTTCTCCTGTAGAGGCACTAGTGTAGTGGCTGTGCGGTCATGAAGTGTTTTTTGTTTCTGTTGTAGTTTCCAAGCCTTGTCTGCCCATACCTCATCTCTGTGGTCAGGTGTGACATAATTGGGAAGTCGTGTACGGATTTTCCGACCCAGTAAGAGCTCAGCTGGAGGCTTACCACTTGCTAGCGGGCCCGCCTTGTATGACATCAGGGCCAGATATGGGTCAGTGTTGCTGTGTGCTGCTTTCTTTAATAGTCTTTTCACAATCTGTACCCACTTCTCCGCTTTTCCATTAGCCTGAGGATAGAGCGGACTGGAGGTTACATGATTAAACTCATACTCTGAAGCAAATGACTGAAACTCATCACTGGCATAGGGAGGGCCATAATCAGAGACCAGGGTTAGAGGGTGTAATGTATATACCTTTAAGGGGGGAACTACTTTTTACAGCTCATGTATACTGTAGTACCGGCAGTGACCACACCTGTATCTAGCACTGAGTAGTAATCTGTACAGATCAGTTCCAGAGTGAGCCACGTTGAGTAAACACCTGTTGTACCGTTCTCCTGCAGTCTTATGTCTTACTACCGACGGACACAACATTGGCAACGAGGCAAATTCGATCTTACCTGCAACTCTGCATCACCTCCCTGGGATTCGTTCCTGGAGACCAGTAGATTGGAGGTCAAGGCCAGAGACACGGGCGTCGACCACGGGCAACCACCCAGTCATCCAGCAGAGACTCGAGAATTGCGGGGGAGGCTGTTGAGAGCCAGGCTTGGCATTCCAGTCGTGGTGGTCCAGTGAAATGGGCTGGCAAAAGGTAGTGCGCAGACCCTTCCCGGACAGCGGCGGGCTAGAGCCCGACTGAGCGGCACAGAAAAGGGCCGAGCAGTGTCGACGGGAGAGAGAGAGAGAGAGATGGCAGAGCGCACAGGGTGCAGCCGGTGTTCAGGGGCCGAGCAGTGTCGAGGAGAGGGAGAGAGATGCACAGAAACCCGCGAGGTGCTGCCATTGCCATGAGGACCGCTGAAAGCGGCGTTGGCAGTAGCGGGGGAGGAAGGAAAATGCGGGAGATGCCACTTTAAGCCATATTAAACCACACCAAAAATGCCGAAGAGTGGCAGTATCACCGCATTTGACAATGAAGTCGAAGATTGGACTACATATGTCGAACGAATAGAGGTATACGGCAAGGCAAATGAGGTGTCAGATGACAAGAAAGTGCCGGTATTGTTAAATTTAATGGGTGCAAAGACGTATGGCTTATTACAAAATCTAGTAACCCCAGCGAAGCCAGTGGAAAAGAGTTTTGGAGACATAGTGACGATACTACAGGAACATTTAAACCCTACACCGCTGCTGATAGCAGAAAGATTCAAGTTTCACAAACGGAACCAGCATAAGGATGAAAGCAATGCTGAATATTTAACAGAACTGCGCAAACTATCGAAACACTGCCAGTTTGGAACGGGAATGGCAGATACCTTAAGGGACAAGTTTGTGTGTGGGCTTCAAAGTGAAGGAACCCAGAAACGGCTTTCATCTGAAAAGGACCTTAAGCTGGACAGGGCTTTCAGCATTGCGGTATCATACGAAGCAGCAGCACGGGACGCTGCAGAGATGCAACAGAGACCGCAAGAATACGGTACAAATGAAACGTCATACAGAACAGAGAAGTGCTATCGCTGCGGCAGAACAACACATGACCACAATGATTGCTGGTTCAAAGACAAAGTGTGCAGACAGTGTGGAAAAGTAGGACACATAGCACGAGTCTGCAGGTCGGGAAAGAAAACCAGCAATAAGAAATCTCCAAAAGAAAAGTATAAGAAGGTACATAAGGAGACGGAGAACAGTTCAGACGAACAAAAGAGTGATACCAACTCCGAAAGCAGGGAGCTGAGTTGTCTGAAACTACATAATGTGATCAAAACAGAAAATCACCGAACCATTTGGGTTACTCTCAAGATAGCAGGAGTCCAGGTAAAAATGGAGTTGGACACAGGATCAGCTCTAACAGTCATAAACAGACGGGACTACAAGCGGCTATTCTCACACATACCCTTGAGAGACACAAAAATTATTTTGAAGATGTACACGGGGCAAAAAGTCTACCCCAAAGGAAAAATAAGGGTGACCGTTATATATAACGGCAAGGAAACACCAAAACTAGACCTTTACGTATTGCAAGATGGAGGACCACCATTACTGGGATGTGAATGGATCCGGAAAATACAGCTGGATTGGCATTCCATACAAGCACTGACTGTGGCTGCCAAAAAGGATGACGACGTCACACCTGGGCGACTGTCAAAGATCCTAACCGACGCACAAGAAGTGTTCCAGCAAGGACTCGGAACACTAAAAGGCATGACAGCAACAATTAAAATTGAAGAAAATGCAAGCCCAAAATTTTTTAAGGCCAGACCGGTACCTTATGCGATCCGCCCAGCCATCGAAGCAGAGCTGGAAGGTTTGGAATGTTCAGGAGTACTGTCTAAGGTAGACTGGAGCGAGTGGGCTACACCCATCGTCCCTGTGATGAAAAAGTCGTTGAGCAGCACGCCTGGGGAAGCAAGGAAGGTTCGCATCTGTGGGGACTTTAAGGTAACAGTGAACCCAGTCCTTCACACCGTGCAATATCCACTTCCACGGATTGAAGATATTTTCACCTCGCTATCTGGAGGGAAACGCTTCACTAAGATTGATCTGGCCCAGGCGTATCTGCAAATGGAGGTAGAAGAAGCATCAAAAAAATACCTCACAATCAACACCCATAAAGGTCTCTACCAATACAACCGGCTGGTATTCGGGGTAGCATCAGCTCCGGCTATTTGGCAAAGGGCAATGGAACAAGACCTGCAAGGGATCCCAGGGACCCAGTGTTATTTGGGCGACATCCTGGTCATGGGCGAAAATGACAGTGATCACCTCGCCAACTTGGAGCAGGTGCGCACTAGATTGAAGGAATATGGGTGTTATATCCGTGTATCTTAATGTTGTGTCCTTCAATAATCAGGCAACAGACAGCAGGGAACGATCAACAGGTGTTTACTGACTGAGGGTTCAAACTGCAACTGACTGTACAGATCACTACTCAGGGTTTATATACAGGTGTGGTCACTGCCGGTACTACAGGATGCAGGAGCTGTAAAAAGTAGTTCTCCCTCTTAAAGGTACATACATTACAATTCCTCCCCTTTTAGATTAACAGTACCATAACACTCATTTAACAATTAAATATCAAACTAATTACAATTAACACTTTTAACATGCAACATTAACTGAAAATAGTCTATTTATAAATTCAGTCTTTGGGGAGGCTTCCTGATTCTTTCTGGATAATGCCTTTCCCGAGTGTCTTGCTCTTGGTGCGGAGGCGATTCTAACACCCTGTCGTTAGTTGATTCATCAGCTTCCAAAGCTATTGTTTCTGAGGTAGATGCGACCTGTACGTTGGGTTCCTCACCAGGTACGTATGGCCGAGACATGGGGTTGACTCGTTCCTGTGACTCTAGGATCTGGTCAGCATGGCGTCTCACAATGTTCTCCCCAACATCCACTGTGTACATTAGTGGCCCCTGCCATGTGCATATCGTTCCTGGTTGCCATTTCCCTGTTCAGTAGTCGCGGGCCAAGACTGGTTGCCCTACATTGAAGCTCCTTGTCGGCTTCTCATTGATGTGCTGGAATTGCTTACTCTCAACATCTCTTTGTACATTTGGCCTGAGCAAATCCAGATGAGATCTCAACCTTCGGTTAAAGAACATCATGGCCGGGGCCTGGTTGGTGACTGCATGTGTCGCATTTCTGTAGGCTAACAGGAAATTGTCCACCTTATGCTGCAGTGGAATGTCATCGCACATGGCCTTTACTGCTTTTTTAAAGGTTTGTACGAACCTCTCAGCCAATCCATTTGTGGCTGGATGATACGGGGCGGATGTGTAATGCCTTACCCCATTCCTTTTCATAAATCTTCGAAACTCTTCGGACACAAACTGTGGTCCGTTTTCATACCAAATCTGCTCTGGCAAGCCGTTCCTGGCAAAAATGTACCGTAGGACTGCAATTGTTTTCTCCGTGGTGGTGGAGGACATTTTGATCACCTCAGGCCATTTTGAGTGCGCATCCACGGCTATTAAAAACATTGAGTCCATGAATGGTCCAGCAAAATCAATATGCACCCGTTGCCATGGAGATGAGGGCCACTCCCATGGGTGTAGAGGGGCATGTGGTGTTGCATTTTGGACCTTCTGGCATCCTGAGCAGCTCTTTTTCAGATCCTCGATTTGCTGATCGATCCCTGGAAACCACACATAAGCCCTGGCAAGGCTTTTCATTTTCACCCCTACCAGATGACCTTTGTGAAGCTCATTGAGCATTCTCTCCCTTAACTTGGGTGGAATTACCACTCGGGATCCACACATCAAGGTCCCCTGGCATACTGACAGCTGTTCTCTTCTGGATGAGAATGCTGGCAACAGTGAGTCGCCATGTGCTGGCCATCCCTTCACAGTCAAATCATATGCCCGAGACAGTGTCGGGTCATTTCGGGTCTCCTTCTCTATACCAGGGTTAGTTACTGGCAAGCATTCAATTATGGTCGAATGAAATATTTCGACAGGATCCACTGCTGGTGCTTCCTCCACAGTAGGCAATGGCAGGCGTGATAGCCCATCAGCGTTTCCATGCTGTTTCGTGCCCTTATACTCAATTTCATATTGGTGCGCCCCTAGAAAAAGGGACCATCTTTGTAGCCATTGCGCAGTCATCACCGGAATGCCCTTCTTTGGATTAAAGATGGAGACAAGTGGTTGGTGGTCAGTCAGCAAGGTGAACTTCTGCCCGTGCAGATAGTGATTGAACTTTTTCACTCCCCACACTCCCTGTCAATCTGGGCGTAGTTACGCTCGGCTGAGGTTAGTGACCGAGACGGAAAGGCTACTGGCCTCTCCGAGCCATCCGGGAATTTGTGCGACAGCACTGCTCCAATGCCATAGGGTGATGCATCACACGCCAACCGAATTGGTAGTGCTGGGTTGAAATGAGCCAACACCTCTTTTGATGTGATCAATGCTTTGCTCTTCTGGAAAGCTCATTTACATTCGTCACTCCACTTCCATGGTACCCCCGTTTGCAGTAGGGTGTTCAGTGGGTTTAGTACGGTAGACAAATTCGGCAAGAACTTATGGTAGTAGTTCACCAGCCCAAGGAACGACCTCAGATGTGACACATTTTCCGGTGCTGGAGCCTTGACAAATGCCTCAATCTTTTCAGGGGACTTATGTAACCCCTCTTTATCAATAACGTGGCCACAATACGAGATCTGCTTCTGGAAAAACTCGCATTTGTGGCGATTAGCTCGTAGCCCATATTCCTTCCATCTAGTGAGCACCTGCTCCAGGTTGGCGAGGTGACCACTGTCATTTTCGCCCATGACCAGGATGTCGTCCAAATAACACTGGGTCCCTGGAATCCCTTGCAGGACTTGTTCCATTGCCCTTTGCCAAATAGCTGGAGCTGATGCTACCCCGAACACCAGCCGATTGTATTGGTAAAGACCTTTATGAGTGTTGATCATGAGGTACTGTTTCGAGGCTTCTTCTGCCTCCATTTGCAGGTACGCCTGGGCCAGATCAATCTTAGTGAAGCGTTTCCCTCCAGATAGCGAGGCGAAAATATCTTCAATCCGTGGAAGCGGATATTGTACAGTGTGAAGGATTGGGTTCACTGTCACCTTAAAGTCCCCACAGATGCGAACGTTCTTTGGTTCCCCAGGCGTATTACTCAATGACCTCTTCATTACAGGAATCATGGGTGTAGCCCACTCGCTCCAGTCCACTTTGGACAGTACTCCTGAAAGTTCCAAACCTTCCAGCTCTGCTTCGACGGCTGGGCGGATCGCATAAGGTACCGTTCTGGCCTTAAAAAACTTTGGGCTTGCATTTTCCTCTATTTTGATCATCGCTGTTATGCCTTTTAGTGTTCCGAGTCCCTGCTGGAACACTTCTTGTGCGTCAGTTAACATTTTTGACAGTCGTCCAGGTGTGACGTCATCATCCTTTTAGGCATCTATAGTCAGTGCTTGTATGGAATGCCAATCTAGCTGTATCTTCCGGATCCATTCACGTCCTAGTAGTGGTGGTCCTCCATCTGGCAATACATATAGGTCCATTTTTGGTGTTTCCTTGCCGTTATATATAACGTTCACCCTTATTTTTCCTTTGGGGTAGACTTTTTGCCCCATGTACGTCTTCAAGACAACCTTTGTATCTCTCAAGGGTATATGTGAGAATAGCCACTTGTAGTCCCTTCGGTTTATGACTGTTAGGGCTGATCCTGTGTCCAATTCCATTTTCACTTGGACTCCTGCTATCTTGAGCGTGACCCAGATAGTTTGGTGATCCTCCGTTTTGAGCACATTATGTAGTTTCAGACAACCCAGCTCCTTGCTTCTGTAGTCTGTATCACTCTTCTGTTCGTCTGAACTACTCTCCGTCATCTTATGTACCTTCTTGTACTTCTCCTGTGGAGATTTCTTGCTGCTGGTTTTCTTTCCCGACCTGCAGACTCTTGTTATGTGTCCTACT
Organism: Somniosus microcephalus; assembly: GCF_052327205.1. Classification (NCBI taxonomy): domain Eukaryota; kingdom Metazoa; phylum Chordata; class Chondrichthyes; order Squaliformes; family Somniosidae; genus Somniosus; species Somniosus microcephalus. Next base: position 205,464,789 of record NC_140989.1, read on the forward strand.
TTTCCACACTGTCTGCACACTTTGTCCTTGAACCAGCAATCATTATGGTCGTGTGTTGTTCTGCCGCAGCGATAGCACTTCACTGTTCCGTATGACATTTCATTTGTGCCATATTCTTGCGGTCTCCATTGTATCTCTGCAGCGCCCCGTGCTGCTGCTTCATGTGATACTGCAATGCTGAAAGCCTTGTCCAGCGTAAGATCCTTTTCTGATAGAAGCCGTTTCTGGGTTCCTTCACTTTGAAGCCCACACACAAACTTGTCCCTTAAAGTATCTGCTAGTCCCGTTCCAAACTGGCAGTGCTTCGATAGCTTGTGCAGTTCATTAAATACTCAGCATTACTTTCAACTTTATGCTGGTTCCTTTTGTGAAACTTAAATCTTTCTGCTATCAGCAGCGGTGTGGGGTTTAAGTGGTCCTTTAGGATTGACACTATGTTTTCAAAATCCTTTTCTACTGGCTTCTCTGGGGTTACTAGGTTTCGTAGTAAGCCATACGTTTTTGCACCCATTGAATTCAACAATACCAGCGCTTTCTTGTCATCTGGCACTTCATTCGCCTTGCAGTATACTTCTATCCGCTCGACATATGTCGTCCAATCTACGACTTCATTGTCGAACGCTGTGATACTGCCACTCTTCGACATTTTTGGGTGTGGTTAGACTGGTTTAAAGTGGCGTCTACCGTGCTTTCCTTTCTTCCCCGCTGCGGCTTAAAATGGCGTCTCCCGCGCTTTCCTTTTTTCCCCGCTGCGGCTTAAAATGGCGTCTCCTGCGCTGCTGCCAATGCCGCTCTCTACGGTCCTCATGGCAATGGCAACGTCTCACGTTTTCATGCGCACCTCTCTCCCCTGTTGACACTGCTCGGCCCTTGAACACCGGCTGCGCTCTGCTCTCTCTCATCTCTCTCCCTGTTGACGCCACTCAGTCCTGAACACCGGCTGCGCCCTGTGCACTCTGCCCTCTCTCTCTCCCCCGTCGACGCTGCTCGGCTTTTTTCTGTGCCGCTCGGTCGGCTCTAGCCGCCGCTGTCCGGGAAGGGTCTGCGCAGTACCTGTTGCCAGCCCGTTTCGCTGGACCACCGTGACTGGAAAGCCTAGCCTGGCTCTCGACAGCCTCCCCTGCGATGCTCAAATCTCCGCTGGATGACTGGGCGGTTGCCCGTGGTCGACGCCCCTGCTTCTGGACTCGACCTTCTTCCACTGTTCTCCAGGAGCGAATCATTGGGCGGTGATGCAGAGTTGCAGGTAGGTTCGAATCTGCGTCGTTGCCAATGTTATATCCGTGTATCTTAATGTTGTGTCCTTCAATAATCAGACAACAGACTGCAGGGAACGATCAACAGGTGTTTACTGAATGAGGGTTCAAACTGCAACTGACTGTACAGATCACTACTCAGGGTTTATATACAGGTGTGGTCACTGCCGGTACTACAGGATACAGGAGCTATAAAATGTAGTTCTCCTCCTTAAAGTTACATACATTACAATGGGCTCCGTTCTAACCGCCCCAAATGCGAGTTTTTTAAAAAACAGATCTCGTATTGTGGCCACGTTATCGATAAAGAGGAGTTACATAAGTCTCCAGAAAAGATTGAGGCAGTAGTCAAGGCTCCAGCAGCGGAAAACGTGTCACAACTGAGGTCGTTCCTCGGGCTGGTAAACTACTACCATAAGTTCTTGCCAAATTTGTCTACAATACTACACCCACTGAACACCCTACTGCAAACTGGAGTGCCATGGAAGTGGATTGACGAATGTAAATGAGCTTTCCAGAAGAGCAAAACACTAATCACATCGAAAAAGGTATTGGCCCATTTCAAACCAGCACTACCAATTCGGTTGGCGTGTGATGCGTCACCCTACGGCATTGGAGCGGTTCTGTCGCACAAATTCTCGGACGCCTCAGAGAGGCCAATAGCCTTTACGTCACGATCACTAACCTCAGCCTAGCGTAACTACGCCCAGATTGACAGGGAGGCCCTCAGCCTAGTGTGGGGAGTGAAAAGGTTCAATCACTATCTGCACGGGCAGAAATTCACCTTGCTGACTGACCACCAACCTCTTGTCTCCATTTTTAATCCGAAGAAGGGCGTTCCGGCGATGACTGCGCAACAACTACAAAGATGGTCACTCTTTCTAGGGGTGCACCACTATGAGATTGAATATAAGGGCACGAAACAGCATGGAAATGCTGATGGGCTATCACGCCTGCCACTGCCTACTGCGGAGGAAGCACCATCAGTGGACGCTGTTGAAATATTTCATTCGACTATAGTTGAATACCTACCGGTAACTAACGCTCGTATAGAAAAGGAGACCCGAAATGATCCGACACTGTCTTGGGTATATGATTTGACGGTGAAGGGATGGCCAGCACATGGCGACTCACTGTTGCCAGCATTCTCGACAAGAAGAGAACAGCTGTCAGTGTGCCGGGGGACCTTGATGTGTGGATCCCGAGTGGTAATTCCACCCAAGTTAAGGGATAGAGTGCTCAATGAGCTTCATGAGGGTCATCTAGGAGGGGTGAAAATGAAAAGCCTTGCCAGGGCTTATGTGTGGTGGCTGGGAATCGATAAACAAATCGAGGACCTGGCCAAGAGCTGCTCAGGATGCCAGAAAGTCCAAAATGCACCACCACATGCCCCTCTACACCCATGGGAGTGGCCCTCATCTCCATGGCAACGGGTGCATATTGATTTTGCTGGTCCATTCATGGACTCAATATTTTTAATAGCCGTGGGATCACACTCGAAAATGCCTGAGGTCATCAAAATGTCCTCCACCACCACGGAGAAAACTATTGCAGTCCTACAGACCATTTTTGCCAGGAATGGCTTGCCATAACAGATTTGCTCCGATAACGGACCACAGTTTGTGTCCGAAGAGTTCCGGAGGTTTATGAATAAGAATGGGGTAAGGCAGGTTAGGTTGATTGGCGATGATAAATTGACCCTTAGTGTTAGCGGGATTAAATACGTGGGGTTACAGGGATAGGGTGGGATATGTGTTGGTGTAGGGGTTACGGGGATCGGGTGGGATATGTGTCGGTGCAGGCTCGATGGGCCGAAATGGCCTCTATCTGCACTGTGGGGTTTCTGTGATTTCTGTGATTACACATCCGCCCCGTATCATCCAGCCACAAATGGATTGGCTGAGAGGTTCGTACAAACCTTTAAGAAGGCAATAAAGGCTATGTACAATGACAACATTCCGCTGCAGCTTAAGGTGGACAATTTCCTGTTCACCTACCAGAATGCGACACATGCAGTCACCAACCAGGCCCCGGCCATGATGTTCTTTAACCAAAGGTTAAGATCTCGCCTGGATTTGCTCAGACCAAACGTACGAATAGATGTTGAGAGTAAGCAATTCCAGCACATCCATGAGAAGCCAACAAGGAGCTTCAATGTAGGGCAACCAGTCTTGGCCCGCGACTACCGAACAGAAAAATGGCAGCCAGGAACGATATGCACACGGCAGGGCCCACTAATGTACACAGTGGACGTTGGGGAGAGCATCGTGAGACGCCATGCTGACCAGATCCTAGAGTCACAGGAACAAGTCAACCCCATGCCTCGCCCATACGTACCTGGTGAGGAACCCCGTGTACAGGTCGCATCTACCCCAGAAACAGTAGCATCGGAAGCTGATGACCCAATCGACGACAGGATGCCAGAATCGTCTCCGCAGCAAGAGCGAGACGCTCGGGAAAGGCGCTATCCAGACAGAATCAGGAAGCCTCCCCAAAGACTGAATATATAAATGGACTATTTTCAGCTAACGTTGTATGTTAAAAGTGTTAATTGTAATTAGTTTGATATTTAATTGTTAAATGAGTGTTATGGTACTGTTAATCTAAAAGGGGAGGAATTGTAATGTATATACCTTTAAGGGGGGAACTACTTTTTACAGCTCATGTATACTGTAGTACCGGCAGTGACCACACCTATATATACTGTGCAGTTCAGTTCCAGAGTGAGTCACGTTGAGTAAACACCTGTTGTACCGTTCTCCTGCAGTTTTGTGTCTTACTACCGATGGACACAACAGAGGGATGCCCTGCCTAACAAAGATTGACTTCAGGTGAGTTATCACAGCTCTTGATGTGGTACTGGACAAGAGAGCCATCTCCGGATAATTGGAATAATAATCAATAACTAACAAATAGTTTTTTACTTCAGAGTGAAATATATCAGTTCTGACCTTTTCCCAAGGTTGTCATAGAGTCATAGAGATTTACAGCACAGAAAGAGGCCCTTCGGCCCATCGTGTCCGTGCCGCCCATCCACCCCTGTCCTGTCTAATCCCATTTTCCAGCATTTGGTCCATAGCCTTGTATGCAATGGCATTTCAAGTGCTCATCCAAATGCTTCTTGAATGTTGTGAGGGTTCCTGCCTCTACCACCCTTTCAGGCAGTGAGTTGCAGATTCCAACCACCCTCTGGGTGAAAAAGTTGCTCCTCAAATCCCCTCTAAATCTCCTGCCCCTTACCCTGAATCTATGCCCCCTTGTTATTGACCCCCCTACTAAGGGGAAAAGTTCCTCTTTATCTACCCTATCTATGCCCCTCATCATTTTGTACACCTCAATCAGGTCCCCCCTCAGCCTTCTTTGCTCCAAGGAAAACAACCCCAGCCTGTTTAGTCTTTCTTCATAGCTGAGGCGCTCCATCCCAGGTAACATCCTGGTGAATCTTCTCTGCACCCTCTCCAAAGCAATCACATCCTTCCTATAGTGAGGCGACCAGAACTGCACACAGTACTCCAGCTGTGGCCTCACCAGCGTTTTGTACAGCTCCATCATAACCTCCCTGCTCTTATATTCTATGCCTCGGCTAATGAAGGCAAGTATCCTATATGCCTTTTTAAGCACCTTATCTACCTGTTCCGCTGCCTTCAGAGATCTATGTACATGTACACCAAGGTCCCTCTGACCCTCTGTACTTCCTAGGGTCCTACCACTCATTGTGTATTCCCTTGCCTTATTTGTCCGTCCAAAATGCATCACCTCGCACTTTTCAGGGTTAAATTCCATTTGCCACTTTTCCGCCCATCTGACCAACCCGTTTATATCGTCCTGTAGCCTGAGGCTTTCCTCCTCACAATTTACCACCCCACCAATTTTCGTGTCATCTGCGAACTTACTGATCATACCTTTTACATTCTCATCCAAATCATTTATGTAGATCACAAACAACAAGGGACCCAGCACCGATCCCTGAGGTACCCCACTGGACACAGGCTTCCAGTCACAAAAAGCATCCTTCGACCATTACCCTCTGCCTCCTGCCACTCAGCCAGTTTAGGATCCAACGCGCCAAGGCACCCTGGATCCCATGGGCTCTTACCTTCTTGACCAGTCTCCTATGCGGGACTTTGTCAAAAGCTTTACTGAAGTCCATGTAAACCACATCCACAGCATTTCCCTCATCCACCCCCCTAGTCACCCCCTCGAAAAATTCAATCAGATTTGTCAGACATGATTTACCCTTGACAAAGCCATGCTGACTATCCCCGATTAATCCTTGCCTCTCCAAGTGGAGACTAATTTTGTCCCTCAGAATTTTTTCCAATAATTTCCCTACCACAGATGTTAGGCTCACTGGCCTGTAATTCCTTGGTTTATCCCTGCTACCCTTCTTGTATAATGGTACTACATTAGCTGTTCTCCAGTCCTCTGGTACATCCCCTGTGGCCAGAGAGGTTCTGAAAATTTGTGTCAGAGCCCCTGCAATCTCCTCCTTTGCCTCCCACAGCAGCCTGGGATACATCTCGTCCGGGCCTGGGGATTTATCCACTTTTTGGCCTGCTAAAACCGCTAGCACCTCCTCCCTCTCGATGCTAATATGTTCAAGTATGTCACAGTCCCCTTGCCCGATTTCTATGTCTGCATCGTCTCTCTCCATAGTGAACACAGATGCAAAAAATTCATTTAAAACCCCGCCTACATCATCTGGCTCTACACACAGATTGCCACTTTGGTCCCTAATGGGCCCTATCCTTTCCCTGGTTATCCTCTTGCCCTTAATATACTTATAAAACATCTTAGGATTTTCCTTTATTTTGCTCGCCAGTGTTATTTCATGGCCCCTCCTCACCCTCCTAATTTCTTTTTTAAGTATGCCCCTGCACTTTTTATACTCCTCTAGGGCTTCTTCCGTCTTTAGTCTTTTGTAACTGCCAAAAGCCCCCCTTTTATTTCTAATGCATTTTTGTATATCCCTTGTCATCCAAGGTTCCCTTTGCTTGTTGGTCCCACCCTTGACCTTTACAGGAACATGTTGGTGTTGTACTCTCTCTATTTCCCTTCTGAAAGTCTCCCACTGTCTTGATGTGGATTTTCCTATAAGTAGCTGCTCCCAGTCCACTTTGGCCAGATCCTGCCTTATCATATTAAAATCGGCCTTCCCCCAATTTAGAACCCTTATTTCCGGGCCGTCTTTGTCTTTTTCCATGACCACCTTAAATCTCACCGTGATGAGATGTGATGGGAGGGGTGCTCTGTGGTAATGAGGGGCTCTTTTGTTTGCTTGTAGTGATACTCCTGACATATAGCACACTCGCTGATCAACTGGTCAATATCAGAGTTCATGTTTGGCCAGTAGAGTGCCTCACGTGCTCTCCTTTTTGACTTTTCTGCACCCAGGTGCCCTTCATGTATCCTGTTGAGCATTTCTCATCCCATAGAGGTGGGCACTACTATCCTGTCACACTGACCACAGAGAGCTCAGACTGAATGTGATAATATTGTTTACATGACCCTTTCTTCCAACCCTCTTGAAGATTTCTCATTACTTTACTCAGGACTGGGTCCTTTGATGTCTCTGTGACTATCACTGATAGTTGTTCCTGTGTGGCGGGCAATGCTGCGTAGACCATATCCACATGAAGAGCCACATCCTCTTCTGATTCACTGTTTTGTGTGGCGTAAGGCGCAGCCCTGGATAGTGTGTCTGCAATGAACATTTGTGTCCCTGGCACATATGTTAGCTCAAAATCGTAAGGTTGAAGTCTCACCATTAGGCGTTGTATCCGTGGTGACATGTCACACAGGTTCTTCTTTGCGATCCCTAGCAGTGGCTTATGGTCCGTTTCTAGGATAACCTTGGGAAGACCATAGATGTAGGTATGAAATTTTTCACACCCAAATGCCAAGCCAAGGCACTCCTTCTCGATTTGCACGTACCGGCACTCTGTAGCCATCATGGAGCGTGACGCATACGCCACTGGTCGCCATTCTCCTTCATCTTCCTATAGAAGGACAGCCCCATATCCATTCTTAGAGGCATCTGTGGACACTTCTGTCCTCCTTTTAGGGCAGAAGAACTTCAGTAGGGGTTCACTTGCTAGAATCTGTAGCAGCCCCTTCCATTTTCTCTCATGTTCATGTCCCCATTGGAACTCTGTCTCTTGGTGCAGCAGTTTTCTCAGATGAACAGTTTTCACTGCTAGATTTGGAATGAATTTTCCTAGGTAATTAACCATGCCGAGGGCCTGCTGAACCCCTTTCTTGTCCTTTGGTTTCTCCATGTCATGTATAGCCTTTACCTTTGACTTGTCTGGCTGAATCCCCTCTGTAGAGATCTTGTCTCCGAGGAATGTGATTTCATTGACACTGAACTGACATTTGCCTTTATTTAGTTTGAGTCCATACTGCTGTATTCTCTGAAGTGTTTTCTCCAGTCTGGTGTTGTGCTCCCCATGAGTGGAGCCCCATACTACCAGATCATCCACGTACACCCACACTCCCTCCAGGCCCTCGATGATTTGCTCCATTGCTCTGTGAAAGATTTCTGGGGCGAAGCTAATACCAAAGGGCAGACGCTGGTAGGAGTGTCAACCAAATGGGGTGTTAAAAGTGCACAGCTTAGCACTTTCTTCATCAAGTTTCAACTGCCAGAAACCATGCGAGGCGTCCATCTTGGAGAAGACTTTTGCTTCTGTCATTTCGCTGACTATTTCCTCTCTCTTTGGAATTTGGTAGTGCTCTCTTTTGATATTGGCGTTAAGGTCCTTGGGATCCATGCAGACATGCAATTTATCAGTTTTCTTTGAATTGACGCAGACCATGGAATTTACCCAGTCAGTCGGTTCCTCAATCTTCTTTATGACAGCTAGTCCCTCCATGCGGTCTAGCTCTTTCCTCAGTTTTTCACGGAGAGCCACTGGAACTCAACTGGGTGCGTGAATCACAGGTTGTGCATCCTCTCTCAGTTTGATGGAGTATGTAAAGGGCAGTGCTCCGAAACCCTGAAATACATCTGCATATTTGTGTGCTATAGTCTCATGAGTCAGATTTGTACTATCTTGGGGGGCACTCTGCACACAGTTCAGTTCATTGACAATATAGACTCATTTTACCAAGCCCAAATCCACACAGGCCTTATCCCCCAACAGTGACTCATGTCCTTCAGGCACTATAACAAAGGTCAAAGGGTGAATGTGATTTTTTACCTTAACATTCAGCCTACACGTTCCTTTTGTTTCAATGCTTTGTCCATTGTATGCCTTCAAAGACACTGTCTTGTTCAGTATTTTAGGTCGCACTTTGAGATTCCGTGCATCACTCCAACTTATGAGGTTTGCCTTAGCACCTGTATCTAGCTTAAAGGGAACAATGGTGCCATTTACCAGCAAGGGAGCTATCCAAACTTCAGTCTTTGGTCCTACAGAGTGCACTTCATTAGCATTTTTGCCCTGTTTTGACTCATTTTGCACCATTCCAACAAACAAAGTCTCTGCTCCTGTTTCTTCAGTCTCAATAGCATGCACTGCCTTTTTACCTTCAGTTTTCTCTTCCCAAAAACACATCTTGGCAAAGTGATTCCTGCCTTTACATTTTGCACAGTTCTTCCCATAAGCAGGACACTGTCTGGCTACGTGTTTATTACCACACTGTCTGCATTCGTAAGGCGTCATCATCTTGAACTCCGTGGGCCCTCTTGTGTCCCTTTTGTGTACCACATCCACCGGCAGGTTTTTCAGCCCCAAGGCGCTCCCGCCCGCTGCTGTGCTGCTCCCTTCGAAAGTTTTCGTGTGCATGGCTGAGAGTTCACTAGCATGACATATTTTCACTGCTGCATCCAAATTTAGGCCATTGTCTCTAAGCATTCTCTCCCTCAACTTCTTGTCGAGTATTCCAAAAATGACTTGATCGCGTATCATCGATTCCTTCAGGTCCCTAAAGTTGCATGTTTGTGCTTTTATTTTCAAGTCCGTCAAAAAAACATCAAAGGATTCTCCTTGCTTTTGCACGCGGGAGCGAAACACGAATCCCTCATACATTTCATTCTTTTTTGGAGTGCAGTATTCGTCGAACCGTTCTATCACCTTGTCCAGATCATTTTTATCATCTTTGGCTGCAAACATTAATGTATTAAACAGCTGAATTGCCTGCGAGCCAGCCACTGTTAGCAACAAAGTTACTTTACATGTTCCAGAGCTAATCAAAGTGTCAATCGCTGTGAGGTAGAGAAGAAAGCGTTGCTTGAAGACACGCCAATTTTCATCCACATTTCCTTCTAGTTGCAGGCTAGCCAGAGGTTTTATTCCTTCCATTGTTGTAGTATGTCCTTATCGTGTGTTCTATAAATCCTGGTACCATGTAATGTTATCTTAATAACGTAATTACGAGTCTCCCAAGCAGTTGTAGTGGAGTGCCATTTATTCAGTCCTGACTCTGTGTCTCCTAGTACAGTACTTCAAGCATGGCCAAGATGGCGTCGGATCCCACCCCTGGATATAACATCAGCTGTCAGCCAGCTGTCAATCAAACCCCGCTGTCTTTACAACAGCTACGGTTATCCGTACAGGAGTGAGTGCGGTGGTGGAGCAAATAAACAGTGCGGCGAGGAAGGCCTGAGAGCAGAGGCAGTGGACCTGAGCGGGAGCGAGAGCGGAGCAAATAAACAGCATGGCTGAGAAAGGCCTGAGAGCAGAGGCAGCGGACCTGACAACAAAAACAAGGAGTGACATCACAGGAAAGCAGGGAAGTGATTGGTTGGTCAGTATTTCTCTCTTTTCTTGGGCATTGGTTTAAATTAAGAACCGGAATTAAAAACTAAACGTTCAAAACTTTAAACACTTAATTAATTAAATACATTAGAGATGGCAGGGCAGGCGATGTGTTACTGCTGCAACATGTGGGAGCTGGTGGACACCATTGAGGTCCAAGGCAATCACATTTGCAGTAAGTGTTGGTTGCTCGAGGAACTTCGGCTCCATGTTGATGAGCTGGAGTCCGAGCTTCAAACACTGCGACACATCAGGGAGGGGGAGAGTTACCTGGACGCTGTTTTCCAGGAGGCAGTCACACCCCTTAGATTAATTAAATCAAATTTGGTCCATGGTTAGGGACAGGTGGGTGTGACTACAAGTGAGGCAGGTATGGGGAAACAGGAGGTAGTGGTGGAGGAGCCTCAGCTTCTGCACTTGTCCAAAAGGTACGAGATTCTTGCTCCCTGTGTGGACGAGAGCAGGGACTGCAGGGAAGATGAGCAAACTGACCACAGCACCATGGTACAGGGGGCCATTCAAGTGGGGGGAACAAAAAGAAACGTGGTAGTGGTTGGGGACAGTATAGTTAGGGGGATAGACACTGTTCTCTGCATCCAAGAGCGTGAGTCCTGAAGGCTGTGTTGCCAGGGTAAAGGACATCTCCTCTGGGCTGGAAAGGAACTTAGAGTTGGAGGGGAAAGATCCAGTTGTTGTGGTCCATGTAGGTACCAACGACATAGTTAGGACAAAGAAAGAGGTTCTGCTGAGGGAGTATGAGCAACTCGGGGCTAAATTAAAAACCACAAAGGTAATAATCTCTGGATTACTACCAGAGCCACGTGCTAATTGGCATAGGGCCAATAGGATCAGAGAGATGAACGAGTGTCTCAAAGATTGGTGTGGGAGAAATGGGTTTTGGTTCCTGGGGAACTGGCACCAGTACTGGGATAAGAGGGAGCTGTTCCGTTGGGACGGGCTTCATTTGAACCAGAGTGGGACCAGTGTCCTGGTGAATCGAACAACTAGGGCTGTAGATAGGGCTTTAAACTAAATAGTCGGGGGGAGGGATACGCTGAGCGGAAATTGAAAATGTCAAAGAAAAATGAGAAGGCAACGGTGCAGGGTAGCGATAGGGGTAATGATAACCAGAGAGTGACAGAAAGGGACAATGCGTATACACATAAGAATGCATCGGAAAGAGGGGTCAGAGTAGGGAAAAATGGTAAAAAGATAAAATCAAAAGCTCTATATCTGAATGCACGCAGCATTCGTGACAAAATAGATGAGTTGAGAGCACAAATATAAATAAATGGGTGTAGGGGGTGGTGTGGGTTGGCGCGTACGCCCAGTCAGTTATGCCCCTGACTGTTTGTGAGCGGTTCGAATTGCTCCCACGCCCCTGGGCTCTAGACACCGGACTTAGGTACAGGCGGCGATACAGAAAAGACTTGAGTAGACAAGTGGTTTGGATGTAAGCAAAAACCAAGATTTTATTGAAATGAAAATAACACGGTCTTACGAGAAGTTACCAGTATAAAATTACAGGCAAATACAAATAACTATACTTATACAGGGAATGGGGAACACACGGCACATCGAGGGAAAACAAACTATCTTAACAATCCCCTTATCCTTATCCCACCCCCTATACCTAACTAGATTAAGCTATGAGGGGCCCGAATTCATGCTCACCAATCCGAAATAAAAGCCAGCTGTTAACGAGTGCAAGTTTTGAAGTCTGGTCTCTGGTCCTTCTAGGTATCCCGTCGCCACGTGGTCTTCAGGGGTGCGGTGCTGGGTCTGCAACTATGACACACCCTCTCCCCTCCGCTGTCGTCATCGTCTCGTGGTCTCGGGGTGCTGCAAGGGCGTTGCCCAGGCAAAAGTACCCCAAGGTTAAAGTCTTTGCTTGGGTACTTTACCTCGCAGGGATGATGGTTCCTCTTCCTTTTGGATGGCAGTTGGAGTTTGCATGAAGCTAATCGCAGGTCAGCTGAAGCATTCTTCGACCCTCTCCCAAATTCGTCTCATCTCACCACCTCGCCCCGTCTTGTCCCACCTCGCCTGGCCTGGTTTGTCCGTGTCCGCCTGGTGCAATGCCGGGCATCCCTGATGGAGTGGGGAAAGGCACGGGCGGTGGCCCGGCGGCAAGCGCGGGATGGGGAAAGAGCAGCAGCCACGAGGGCGGGGAGCAAGAGGCAAGAGCAAGAGAGAAGAGAGCGGCGGTTGCTGGTGGGCCTACAATTATACTCCTTCGGATGGCCCTTATCTACGCGCCAATTCAGGTTGGTTCATTGTCCCAATCTTGGTGGGCTAGTTTAAATAATCGTAGCAGTCTAAACTAACTATTTTTAGATGGCCGGTGATCGCACCTACTGGCCTGATGTCTGAGCTGTATTGTGATTAATGCATTTTAATCGGCCTGTCCAGCCTCGATGGCTTCCTTAAGCTGTTCCCGATTATTTATGCAAACAACTTGATGGCCTCAAGTGTAGGCCTAACTGGTTTTGGTCTGTCTACGATTTGGCTTAATGCATATTCAGAGTTCTGTCTGCATTTCAAAATACAAAAGTCCTTCTTCACAGAAACTGCATTTTAGGTTTCGATTTCCCTAAAAGCTGCTTGTACCACAGAGTCCAAGCTTTTAAAATTTTGCAGGCTTTTGGCCACGAGGTGCGGACGCCATCTTTGGGTACCCTTATTTTAAAATGTCCATGCAGGGTCCCTTTTATCAATAATAACCTTTGGGGAAATGTGGAAATTTTGCGAATCTTACATGGGTATGATCTGATAGCCATTAGAGAGACGTGGTTGCAAGGTGACCAAGGCTGGGACCTGAATATTCAGGGGTATTTGCCATTTCGTAAAGACAGGCAGAAAGGAAAAGGAGGTGGTGTAGCTCTATTAATAAGGAATGAGATCAGTGCAGTAATGAGAAATGATATTGGCCTAGAAGATCAAGACATAGAATCAGTTTGGGTGGAGATAAGAAATAATAAGGGGAAGGAGTCACTGGTGGGAGTGGTCTACAGGCCCCGAAACAGTAGCCACAATGTAGGACAGAGTATACATCAAGAAATAATAGAGGCTTGGAAGAAAGGTACGCCTATAATCATGGGAAATTTTAATCTTCATATTGATTGGACAAAGCAAATTGGCAAAGGTAGACTTGAGGAAGAGTTCTTAGAGTGTATACGGGATGGTTTCTTGGAACAATATGTTGTGGAACCAACCAGGGAGAAGACTATTTTAGATCTGGTAATGTGTAACGAGGCTGGATTAATTAATGATCTCGAAGTGAAGGATCCTCTTGGGAAGAGTGATCATAGCATGGTAGAATTTCAAATTCAGTTTGAGGGTGAGAAAACTAGGGCCTAGAAATTCAGTTGGGCGCGCCAGCCGTTAGCGCCTTAGCAGGAGCAGATCTCGAGCGCTAGGCGCTTAGCGCCCGGGCGCAGCGCGATCTGCGCCTCGCCCCAACTTCAGTACACATTTAGCGCCGGCGCAAAGTCTTAGCGTGCGCCCTGCTGCGCGTGCAGATCATGACGTCATTTCTTAGTGCAACACCCTTTTTGCGCCCCGAACCGGAACTTCACTCGCGCCGGCCCATTGTGCGCCGGGCGGCCCTAACGACTGTGAAGTGGAACGGTACACAGCCGAGGCGGGCCGCGGGGAGCGCTAATTAAAGGACACTTACCCTGCACTATAAAGGCCAGCCATTTTGCAGCATTCACTCTTGTGCAATGGTTTTTTGGAGAGAGACCAAGGAGGAGAGCTTACTGGTTTGGACCAACACTAGGACAGGTATTTTTGGCTCAGGCCAGAGCTTAGCAATGATCTTTGCCTTCATTGAGAGCTCAGTGTTTGCCAGCATATAATGGGGGCTGCATTGGGTGCCAACGCTGACTTTCAGCCTTATGCCAGAAGGGCTTACAGACGCCGTGAGAGAGTGGCAGCCCTGGCTAGACGCAGAGGGGGCAACAGGCGTCGCCAACTGAGGCCTTACCCACCCAGGGTATACCGCCAGCAGTCCTCCTATCTGACCATGTCTGCCGCGATGTGTGTTAGGAGGCTGCGATTCAGAAGGGAGGTGGTTGCAGACATCTGCCAGCTGCTTCACAGAGATCTGCAGCCACAGCTGATGCGCAGGACGTCCCTGTCGGTGGCAGTGAAGGTGATGGTGGCTCTCAACTTCTATGCCACCGGCTCCTTCCAATCCGCTGCTGGGGACATCGCTAACATCTCCCAGTTCGCCGTGCATTGCTGCATCCGCCAGGTGACCGATGCCCTTTTCAGAAGGAGACATCAATTCATCTCCTTCCCCATGACCCTGGACAAGCAGCAGCAGCATGCAGTGGGATTTGCAAGAATAGCGGGCTTCCCCATGGTGCAGGGCACCATTGACTGCACGCATGTGGCTTTGCAGGCACCTCTGGAGCATGCCGAGGATTACCGCAACCGGAAGGGCTACCATTCCCTCAACGTACAGCTGGTGTGTGACCACAGGCAGCGCATCCTAGTTGTCAATGCCCGCTTTCCAGGCAGCAGCCATGATGCCTTTATCCTGCGACAGACAACTGTGGCTGACATGTTCCAGGCACAGCCTCACCCAAGAGGATGGCTTATCGGAGACAAAGGCTATCCTTTGTGTACCTGGTTCATGACCCCGCTCCGCGCGCCCACGACCCCTGCTGAAGAGGCATACAGTGAGAGCCATCAAGCCACTAGGAACATCATAGAACAAACAATTGGCGTCCTCAAGCAACGGTTCCGCTGTCTCGATCGCTCCGGGGGAGCCCTCCAGTATTCGCAGGAGCAAGTCTCCCAATTCGTCGTCGTTTGCTGCATGCTGCACAACCTGGCTATCCGCAGGACTCAGGCACTGCCACCTCACGTTGAACAACCACCTCAGGAGGAGGAGCAGGAGGAGCATGAGGAGGAGGAGAACGAGGAGTACCAGCCCAGGAGGGAGGCAGAAGGTCCAAGGGCCGCCCGTCGGCAGCTTATTGAACGTCACTTCTAGGCCCCCTGTCAGGGAATGGCTTGTGCCAATGAAAGAATATGATTGCAGCTGCTCCCAAGCCCTCAGCCGGTTAAGGCAACAAACACTTCAAAGATCAAACATGGACAATGTTAATAAATAAAATGCTTTATTGTACAAACTCAGGGCCCTTCCCACATGAAAACCAAAAACAGACGAAACCCCCAAAAAACACTCAAACACATTACTCGCTCCCACAACCTGGAGAGGATTAACAAAACAGTGCAACTAAAATGGCCGTCATCCTCGGCCTTCGTAAAAAACAAACATCACATCCTCGGCCTTCAAAAAACAAACATCCAATTCTCGGCCTTCAAAAAACAAACATCCAATTCTCGGCCTCAAAAAACAAACACAACTGGCCACACATTCGACTTTTTGGCCCGCTAGGGCGATGCCGTGGCCATCTTTGTGTGGCCCCTGCCCGCCCTGCTGCTCCTCCTCAAAGTAAGGCCATTGGCTGCTGCAAGGCTGGGGGCAGGCTCCAGAGGGGCACATGTTGTGACGGCAGATGCCCTTCGGGGTCGGCCTAGTCGAGGTCTGGCCGTCGAGCGGGCGGCTGTTGAATGCTGCAGCTGTGGCTGGCCAGCATCAGTCGCTGCAGCAGCTCCTGGCAGCTCCACTGGGGGAGTGGCAGTGCCGGTTGGAGGAATGGGGCAAGCTGGCGGATGGCACGCGCTCGCTGGTTGCCTGAGACACTGGCACTCGCCCGGGCCAGCACTGCAGCATGCGCACCAATCTGCCGAGGGAAAGACCGCTGTGCTGCTGCAGCGCGCCGGGTGCCCTGGCGATGCCTGGATGACACAGCGAGTGTGGCAGCAGTGAGTGCCCGTGTTGACCTGTTCAGTGACCTCATCAGAGCACCCAGTGACTGCACGGCACCACTGATCAGCTGCCCACTCGCTGCCTGAGCTGCCCCGAATGCCGCCCGACTCGCTGCCTGATCTGCCCCGAATGCCGCCCGACTCGCTGCCTGCTCTGCCCCGAATTCCGCCAAACTGATGGCCTGTGAGGCCCTGACATCGGTCACACTCCGAGAGAGGGACTCGATGGCCTCAGGCAACCGTGCCACTACCCCCATGAGCTCCGTGTGCCAGCGCTCCTAGTCCGCGGACAAGTCCTCGAGGCGTTCCATCTCCTCGGCGAAGACCATCTCCGGACTGGAGACCGGACTCTCCCTCTGGGGAGAAGGCCGCCGAGCTGGCCGACCCTTCCTGCGTTGCTGGACGCCGCTGGGCCCAGCAATTGGACTCCCCTCCGACCCTTCCCCCCTCTGGGGAGAAGGCCGTTGAGCTTCCACCCCCCTCCCACGTTTCTGCAGGCCGCAGGTCCCATGAGCTCCCCTCCCCTCCGACACTTCCGCCACGCTCCCCTCCAGGGAAGACGTGTCCCCTACATTGGCATGGGTTGCCGCGGCTGAGGGTTCCCCTGATGGGCCGCCTTCCTCTTGCTCCTCCTCCTCCTCCTCTTCTGAGGGGCTGTCACTGGCAAGTTCAGGGACCTCCTCCTCACCATCTGAAAGCAGGAAGGCACAAGAGTAGCTTTAGAGTGAGGAGAGGGCATCAGCGAGGGATGCATGAGTGGTGGCATTCAGCGCATTGGTCGGACAGTGGCAAAGGATGTAGATCTGATGCGCAAGTGGGACGAGAGAGGTCCAAAAGGTGATATCCTTACCATTGGTGCCCAGAACAGGGTCGGCATCTCCACATGCAACGGGGCCAATCACCCGGCCACCCATGATGCGCTCTACGCGATGTTGCAGCTCGGTGAGCGGCTGGATCTGGGGTCGGCCTCCCCCGGTCGCAGTCCAGCTCTTCTTATTATTGGCCAGCTTGGCCTGCAAGAGAAAGGATGGCCTCTAAGTACAGTGTGTAGCCCTGATCTTGTGTGCACTGCCTCCCATGGTGGAATAGCCTGGCCAGTGTGTCGCCCTGATCTTGTGTGCACTGCCTCCCATGGTGGAATATCTTGGCCAGTGTGTTAAGTGTAGAATGTGCAATTGATGTTCATGCCTGTCCCATAGCTGCTGGATGAGGGCTGGCCATTAGGGCTTTTAGGTCCCTTTGCCCATAATGTGAGGTGCACATGCAAGGATGAGGAGGACACTGGAAAGGGTACTCACCCTGACAATCCGAGTGAGGTCATTAAACTTTTTGCGGCATTGGACACCGCTCCTGGGGACCTCGCTGTTGGCTGACACCTTGCTGGCGACATGCCTCCAGGCTCTCCGGTAGACGCGGACCGGCGCCTTCCTGCCATTGTCCGGGTACAAAATATGGCGCCTCTTCTCCACAGCACCAACCAGCACACTCAGATCAAGCTCTGAGAAGCGCTGCGCTCGTTCACGGGCCTTCTGCATGGCTTCAGGTGCTATTTGGGTCCAGCAGCAGTGTTCAGGCCTAGCTGGAGGGCTCCACTATCCAGGGCGTGGCAGCAGACCAAGTCGACCCTTCCCCCTTAAGAGCTGGCCGGCGCCAGGGTGTCTGCTGTCAATCACGAGATGGCCGCACCTGCGCTGTGCCCGGCCTCAGCGCTCTCGCTCAGCACCTCCGGCTTAGCGCCTAAAGAGAGGCGTGCAGCGCCAGTTTTAGCGCTCGAGCAAAGTCTTAGGGCGAAGCTAATGAATATCGGAGAAGTGGCCTTGATTTTGCGCCGGGCGCAAACTTTAGCGGCCGCCCGACTTTACCGCCCCAAAAGTGGCTACAATGAATTTCTAGGCCTAGGTCTCAAACTAGTGTCCTGAACATAAATAAAGGTAATTACAAAGGTATGAAGACAGACTTGGTTAAAGTGGACTGGGAAAATATATTACAGGGTAAGACTGTAGAAAAGCAGTGGCCAACATTTAAGGAGATATTTCATAACTCTCAGCAAAGATATATTCTAGAGAGAAAGAAAGACTCTAAAAGAAGGATGAACTATCCATGGCTAACTAAGGAAATAAAGGATGGTATCAAATTAAAAACAAAAGCATACAATGTTGCGAAGAATAGTGGAAGGCCAGAGGATTGTGAAATTTTTTAAAACCTGCAAAGGACGACTAAAATAATGATAAAGAGAGAGAAGATAGCTTATGAGAGTAAGCTAGCAAGAAATATAAAAACAGACAGTAAGAGCTTCTACAGGTATATAAAAAGGAAGAGAGTAGCTAAAGTAAATGTTGGTCCCCTAGAGGAAGAGTCTGGGGAATTAATAATGGGAAACAGGGAAATGACGGAGACTTTCAACAAATATTTTGTATCGGTCTTCACGGTAGAAGACACTAAAAGCATTCCAATAATGGATAAACAAGGGGCTATAGGGGTGGGGGCGGGGAACTTAAAACAATCATTATCACTAGAGAGAAAGCACTAGGCAAACTAATGGGACTAAAGGTGGACAAGTCCCCTGGACCCGATGGCCTGCATCCTAGAGTCTTAAAAGAGGTGGCTGCAGAGATAGTGGATGCATTGGTTGTAATCTACCAATATTCCCTGGATTCTGGAGTGGTCCCAGCAGACTGGAAAACTGCAAAAGTAACACCTCTATTTAAGAAAGGAAGGAGACAGAAACCAGGCAACTATCAACCAGTTAGCTTAACATCTGTCATTGGGAAAATGCTGGAGTCCATCATTAAGGAAGTGGTAGCAGGACGTTGAGAAAATCATAATATAGTCAAGCAGAGTCAGCATGGTTTTATGAAAGGGAAATCATATTTGACAAATTTGCTGGAGTTCGTTGAGGATGTAACAAGCAGGGTGGATAAAGGGGAACCAGTAGATGTCGTGTATTTGGATTTCCAGGAGGCATTTGTTAAGGTGCCACATAAAACGTTACTACACAAGATAAGAGCTCACGGGGTTGGGGGTAATATACTAGCATGGATAGAGGATTGGCTAACTAACAGAAAACAGAGAGTCGGGATAAATGGGTCATTTTCAGGTTGGCAAACTGTAACTAGTGGGGTGCCACAGGGATCAGTGCTGGGGCCTCAACTATTTACAACCTATATTAATGACTTGGATGAAGTGACCAAGTGTAATGTAGCCAAATTTGCTGATGATAGAAAGACAGGTGGGGAAGCAAATTGTGTGGAGGATGCAAAGAATCTCCAAAGGGATATAGATAGGTTAAGTGAGTGGGCAGGAATCTGGCAGATGGAGTTTAACGTGGGAAAATGCGAGGTTATCCACTTTGGTAGGAAAAATAAAAAAGCAAATTATTATTTAAATGGGGAGAGATTACAAAATGCTGAGGTACAGAGGGATCTGGGGAACCTTGTACATGAATCACAAAAAGTTAGCAGGCAGGTACAGCAAGTAATTAGGAAGACAAATAGAGTGTTGGCCTTCATTGCAAAGGGAATGGAGTATAAAATTAGGGAAGTCCTGTTACAACTGTACAAGGCGTTGGTGAGACCACACCTGGAGTACTGCGTACAGTTTTGGTCTCCTTATTTAAGGAAGGATATACTTGCAATGGAGGCAGTTCAGAGAAGGTTCACGAGGTTGATTCTGGAGATGAAGGGGTTGTCTTATGAAGAAAGGTTGAGCAGGTTGGGCCTATACTCATTGGAGTTTAGAAGAATGAGAGGTAATCTTATTGAAACATATAAGATACTGAGGGGGCTTGACAGGGTAGATGCAGAGAGGATGTTTCCCCTCGTGGGGGAATCTAGAACTAGGGGGCATGATTTCAGAATTAAGGGGAAACCCTTTTAAAATGGAAATGAGGATGGATTTCTGCTCTCAGAGGGTCGTGAATCTTTGGAATTCTCTTCCCCAGAGAGCAGTGGAGGCTGGGTCATTGAATATATTTAAGGTGGAGATAGACAGATTTTTGAAAGGTAAGGGAGTCAGGGTTATGGGGAGCGGGCAGGGAAGTGGAGTTGAGGCAAAGATCAGATCAGCCATGATCTTATTGAATAGCAGAGCAGACTCGAGGGGCCGAATGATCTACTCCTGCTCCTATGTCTTATGTTCTTATGTCTTATGTTCTTATGAGCTGTGCCAATAGGACGGACTCCACCTGAACTGGGATGGGACCAGTGTCCTAGCCGAAAGGGTAAATAGGGCTGTCGCAAAGGCTTTAAACTAGTAAGATGGGGAGAGGGAGCTACAAGAAATGTAACCAGCCTAAATATAAACAAAACAGGAAAAGAGAGCACAGGAAAGAATAAAGTAAGGGATGACATTCATGGCAAAGGAATAAATAGAGTTATAGAACAGAAGTGTAAAAAGATGGTTAAGTATAAAATGAGAGGAAACCCTATTAAAAAATAATTAAACTGTCTTTACAGCAATGCACACAGTGTCCATAATAAAACAGGGGAGCTGGAGGCAATCATCTGTTGCGAGGAACCAGATATAATAGGGATTACTGTGACATGGCTACAGAAAAATCAGGACTGGGAATTAAACATTGCAGGTTATAATATATTTAGATAAGATAGGGAGGGAAAAAGGGGAGGTGGAGTAGCTGTACTTATTAGGGATAACAATGGCAGTAGAAAAAAGTGACGCAGATATCAGCAAGACAAAAATAGAATCCATATGGATACAGATAAAAGATATTAAAGGATCAATCACACTAATAGGCGTAGTCTACAGATTACCTAATAGTGGAAGGGAGGAGGAGGAAGAAATATGCAGACCCGGTGCCAGGGTTAAGGACATCTCCTCTGGGCTGGAAAGAAACTTGCAGTGGGACGGGTTGGATCCAGTCGTCGTGGTCCATGTTGGTACAAACGACATAGATCAGACTAGGAAGCCGGTTCTGTTAAAGGAGTATGAGCAGCTAGGGGTCAAATGAAAAAACAGAACCTCAAGGGTAATAATCTGAGCCATGAGCGAATTTGGTTAGGACAATTAAAATAAGAGAGTTAAATGTGTGGCTCAAAGACTGGTGTGGGAGAAATGGGTTTTGCTTCCTGGGACACTGGCACCAGTACTGGGGCAGGAGGGAGCTGTTCCGTTGGGACGGGCTTCACTTGGCCAGTGCTGGGACTAGAGTCCTGGCGGATCATATAACTAGGGCTGTAGAGAGGGCTTTAAACTAACTAGTGGGGGGGAGGTTCCTAGAGAGCAAATAATAAAAATGACAACAGAGAAGGTCATAGACTTAGGTAGCAGTGGGGAAATTAAAAACCAGAGCGTGTCAGGAAGGGGCAGAAGGTATGGAGTAAAAGGTAAAGTAATAAAAAGGGCAAAAGCAGGAACTAAGTGTCACAAAACACATTTGAAAGTTCTCTATCTGAATGCACGTAGCATTCGTAACAAAATTGGACGAGTTAATGGCACAAATAGCTACATATGGGTATGATCTTGTGGCCATTACAGAAACATGGCTGCAGGGTGACAATGCCTGGGAATTAAACATACCAGGTTATATAACGATCAGGGAGGACAGGCAGGAAGGAAGGGGAGGTGGGGTGGCTATGTTAATAAAGGAAGGAATCACTGTAATACAGAGAAATGATATTGGGTCAAAAGATCACGATAATGAAACAGTTTGGGTGGAGATAAGGAATAATAAGGGGAAAAAAACACTAGTGGGCGTAGTCTATAGGCCTCCGAACAGTTGCAACTCGGTTGGACGGAGTATCAATCAGGAAATAGTTGAGGCTTGTAGTAAGGGAACATCTATAATTATGGGGGATTTTAACTATCATATTAATTGGACAAATCAAATTGGGCAGGGCTGCCTTGAGGATGAGCTCATTGGGTGTATTAGGGATGGGTTTCTTGAGCAGTATGTAACTGAACCGACCAGGGGGCAAGCAACCTTAGATATGGTACTGTGTAATGAGACAGGATTAATTAAAAATGTCCTAGTAAAGGATCCCCTTGGAATGAGTGACCATAACATGGTTGAATTCCTATTCAATTAGAGGGTGAGGAGGTTGGATCTCAAACAAGCATGCTAAGCTTGAATAAAGGAGACTATGAAGGTATGAGAGCGGAATTGAGTAAAGTGGATTGGGAAAATAGATTAAAGGGTAAGACGATACATGATCAGTGGTGTACATTTAAGGAGTTATTTTACAACCTCCAAAAAATATATATTCCACTGAGAAGAAAAGGGTGTAAAAGAAAAGACAGCCATCCATGGCTAAGTAAAGAAATTAAGGATAGTATTCGACTAAAAACAAGGGCATATAAGGTAGCCAAATCTAGTGGGAGGATAGAGGATTGGGAAAACTTTAAAAGACAGCAAAAAATAACAAAAAGATTGATTAAGAAAGGGAAGATAGATTATGAAAGTAAATTAGCAAAAAATATAAAAACAGATAGTAAGAGTTTTTATAGTTATATAAAAAGAAAAAGGTTGGCTAAAGTAAATGTTGGTCCCTTAGAGGATGAGACCGGGAAATTAATGGTGGGAAATATGGAGATGGCAAAAACACTGAATGAATATTTTGTATCAGTCTTTACAGTAGAGGACACTAAGAATATCCCAACACTGGACAAGCAGGGGGCTGTAGGGGGGGAGGAGATAAACACGATCAAAATCACTAAGGAAGTGGTACTCGGTAAAATAATGGGACTCAAGGCGGATAAATCACCTGGACCTGATGGCTTACATCCTAGGGTCTTGAGGGAAGTGGCGGTAGGTATTGTGGATGCATTGGTAATAATCTTCCAAAACTCCCTGGACTCAGCAAAGGTCCCGGCAGACTGGAAAACTGCTAATGTAACACCCTTATTTAAAAAGAGCAGTAGACAAAAGGCTGGAAACTATAGACCGGTCAGCCTAACATCTGTGGTAGGTAAAATTTTGGAGTCCATTATTAAGGAAACAGTAACAGGACATTTGGATAATCACAATTTAATAAGACAAAGTCAGCATGGTTTTATGAAGGAGAAGTCATGTTTGACAAATTTGCTGGAGTTCTTTGAGCAAGTAACATATAGGGTGGATAAAGGTGAACCAGTGGACGTAGTGTATTTAGACTTCCAAAAGGCTTTTGACAAGGTGCCACACAAAAGATTATTGCTTAAGATAAAAAATCACGGGATTGGGGTTAATATTCTGGCTTGGATAGAGGATTGGCTATCTAACAGAAGGCACAGAGTTGGGATAAATGGTTCATTCTCAGACTGGCAATCAGTAACCAGTGGTGTTCCGCAGGGGTCAGTGCTGGGTCCCCAACTCTTTACAATCTATATTAACAATTTTGAGGAGGGGACCGAGTGTAAAATATCAAAGTTTGCAGATGATACTAAGATGGGAGGGAAAGTAGTGAGTGAGGAGGACATAAAAAACCTGCAAAGGGACATAGACAGGCTAAGTAAGTGAGCAGAGATTTGGCAGATGGAATACAATACTGGAAAGTGTGAGGTTATGCACTTTAGCAGGAAAAATCGTAGAGCAAGTTATTATCTTAATGGCAAGAAACTGGAAAGTACTGAAGTGCAAAGGGATCTGGGGGTCCTGGTGCACGAAACTCAAAAGGTTAGTATGCAGGTGCAACAAGTGATTAAGAAGGCCAATGGAATGTTGGCTTTTATTGCTAGGGGGATAGAATATAAAAATAGGGAGGTATTGCTTCAGTTGTACAAGGTATTGGTGAGACCGCACCTGGAATACTGCATACAGTTTTGGTGTCCATACTTAAGAAAAGACATACTTGCTCTCGAGTCAGTACAAAGAAGGTTCACTCGGTTAATCCCGGGGATGAGGGGATGGACATATGAGAAGAGGTTGAGTAGATTGGGACTCTACTCATTGGAGTTCAGAAGAATGAGAGGCGATCTTATTGAAACATATAAGATTGTGAAGGGGTTGGATCGGGTGGATGCGGGGAGGATGTTCCCGATGATGGGTGAAACTAGAACTAGGGGGCATAGTCTTAGAATAAGGGACTGCTCTTTCAAAACTGAGATGAGGAGGAACTACTTCACTCAGAGGGTGGTGGGTCCATGGAATATGGTGCCCCAAAAAGCTGTAGAAGCTACATCATTACATAAATTTAAAACAGAAATAGACAGTTTCCTAGAAGAAAAGGCAATTAAGGGTTACGGGGAACGGGCAGGAATTTGGACATGAGTCTAGGTTCGGATCGGTCATGGCCCTGTGGGTAGCGGAGCGGGCCCAGGGGCCGTGTAGCCTGATCCTGCTCCTGTTTCGTGTGTCTAATTCTGTTAGATTCAGGAGATAGAAAATGTCAGGCAGAAAGTGCCAGTCGGAAAAGTGTCAAGCGGAAAAGTGTCATTCAGAAAAGTGTCTGTCAGAAACGAGTCAGGCGGAAAAGTGTCAGGTGGAAATGTGTCGATAATCTGTGATAGTGGATTGGCGGTTAGGATCAGATCAGCCATGATCTTATTGAATGGCGGAGCAGGCTCGAGGGGCCGATTGGCCTACTCCTGCTCCTATTTCTTATGTTCTTATGTTCTTAAATGAGGGAAATGAGTAAAAAACATAGAATAATAATCATGGGGGATTTCAACTATCCCGATATTAATTGGACAGAAGAGGTAAGTAAAGGGGTTAAGGGATTGGAGTTCCTAAAACATGTACAGGACTCCTTTCTAACCCAATATGTAAAAAGCCCAAAAAGGAAGGATTCGATATTGGATCTAGTAATGGGGAATGAACCAGAGCAGATAAGAGAAGTAAAGGTAGGGGAACATATAGGCAATAGTGACCATAATATAATACAATTTAAGATGATAATTGAAAAGGACATAAGTATGATGAAAACCAGGTTAATAGATTGTAGAAAAGCTGATTTTGAGGGACTAAGAATAGAACTGGGGGAAAAAATGGGCAGCAATATTGGCAAACAATGATGCAGAATAGCAATGGGAAACATGTAATATCGTTTTCAACAGAGTGCAGGAAAAATATATTCCACTGACAGGAAAGAACAAATGGAACACTAATGAGACTCCATGGATGCATAAAGCCAGAAGGGAACAATTGAGGGTAAGGAAAGAGGCATATATTAAATACATAGACAGCATGATCAGAGAGAATATGAAAAGATTAGGAGAAAAGTCAAAAAAAAATTAGGGAGGCAAAGAGGAACTATGAAATTAAACGATCAAGGAACATAAAACAAAATAGTAAAATATTTTATAGGCACATCAATAAAATAAGAAGGTTGGGATGGAAATAGGGCCATTAAGGGATAGTCAGGATAATACCACAGGTAATGATAGAGAGATGGCAGGAATATTAAATCATTATTTTGCTTCAGTATTTACCAGGGAGATAGAACATTTGGACATGACATTGGATGATGAGATTACTGATGAGGTAAGTGCATTTAAAAAAAAAGGGGATTTATTGAATAAATTAATCAAACTCAAGGAGGATAAAACCCCTGGTCCGGATGGATTGCATCCATGCATTTTAAAGAATCTAGGGAAGAGATAGCAGAGGCATTACTATGCATATTTAATAATTGGTAGAAAAAGGTACAGTGCCAGAGGACTGGCAGATAGCTAACGTAATGCCTATATTTAAGAAGGGGATAGAACATGTCCAGGGAATTATAAACCAGTCAGCTTAACATCAGTGGTAGGAAAAATAAAGAAATCCCTACTGAAGAAGGAAATAGAAGAACATCTAGAAACTAAAAATATAATAATGAATAGTCAACATGGATTTCAAAAGGGAATGTCTTGTTTGCCCAACTTTATTGAATTTTTTGAAGAGGTAACAGAGAGCGTATACAATGGTAATGCAGTAGATGTAATTTATCTAGATTTTCAAAAGGCCTTCGATAAGGTACCCCATAATAGACTAATGAAGAAGGTCAGAGAATGCAGAGTCAGGGGACAAGTAGCAGAATGGATTGCTGGCTGGCTTCAGGACAGAAAGCAGAGAGTAGGCGTAAAGGGTAGCTATTCACAGTGGCAGAAGTTGGGAATTGGTGTTCCACAAGGATCAGTGCTGGGACCACTGCTGTTCACAATTTATATTAATGATTTAGACTTAGGAATCAAAAACACAATTTCTAAATTTGCAGATGACACCAAATTGGGGGGATAGTCAATATTGAGGAGGACTGCAACAAGTTACAGGAGGACATTAATAAACTTGCAGAATGGGCAAATAATTGGCAAATGAAGTTCAGCACAGATACATGTGAGGTATTACATTTTGGTAGGAAGAATAGGGAGGTTACTTATCACTTGGAGGGTGGGAGTCTAGGTGAGGTAGGGGAACAAAGGGATCTCAGAGTACAAATACACAAATCACTAAAAGTTGCGACACCATTAAAAAAAGCCATAAAAAAGGCCATAAAAAAAGCAAACCAAGCACTTAGAGTTTATTTCTAGAGGGATAGAATTGAAAAGTAAGGAAATTATATTAAACCTGTATCGAACCTTGGTTAGGCCACACTTAGAGTATTGCGTACAATTCTGGTCGCCATATTATAAAAAGATGTCTCTTTCTTAGGCAATCCCTCGGAATCGAGGATGACTTGCTTCCACATTAAAAATGAGTTCTCAGGTGACTGATGAGTCCAATGTGGGACCTACAGTCTCTGTCACAGGTGGGGCAGACGGTGGTTGAAGGGATGGGTGGGTGGGGTGCTTGGGTTGACATGCACTCCTTGCGCTGCTTGCGCTTGGCTTCCGCTTTCTCCCAGCGAAGAGTCTCGAGGCGTTCGGCGCCTTCCCGGATGCTTCTCCTCCACTTTGTGCGGTCTTGGGCCAGGGATTCCCAGGTGTCAGTGGGGATGTTGCACTTTTTCAAAGAGGCTTTGAGGGTGTCCTTGAAGGGTTTGCTCTGCCCGCCTGGGGCTCTCTCTCAAGAAAAAGATATAGAGGCACTGGAGAGGGTGCAGAGAAGATTTGCAAGGATGCTACCAGAAATGCAAGGGTATACGTATCAGGAAAGGATGAACAGACTGAGTCTCTTTTCTCGTGAAAAAAGAAGGCTGAGGGGTGACCTAATAGAGGTCTTTCAAATTGTGAAAGGTGTTGATAGAGTGGATACAGATTGTTTCCACTTGTGGGGAAGTGCTTAACTAGAGGCCATCAATGTAAGATAGTCACCAAGAAAGCCAATAGGGAATTCAGAAGAAACTTCTTTACACAATGAGTGGTGAGGATGTGGAACTCGCTACCACAGGGAGTGGTTGAAGCAAATAGTATACATGCATTTAAGGGGAGGCTGGACAAACATATAAGAGAAAAGGGAATATAGGGTTATGTTGATAGATTTAGATGAGGAAAGGCGGGAGGGGGCTTATGTGAAGCATAAACGCCGGCATGGACTGGTTGGGCCAAATGGCCAGTTTCTGTGCATATATATCCTATATAACCCTATGTAATGTAAATGGTGCAAAGGTTTTGGGGAGTCAGGGGGTGAGACAATCACTGCAGAATACCCAGCCTCTGACCTGCTCTTATTGCCACTGTATTTATGTGGCTGGTCCAGTTATGGTCCTGGTCAATAGTGACCCCTAGGATATTGATGGTGGGGGATTTGGCGATGGTAATGCCGTTGAATGTCAAGGGGCGGTGGTTAGATGCTCGCTTGTTGGAGAAAGTCATTGCCTGCTACTTGTGTGGCGTGAATGTTACCTGCCACTTATCAGCCCAAGCCTGAATGTCGTCCAGTCTTGCTGCATGCGGGCATGGACAGCTTCATTATCTGAGGAGTTGCGAATGGCATTGAACACTGTGCATTCATCAGCGAACATTCCCACTTCTGACCTTAAGATGGAGGGAAGGTCATTGATGAAGCAGCTGAAGAAGGTTGGGCCTGGGACACAGTCTTAAGGATCTCCTGCAGCGATGTCCTGGGGCTGTGATGATTGACCTCCAACCACCGCAACCATCTTACTTTGTGCTAGGTATGACTCCAGCCAGTGGAGCGTTTTCCCCCTGATTCCCATTTACATCAATTCTACTAGGGCTCCTTGGTGCCACACTCGGTCAAATGCTGCCTTGATGTCAAGGGCAGTCACTCTCACCTCACCTCTGGAATTCAGCTCTTTTGTTCATGTTTGGACCAAGGCTATAATGAGGTCTGGGGTTGAGTGGTCCTGGCAGAACCCAAACTGGGCATCAGTGGGAAGGTTATTGGTAAGTAAGTGCCGCTGATAACACTGTCGATGACGAGGGCTTGATATGAGAGGCAGAGTGAGGGCTTGATATGAGAGACAGAATGAGGGGATGTTATTAGAAGCAGAGTGAGGGGATGATATGAGACAGAGTGAGGGGATGATATGAGAGAGAGTGTGACGGGGATGATATGAGAGACAGAGTGAGGGGGATGATATGAGAGGCAGAGTGAGGGGATGTTATTAGAAGCAGAGTGAGGGGATGATATGAGAGGCAGAGTGAGGGCTTGATATGAGAGACAGAATGAGGGGATGTTATTAGAAGCAGAGTGAGGGGATGATATGAGACAGAGTGAGGGGATGATATGAGAGAGAGTGTGACGGGGATGATATGAGAGACAGAGTGAGGGCTTGATATGAGAGGCAGAGTGAGGGGATGATATGAGAGACAGAGTGAGGGGATGATATGAGAGACAGAGTGACGGGGATGCTATTAGAGGCAGAGTGAGGGGATGATATGAGAGGCAGTGTGACGGGGATGATATGAGAGACAGAGTGAGGGGGATGATATGAGAGAGAGTGTGAGGGGGATGGTGTGAGAGACAGAGTGAGGGGGATGATGTGAGAGACAGAGTGAGGGGGATGATATGAGAGACAGAGTGAGGGGATGATATGAGAGACAGAGTGAGGGGATGATATGAGAGGCAGAGTGAGGGGATGATATGAGAGACAGATTGAGGGGATGATGTGAGAGACAGAGTGAGGGGATGATATGAGAGGCAGTGTGATGGGGATGATATGAAGCCGAGTGAGGGGATGATATGAGAGGCAGTGTGACGGGGATGATATGAGAGGCAGTGTGAGGGCGATGATATGAAGCAGAGTGAGTGGATGATATGAGGCAGAGCATGGGACTATACCTGACAATGTGGGGTGTGGTGCGACTCAGTCCCACGCATTCCCAGCTCCTGTCTGTCTCTCTTTCCATCGCCTGACCGGTTCTATTGCAGGGCTTCATTTTAACAGCCCAGAAACGTTCGATAGCTCGAGCAGGGGGGCTGCAAATTGCTGCATTTAATGACAGACCCCTGCGATTGTCCCTGTTTAAATAGTCCCTGTCAGCTATAATTACATGGCCTCCAGTGACTGCCCTGTGGTTCAGTTGAGCCCACCCTAGTGTGGAGCTGAATGACATCATGACATAGTGATTAGCTCCCACTTGACAGCCGAAGATTAACACTCACCAGCCTAAGGCATCAGTTAGAATCCAGGACTGCCTTTAGCAGTTGTTTTCATTCTTTGAGTTCATGAACATAGGGACAGGAGGAGGCAATTCATCCCCTCGAGCCTGTTCCTCCATTCAATTAGATCATGGCTGATCTGTACCTTAACTCCATCTACCCACCTTGGTTCTGTATCCCTTAATACCCTTATCTAACAAAATCTATCCATCTCAGTTTTGAAATTTTCAATTGACCCCAGCCTTCCTCAGTTTTTGGGGGAGAGAGTTCCAGATTTCCACTAGCCTTTGTGTGCAGAAGTGATTCCTGACATCACCTCTGAACAGCCTGGCTCTAATTTTAAGGTTATGCTCCCTTGTTCTGGACTCCCCCAACAGAGGAAATAGTTTCTCTCTATCTGCCCATCAAATATTTTTATTACCGAAAACCCCTCAATTAGATCACCCCTTAATCTTCTATACTCAAGAGAATACAAGTCTAGTCTACGCAACCTATCCTTGTAATGAATCCCTTTTAGCCCCGGTATTGTTCTGGTGAGCTGTGCCTGGGACTGTGGTTGGGGAGCTGCAGTTGGCCTTCTCGTCCTTGGGTTAGGAATGTTCCTGATCACTACCCAGGCAGAAGACCAGATTAGCCTGTGCCATAGTGCCCCTTACAGTCAGACAGTCTTCAGGAACTCACTATACAGACTCACACATAAATACTGGGCACAGGACAGGTGGCAGGGGACTGCCAGTGTGTGGAACTGGGACCTGGGAGAGAGCAGCATCGAGCGCGGTGGCAG
The DNA here is from genome assembly GCF_052327205.1 of Somniosus microcephalus. Classification (NCBI taxonomy): domain Eukaryota; kingdom Metazoa; phylum Chordata; class Chondrichthyes; order Squaliformes; family Somniosidae; genus Somniosus; species Somniosus microcephalus. The sequence continues at coordinate 205,494,858 of NC_140989.1, forward strand.
TGCTTAAAACCGGCGGCAGTGAACGAGGCCCGACCACAGAGCCTGGACCTGGGAGAGAGCAGCATCGAGCGCGGCGGCAGAGCTTAAAACCGGCGGCAGTGAACGAGGCCTGACCACAGAGCCTGGACCTGGGAGAGAGCAGCATCGAGCGCGGCGGCAGAGCTTAAAAGCGACGGCAGTGAACGAGGCCCGATCACAGAGCTTGGACCTGGGAGAGAGCAGCATCGAGTGCGGCGGCAGAGCTTAAAACCGGCGGCAGTGAACGAGGCCCGACCAATTCAGCAGCAGGGGACAGAGGTAAAAAGTAATCAAAGTGTGACATCAGCAGGAAGCAGGTAAGTGATTGGTTGGTGAGTATCCCTTTTTTAAACTTTTACTCTGTTTTATAGTTTCTAAGGTCTCTCTGGTGTAGCGGGGACTGTTGGTAAACTATTTAACTGTAGTGTAATTAGTGGGATTGATTGATTTAATTTAAACTCAATTAATTAAAAGGTAAGTCATGGCAGGACAGCCCAGCCCTGTGATCTGCTCCTCCTGCGAAATGTGGGAACTCAGGGACACTTCCTGTGTCCCTGACAACTACGTGTGCAGGAAGTGCACCCAGCTGCAACTACTGACAGACCGCATTGCGGCACTGGAGCTGCGATTGGATGCATACTGGAGCGTTCACGATGCTCGGGACATCGTGAATAGCATGTTTAGGGAGTTGGACACACCACAGGTAGAGTTTGGACAGGAAGAAAGGGAACGGGTGACCAACAGGCAGAGTACTAGGTGCAGGCAGGTAGTGCAGGGGTCCCCTGTGGCCATCCACCTCTCCAATAGATATACCACTTTGAGTACTGTTGGGAGGAAAAAGAGTGGTAGAGCTTTAGTAATAGGGATTCAATTGTAAGGGGAATAGATAGGCGTTTCTGCGGCCGCAAACGAGACTCCAGGATGGTGTGTTGCCTCCCTGGTGCAAGGGTCAAGGATGTCTCTGAGCGGCTGCAGAACATCTTGGAAGGGGGGGGTGAACAGCCAGTTGTCGTGGTGCATATAGGCACCAACGATATAGGTAAAAAGCAGGATGAGGTCCTAAAAGCGGAATATAGGGAGTTAGGAGGTAATTTAAAAAACAGGACCTCAAAGGTAGTAATCTCAGGATTGCTACCAGTGCCACGTACTCGTCAGAGTAGAAATAGAAGGATACTTCAGCTGAATACGTGGCTAGAGGAATGGTGCCAGGGGGAGGGATTCAAGTTCCTGGGACATTGGAACCGGTTCTGGGGGAGGTGGGACCAGTTCAAACCGGACGGTCTGCACCTGGGCAGGGCTGGAACCAATGTCCTAGGGGGAGTGTTTGCTAGTGCTGTGGGGGAGGGTTTAAACTAAAATGGAAGGGGGTTGGGAACCTGAGCAGGGAGACAGAGGAAAGGGAAACAAGGATAAAAGCAAAAGATAGGAAGGAGAAAAACAAAAGTGGCAGTCAGAGAAATCAACGGTTTAAATCAAACATGGCCACAGTAAATAATAATTCTAATAGGTCTAAGAGCATTAAAAAAACAAGCCTGAAGGCTTTGTATCTTAATGCGAGGAGAATTTATAATAAGGTGGATGAATTGGCTGCGCAAATAGAGGTAAACGAATATGATTTGGTTGGGATTATGGAAACGTGGCTCAAGGACGGCCAAGACTGGGAACTCAACATCCAGGGGTATTCGATATTCAGGAAAGATAGGCAAAAAGGAAAGGGAGGAGGGGTAGCATTACTGGTTAAAGAAGGGATTAACACAATTGTAATGAAGGATATTAGCTCTGATGATGTGGAATCTGTATGGGTAGAATTGAGAAATACTAAGGGGAAAAAAACATTAGTGGGAGTGGTATATAGACCTCCAAACAGTAAGGCGGAGGTTGGGGATGGCATTAAAAGGGAAATTAAAGAAGCGTGCAATAAGGGCACAGCAGTCATCATGGGTGACTTTAATCTTCATATAGATTGGGCTAACCAAATTAGTAATAATACTGTGGAGGAGGAATTCCTGGAGTGTTTACGGGATGGTTTCCTGGACCAATATGTCGATCTTAGGCCATCTTAGACTGGGTATTATGTAATGAGAAAGGATTAATTAGCAATCTTGTTGTACGAGGCCCCTTGGGTCGGAGCGATCATAATATGATCAAATTCTTCATTAAGATGGAGAATGAAGTAGTTGACTCAGAAACTAAGGTCCTCAATTTAAATAAAGGAAACTACGATGGTCTGAGGAGCGAGTTGGGTAGGATTGATTGGGGAATGGCACTCAAAGGGTTGACGGTGGATAGGCAATGGCAAACATTCAAAGACCGAACTACAGAAGTTGTTCATCCCAGTTTGGCATAAAAATAAAACAAAAAAGGTGACTCAACCGTGGCTAACAAGGGAAATTAGGGATAGCATAAGGTCCAAGGAGAGGACATACAAATTGGCCAGAAAAAGCAATAATCCTGAGGATTGGGAGCAGTTTAGGATTCAACAAAGGAGGACAAAGGGATTAATTAAGAAAGGGAAAATAGAATATGAGAGTACGCTTGCAGGGAACATAAAAACTGACTGTAAAAGCTTTTATAAAGGGAGGAACTGAAAGAAATCAGTATTTGTAGGGAAATGGTGTTAGGGAAATTGATGGGATTGAAGGCCGATAGATCCCCAGGGCCTGATAAGCTACATCCTAGTATACTTAAGGAAGTGGCCCTAGAAATAGTAGATGCATTGCTGGTCATCTTCCAGAACTCAATAGACTCTGGAACAGTATCCATGGATTGGAGGGTAGCTAATGTTACCCCACTATTCAAAAAAGGTGGCAGAGGAAAAGCGGGGAACTATAGACCGGTAAGCCTGACATCGGTAGTGGGGAAAATGCTAGAGTCCATTATAAAAGATGTAATAGCAGAGCACTTGGAAAGCAGTGATGGGATCGGACTAAATCAACATGGATTTACAAATGGTAAATCATGCTTGACTAATCTACTGGAAATTTTTGAGGCTGTAACTCGTAAAATAGATAAGGGAGAACCAGTGGATGTGGTGTATGTGGACTTTCAGCGGGCTTTCGATAAGGTCCCGCATAAGAGGCTAGCGTGCAAAATTAAGGCACATGGGATTGGGGGCAAGGTATTGACTTGGATAGAGAACTGGTTGGCGGACAGAAAGCAAAGAGTTGGAATAAACGGGTCGTTTTCCGAGTGGCAGGCAGTGACTAGTGGGGTACCGCAAGGATCGATCCTAGGACCCCAGCTGTTCACAATATATATTAATGATCTGGACGAGGGAATTGGATGTAATATCTCCAAATTTGCAGACGACACAAAGCTGGGTGGGAGGGTATGCTTTGAGGAGGATGTCATGAAACTCCAGTACGATTTGGACAGGTTGGGTGATTGGGCAGAAACATGGCAAATGGACTATAATGTGGATAAACATGAGGTTATCCACTTTGGTGGCAAAAACAGGAAGGCAGATTATTATTTGAATGGCAATAGATTGGGAGAAGGGGAAGTGCAAAGAGACCTGGGTGTTCTTGTGCACCAGTCGCTGAAGGTAAGCATGCAGGTGCAGCAGGTGGTTAAGAAGGCAAATGGTATGTTGGCCTTCGTAGCAAGAGGGTTCGAGTACAAGAACAAGGATGTCTTGCTTCAGTTCTACAGGGCCTTGGTGAGACCGCACCTTGAGTATTGTGTGCAGTTTTGGTCACCTTACCTGAGGAAGGACGTTCTTGCCATGGAGGGAGTGCAGCGAAGATTCACCAGGCTGATACCTGGGATGGCAGGAATGACGTACGAGGAGAGATTGTGTCAATTGGGCTTATACTCACTGGAGTTTAGAAGATTGAGAGGGGATCTCATCGAAACCTATAAAATTCTGTCAGGTCTGGACAGACTAGATGCAGAAAGGATGTTTCTGATGGCCGGGGAGTCCAGAACCAGGGGTCATAGTCTAAGGATAAGGGGTAAACCATTTAGGACTGAAATGAGGAGGAATTTCTTCACCCAGAGAGTGGTGAACCTGTGGAATTCTCTGCCACAGAGGGCGGTGGAGGCTAGTTCATTAAATATATTCAAGAAAGAGTTGGATATATTTCTTGAGGCTAAAGGGATCAAGGGATATGGGGAGAAGGCAGGGACAGGGTACTGAATTTGGATGATCAGCCATGATCTCATTGAATGGTGGAGCAGGCTCGAAGGGCCGAATGGCCTACACCTGCTCCTATCTTCTATGTTTCTATGGATCCTAGTGAGAGGGAGCAGGAGTGAAGTATGTAAAATTAATCTATATAATTCTGGTCCCCCAACACCTCCAAAATTCTCATCCTCATCTTCAAATCCCTCTATGGCCTCGACCCTCTCTATCCCTGTAACACCCTACGGTCTTACAACCCTCAGAGATCACTGCGCTCCTCCAACTCTGGCCTCTTGTTCATCCTGACTCCCTGCCTTCAGCTGCCTAGGCCCTAAGCTCTGGAATTCCCTCCCTAAACCTTTCCGCCTCTCTCTCCTCCTTTACGATCCTTGGTAAAACCTACCTCTTTGACCAAGCTTTTAGTCACCTGTCCTAATAGCTCCTTATGTGGCTCAGTGACAACATTTTTGTCTGCTTACACTCCTGTGAAACGCCTTGGGAGGTTTTACTATTTTTAGGGCGCTGTATCAATGCAAGTTGTTGCTGTAAGTGTTTTCGGTCCCTCACACTTCGTTGCAGCTGCGAATTCACCGAGAAATGATGTGCTGTGATTACCTGCACCAACATCTTAGCGGCCTTCAGTGCATGCGTGTGGTATCCCGGAGTCATGTGTGCGCAGTACCCAACAGTTGCAGCCTACACCGTGGACCACAATTTCTTTGGCTCCGTGGGGAGAAGGTCAGGGGATCTGTTGGTGGCCGGGGTGGTTTTGGGGGTTGGATTAGAGTGAGGATCGAAAGGGGAGAAAGAGGGAATCGGAGGGGGGAGAGAGAGGGGACCGGAGGGGTGGAGAGAGAGGGAATCGAGATGGGAGAGAGAGGAGGGGGTGAGAGAGAGAGAGAGAAGCAGGGAGAGAGAGAGACAGGGTGAGAGAACAAGAGAGGACCGGAGGAGGAAGAGAGAAAGAGAGGAGATTGGAGTGGGGAGAGAGAGAGAGGGAATCTTCTAAATGGTGAAAAGCTAAAAACAGTTGATGTCCAAATAGACTTGGGGGTAAAGGTTAATAGATCATTAAAATGTCATGAACAGGTACAGAAAGCAATTTAAAAAGCTAATGGAATGCTGGCCTTTCTATCTAGAGGACTAGTGTACAAGGGGGTAGAAGTTATGCTACAGCTGCACAAAGCCCTGGTTAGACCACACCTGGAGCACTGTGAGCAGTTCTGGGCACCACACTTTAGGAAGGATATATTCGCCTTGGGGGGAGTGCAGCGTAGGTTTACCAGAATGATACCCAGACTTCAAGGGTTAAACTACGAGGAGAGCTTACACAAACTATGGTTGTATTCCCTGGAATTTAGAAGGTTAAGGGATGATCTGATCGAAGTTTTCAAGATATTAAAGGGAACAGATAAGGTAGATAGAGAGAAACTATTTCTGCTGGTTGGGGATTCTAGGACTAGGGGGATTAGTCTAAAAATTAAAGCCAAACCTTTCAAGAGTTGTAAGGGGTTTTCCTGAGAGATGTCCCTGAGGTTTCTCTCTCCAGAGGCCTCTCTTTCTTGCACAGTAAAACCTTGAGTGGTTCGACCCACTCGCCCCTTAGATTCTGTACTCTGGACTTTGGCACAGGAACTACAATGTAGAGAAAGCTCTTGTAGGCCAAGTTTGATGAAACAAAATGAAATTTTATTGCATAAGGAAAAATATCAAATCAAATGCAAGCAAATAAGGGAGTACATGGGAGGGAAAAACACACAAACAAATCATAATGACACAGTACTAACTAAGGCAAATACAGGCATCTTATACTCTACAAAGATCATCATGAAATAAGGAAACACACGGAACATCAAGGGACAACAACTCATGTTAATTGTACCCTTAAAATCCACCCCCTTATTAAACCTATCTAGATCTGATTGTGAAGGGCCAGAAACATGCTCACCAATCCCACTAGGGAGTGCAAGGTTTTGAAATCGAGTCTGTGTTTGGTCCTTTCAGGCTATTAAAGGGAACAGATATGGAGTAAAAGGTAAAGTAGTAAAAGGGGAAAAAACAGGAACTAAGTGTCACAAAACATATTTGAAAGTTCTTTATCTGAATGCACCTAGCATTCGTAACAAAATGAATGAGTTAACGGCACAAATAACTACATATGGGTATGATCTTGTGGCCATTACAGAAACATGGCTGCAGGGTGACCATGACTGGGAATTAAACATACCAGGTTATTTAACAATCAGGAAGGACAGGCAGGAAGGGAGGGGAGGTGGGGTGGCTATGTTTATAAATGAAGGAATCACTATAATACAGAGAAATGACATTGGGTCAAAGGAGCAGGATAGTGAAACAGTTTGGGTGGAGATAAGGAATAATAAGGGGAAAAAAACACTAGTGGGCATAGTCTATAGGCCTCCGAACAGTTGCAACTCTGTTGGACAGAGTATTAATCAGGAAATAGTTGAGGCTTATAATAAGGGAACAGCTATAATTATGGGGGATTATAACTATCATATTAATTGGACAAATCAAATTGGGCAGAGCAGCCTTGAGGATGAGTTCATTGAGTGTATTAGGGATGGGTTTCTTGAGCAGTATGTAACTGAACCGACCAGGGGACAAGCAACCTTAGATTTGGTCCTGTGTAATGAGGCAGGATTAATTAAAAATGTTCTAGTAAAGGATCCCCTTGGAATGAGTGACCATAATATGGTTGAATTCCATATTCAAGTAGAGGGTGAGAAGGTTGGATCTCAAACAAGCGTGCTGAGCTTGAATAAAGGAGACTGTGAAGGTATGAGAGCGGAATTGATTAGAGTGGACTGGGAAAATAGATTAAAGGGTAAGACGGTACATGATCAGTGGTGTACATTTAAGGAGTTATTTTACAACTTCCAAAAAATATATATTCCACTGAGGAAAAAAGGGTGTAAAAGAAAAGATAGCCATCCGTGGCTAAGTAAAGTAATTAAGGATAGTATCCGACTAAAAACAAGGGCATATAAGGTAGCCAAATCTAGTGGGAGGATAGAAGATTGGGAAGTCTTTAAAAGACAGCAAAAAATTACTGAAAGATTGATTAAGAAAGGGAAGATAGATTATGAAAGTAAATTAGCAAAAAATATAAAAACAGATCGCAAAAGTTTCTATAGTTATATAAAAAGAAAAAGGGTGGCTAAAGTAATTGTTGGTCCCTTAGAGGACGAGACCGGGAAATTAATGCTGGGTAACATGGAGATGGCAAAAACGCTCAATAAATATTTTGTATCAGTCTTTACGGTAGAGGACACTAAGAATATCCCAATACTGGACAAACAGGGGGCTCTAGGGGGAGAGGAGCTAAATACGATTAAAATCACTAAGGAAGTGGTACTTGGTAAAATAATGGGACTCAAGCCGGATAAATCCCCTGGACCTGATGGCTTACATCCTAGGGTCTTGAGGGAAGTGATGGTAGGGATTGTGGATGCATTGGTAATAATTTTCCAAAACTCCATGGACTCAGCAAAGGTCCCGGCAGATTGGAAAACTGCTAATGTAACACTCTTATTTAAAAAGGGTAGTAGGCAGAAGGCTGGAAACTATAGACCTGTTAGCCTAACACCTGTGGTTGGTAAAATGTTAGAGTCCATTATTAAGGAGACAGTAATGGGACATTTGGATAAACATAATTTAATAGGACAAACTCAGCATGGTTTCATGAAGGGGAAGTCATGTTTGACAAATTTGCTTGAGTTCTTTGAGGAAGTAACATACAGGGTGGATAAAGGAGAACCAGTGGGCGTAGTGTATTTAGACTCCCAAAAGGCATTTGACAAGGTGCCACACAAAAGATTATTGCTCAAGATAAAAAATCACGGGATTGGGGGTAATATTCTGGCGTGGGTGGAGGATTGGCTATCTAACAGAAAGCAGAGATTTGGGATAAATGGTTCATTCTCAGACTGGCAATCAGTAACTAGTGGTGTTCCGCAGGGGTCAGTGCTGGGTCCCCAACTCTTTACGATCTATATTAATGATTTGGAGGAGGGGACCGAGTGTAACATATCAAAGTTTGCAGATGATACTAAGATGGGAGGGAAAGTAGTGAGTGAGGAGGACATAAAGAACCTGCAAAGTGACATAGACAGACTAAGTAAGTGGGCAGAGATTTGGCAGATGGAATACAATACTGGAAAGTGTGAGGTTATGCACTTTGACAGGAAAAATCAAAGAGCAAGTTATTATCTTAATGGCAAAAACCTGGAAAGGACTGTAGTACAAAGGGATCTGGGGGTCCTGGTGCACGAAACTCAAAAAGTTAGTATGCAGGTGCAGCAAGTGATCAAGAAGGCCAATGCAATTTTGGCTTTTATTGCTAGGGGGATAGAATATAAAAACAGGCAGGTATTGCTGCAGTTATACAAGGTATTGGTGAGACCGCACCTGGAATACTGCATACAGTTTTGGTGTCCATACTTAAGAAAAGACGTACTTGCTCTCGAGTCAGTACAAAGAAGTTTCACTCGGTTAATCCCGGGGATGAGGGGGTGGTAATATGAGGAGAGGTTGAGTAGATTGGGACTCTACTCATTGGAGTTCAGAAGAATTAGAGGCGATCTTATTGAAACATATAAGATTGTGAAGGGGCTTGATCGGGTGGATGCGGTGAGGATGTTCCCAATGATGGGTGAAACTAGAACTAGGGGGCATAATCTTAGAATAAGGGGCTGCTCTTTCAAAACTGAGATGAGGAGAAACTTCTTCACTCAGAGGGTGGTAGGTTTGTGGAATTTGCTGCCCCAGAAAGCTGTGGAAGCTACATCATTAAATAAATTTAAACAGAAATAGATAGTTTCCTAGAAGTAAAGGGAATTAAGGGTTACGGGGAGCGGGCAGGAAATTGGACATGAGTCTAGGTTCGGAATGGTCATGGCCCTGTGGGTAGTGGAGCGGGCCCAGGGGCCATGTAGCCTGGTTCTGCTCCTACTTCTTGTGTTCTAATTCTGTGTTAGATTTCAGGAGATGGTTTTATTCCTGGTCCTGGCTGGGGTGGAGATCGCCTTTTCAGAAGGTAAGTACTATAGAAAATATAGGGACAGAGTAATCTCCTGGACGAGTTTCGATCGCCTAGATGGGTCGGAGAGGAATTTCCCAGATTTTTTCTCCCAAATTGGCCATTGGGTTTTTTATCTGGTTTTTCGCCTCTCCCGGGAGATCACATGTGTTCGGGTGGGATGGAGAGTCATAGAAGATTTGAGGTTAGGATCAGATCAGCCATGATCTTATTGAATGGTGGAGCAGGCTCGAGGGGCCGATTGGCCTACTCCTGCTCCTATTTCTTATGTTCTTATGTTCTTATGTTTCGTCTCCACGTGGATCGTGGAGCCCCTGCGAGCTGCGCCACACCTCTCTCCTGAGGTGAGGGTCGGGGGCGGCTGGACACCGGCAGGCCTGGATGTTGGCGGGGTCGAGGATCGTTGGCTCGACCCTGGTTAGAGGAGCCTTGGGCTGGCTCCCATCGCTTCTTCAGTTTCCTTTTCTCTCTTCTCCCGAGCCGGGGTGGCTGGAAGGTTTCTTCTCTTGGGACCTTTATTTTTTTTGTCTCTTCTCCCAAGTTGGGTCGATGGCCTCTCGTTCCGGCAACGGCCTGGGGATGGTTTTCCCTGGGGCGGGGCGCTGGCTTCGAGACGGCCTTCTCGATGTTGGCTTTCTTCTTCCTCCTGCGAGTGCCTGCTTCTTCTTCTGGCTGTGATTCAAACTCTCATTCTCTCCAGCTCTCTCTGTCTCCAAGCTCTTTTCAACTCAGTAACTCTCCAAGCTTGCCCCAACTGCTGAAAAGTCTCTCCAGATATGCCTTTCTTCCAGAAACTTCCGTCTCCCGCCCAAAATCAGGTTAGTCTTTGTTTTACTTTTGGCGGGCTGGGAGCACAGTGGGGTAGTTATTATATTTTTAAATGTCTTAAACGGCCGGTAAAGGCCCATCTCTGGTCTGGAATTACCTTCATTGTTTTTAATGTCCTGCTGATCTCATTATCTAGTCCTGGGTGCTGTTCTCATGAATATGAAATTGTCCTCTTTTGTCTGGGTCAACATTTAGATGGCCTCTGTCTCCAGACCAATCTTGACTGGATCTGCATCTAATCCATATGCATACGTGTGGGTCTGGTTTCATTCTCTCAGAAACGGCTTCCAGAACTTGCTGTAGGTTGAATCCACAAAGCTGTCTGAGGTTGCTCAGGAACCATTTTAAAGTGTCCCAATAAGCTGGTCACATGGTATGGTGGCCATTTTGTATGCCCCTTTTTCTGGGCTTCTTTCAAAACAGTCTTTAAAATCATAGCCTCTTCTGCCATTTGACCCTTTATAATACAAAGTCCAATTTTGCGAATCCTACAGAGTGAAATTAGGAAACACTTCTACACACAAAGGTAGAAGTTTGGAACTCTCTTCCGCAAACAGCAATTGATCCATTGTCAATTGATAGTTTTTTGTTAGCTAAAGGTATTAAGGGATATATGGAATCAGGTCGCAGATCAGCCATGATCTCATTGAATGGCGGAACAGGCTCGAGGGGCTGAATGGGCTACTCCTGTTCCTATGTTCCTAGGGAAAAAGGGCGGGGAGGAAAGAACAAAAGGGAAGGTCTGTGATTGGGTGGAAGACAGGAGCGATTAAATGGGGTGGTAATGGCATAATGGGAATGGAACTTGGCTCCCACCTCCTTTTGCCTTGCTCCATCAATTATAGCAATCTCCGGACCCGCCCATTGGCAGCAATTCGACCTTGTGGACTTCACGAGCTCGGGCACCTCAAGATCTGAAATTACAGTCCAGGCCAAGGTGGAATCTCCACTCCGGGGAGGGAAAGCAGGCCTGGATCAGGTCACAGCAGGTTCTCCCACAAGCCCTTGTGCTCAGTCAGGGGGCACCTGTGTGACCCTTACATTGCAGCTAATGCCCCCTGTATTGATTTGTATGTGGGTTCAATGACGACACATTCATGAAAGAGAATGTCTTTTAATCTAAAGCTTGTTCATCTAAGTTAACAGCATTACAGGAGACACCATGTTAGAGATCCATCTAAACCGAAACTAAAACTAAACTCTGCCTCTGTCACATGCCCTCTGCTGGTAAGGCATAAATAATCAAACAGGCAAATACCATCACTATTTGCTGATATCATTACATCTCCCTTTCTTAAAACAAAAGTATTTTACTTTTATCTAACAACATGTTTTCTTTGTATTACTCTGCATTTTAACTGTAACACTTAATGAACTTACATTATCATTATCATGATCAAGGTTTTTTAACCTTGTTTTGTGTGTTCACATGAAATATGTAAATACCTAGAACTTGAAGAAACAATAAGATAACATTACTTCCTTCTATAACAAGAGTCCTTAAACTTGCTCAATGAGTCTCTCAGGAGGCTTCACGCGTCTTGAGTATTTTCTGATTGATTGTCCTTGGATCTGAGTTGTTGCCTCAGATGATGATTTCTCAGCTGTGTGATCAAGTTGTTCAACAGTATCAGTCTTTTGACCTGCTGTGTGATCAAGTTGTTCAACAGTATCAGTCTTTTGACTTGCTGTGGCTGGTCCCATGAGAAGATCCTGATGATTTTTTCGCAGAACAGCACCCTCATCTGTCTGAGTGGTGTATGATCTTGGTTGAACTTCACTCAGGACAGTTCCCTTCTGAGTCCATATGTTTGTTTTGTCTTTGAACCTTACTTGGTCACCAGTGTGGAGTTCAGGTAGGTTTTGTGTTCCTCTGTCATAGTAGTACTTTTGCTTTTCTTTCTGTTGTTCTTTGAACTTCCTCACTTTCTCCCCCTCTTTTGTTTTCAGGAGGTTCTCCGGGATGGGTAGGTTTGACCTTAGCAGACGTCCCACAAGGAGTTGGGCTGGTGACATACCACACTCGAGCGGCGTTGTGTGGTATACAAGCATGCCCTGGTAGAAGTCAGTTCCACTGTCTTTTGCCTTGTACATCAGTCTTTTCACTGTCTGGACCGTTTTTCCACGAGTCCATTGGACTGTGGAAAGTGAGGACTTGACGTTGTGTGGACAAAGTCCCACTCTTTGGCAAAGTGTCGGAAACTTGCATTGTAAAACTGGGGTCCGTTGTCTGTGAAGACCTTGCTTGCCACGCCATGTCTGGAGAATATGGCTTTCATACATGTTATCACAGCATCTGCAGTGGTGGTGTACAGTCTACAAACCTCTGGATACAGGGAGTAATAGTCTGTGACTACAAGATAGTCCTTCCCTTGACATACGAATAGGTCAGCGCCTACCTTCTGGTAAGGTCTGTCTGGCGCTGGGTGTGGCTTTAGTGGTTCTACCGGATTGCTTGCTCGATATTTCAGGCATATTGTGCAGTTTGACACCTCATTTGTCACATCTTGGTTGATTCGTGGCCAGTACATCACCTCTCGTGCTCTTTTCTTACACTTTTCGATTCCCAGATGTCCTCCATGGATCCTTTTTAGCATCTCTTTTCTCAGACTCTTTGGGATAACTATTTTACTTCCTTTGTAGATGATGTCTTCGACCACTGATAGTTCCGCCCTGCAGTTCCAGTACTCTGCCATGTCAGGTGAGCAGTCTTGCTTCATGTTGGGCCATCCATCCAAGATGCTTTTCCTCAGTCGTCTCATTGTTTCATCTTTGTTTGTCTCAGTCTTTATGAGCTCCATTTTTACATCTGCTATGGGCAGTGCACTTGTGATCATGTCCATGTAGGCGTTCACGTTTTCATCCATTTTGGTGTTTGCGGGCTCACTTGGGTCAACAGCTCTGGACAACGTGTCTGCTGTATACATCAGCTTACCCGGTGTGTACGCAACATTCAGTGTATAGCGTTGCAGCCTGATCATCATTCTTTGTATTCTAAGCGGACATCCATTTAGTGGCTTTTGGAACAATGCAATCAAGGGCTTATGGTCAGTCTCTACACTGATTGCTTGTCCTGACACAAACTGGTGAAATCTTTCACAGGCGTATGTGATGCTGAGCAGCTCCTTTTCTATTTAAGCATATCGCGTCTCCGCGTCTGTCATTGAGCGCGATGCATATGCAATAGGTTGCCAGTAGTCATATTTTTGCAGAAGAACGGCACCGAGCCCACTCTGTGATGCATCTGATGATATCTTGATGGGTCTCGCTGGGTCACAAAACCTCAGAACTGGTTCCTCTGTGAGCAGTTTCTTTAGATCGCTCCATGACTTCTCATGCTCATGATTCCATTCCCATTCTATGTTCTTTTCAGTTAGTCTTCTCAGTGGCGCCATCTTTTCTGAGAGGTTGGATATGAATTTACCCATGTAGTTGATCATTCCATTAAACCTCTGCACGTCCTTTTTGCATTGTGGCTTTGGCATATTCTCAATGGCGGACACCTTTCTGGGATCTGGTCTGATGCCCTCACTGCTAAGGATATCTCCCACGAATGTCAGTTCTGTCACCCCGAGCTGGCATTTCTCTCTATTCAGCTTCAGGTTTGTTTTCCTTGTTGCTTCCAGCACTTTTTTCAGTCTCTCGTCATGCTCAGTTCTTGTGGTTCCCCATACTATGATGTCATCCATTGATGTATCAACTCCCTCCAGGTGCTCATAGATCATATGGATAGTTTTGTGATACACTTCAGGAGCTGAGGCAATGCCAAATGGTAACCTTAGGAATCTGTATCTGCCAAATGGACTGTTGAACGTGCACAGTCTTGAACTTGCCTCGTCCAGTTTCATCTGCCAAAATCCTGATGATGCATCTAACTTGCTGAAATACTTTGCATTTGCAAACTGTGACATGATTTCCTCACGTGTAGGAAGCTTGAAGTGCTCTCTCTTTATTGCTCTGTTTAGATCTCTTGGATCCAGGCAAATTCTGAGCTTTCCATTCTTTTTGTCCACAACGACGAGGGAACTCACCCACTCAGTTGGCTCATCTATCTTCTGAATCACGTTCAGGCTTTCCATCCTGCCCAACTCTGCCTTCAGTTGCTTTTGAAGAGCAAACGGAACTTTTCTGCATGGATGTATGACCGTTGGCATGCTTTTATCTACTCTGATCGTGTGTTCTCCTGGAAGGCAGCCTAGACCCTGAAATAGGTCGTTGTACTCTTTCATGAGTTCATCATAGACTGTCTCTCCTTCGCTTTCCACAATGAGGACTCTCTTTACCAGGTTCAGTCTCTCACAGGCTATTAAACCTAGTATGGCCTGCACATCCTTTGGCACCATGATTAATGCTAGCGTGTGCTCTCTGTCCTTGTGTGTCACTTTGACAATGCATTTTCCTTTCACTGGTATATCAGTACCTGAGTATCCTGTCACTTTCACTTTTATTCCATGTATCTTTGGTCTGGGTCTAATTTTCTTAAAATCAGTCTCTGATATCACATTAACTTGTGCTCCAGTATCCAATTTAAATGGAATGTGTATGTCATTCACTTTTAGTGTCAACATCCAGTCTCTTTTTTCTTTTTTGTTTTCAGACACGACATCCACATAGAACTCCTCTATCTCGCTTTCATCTACTGTATGGACCTTGCTTTGTTGCGCTTGGTTCTTACAGCAACGGGCATAATGGTTGTTTTTGTTGCAACTATTGCCTGTTTTACCATATGCTGGACACTTTTTTGGTGTATGCTGTGTACTGCATCGACTACATGACTTTCGATTGTCCCTTTCATTTTTGTTCGCTGGCCACGCCTCTTTTTTCACATTGGCGCTCTTTTTGTTAAACGGTTTGTGTCCGTTCTTTCTCACTGCATCCACGTTGCAGCTACTGTCACTGAACAGCTCCTTTGCCTGCGACTTCACAGTCTCTGTAGCCCTACACAGTGCTATGGCTTTTCCCAGGTCTAGATTTTGCTCTCTTAGCAGTCTTTCCGTTAGACCATTATCTGGAATACCACACACGAGTCGGTCTTTTATCAGCGAGTCTGTCAGTCCCCCAAATTCACACGTTTTGCTTCTGTTTCTCAGTTCAGTCACATACTGATCAATAGTCTCTCCCGTTTTCTGTACACATGTGAAAAATCTGTGCCTCGCAAACGTCACGTTACGTTTAGGTATGCAGTAGGCCTCAAACTGTTCCATTATTTTATCCAACTTCATTTTGTCTCCATCAGCAGCGAATGTGAAGTTATTATACACCTCCAGCGCTTCATCACCCACGACATGTAAGAACACTGACACTTTCATTTTATCACTTTTCTCGTCAGCTCCGATTGCCGTTAAATACAACTCCAAATGTTGTTTGAACCTCCTCCAATTTTCAGCCACATTACCTGTCAACTGAAGCTTCGCCGGTGGGTGTAATCCTACCATTTTTCACTTCATTAGCTATTCTCCAAAGGTAAGTAACGACGTTCTCTTTTGGCTTGCTAATATGTGGAGAGCTGATTTAACTTCAGATTTTTCCTCTTCATCTCTTTCAATCACTTCTTCTGACACCATGTATTGATTTGTATGTGGGTTCAATGATGACACATTCATGAAAGAGAATGTCTTTTAATCTAAAGCTTGTTCATCTAAGTTAACAGCATTACAGGAGACACCATGATAGAGATCCATCTAAACCGAAACTAAAACTAAACTCTGCCTCTGTCACATGCCCTCTGCTGGTAAGGCATAAATAATCAAACAGGCAAATACCATCACTATTTGCTGATATCATTACACCCCCTCGCCGTATCAAGGTGTGGTTGGGGAGTGCTCAGACCCACATCCCCCGAGAGCGGATTCTGCTGTGGGCCAAGTTGAGGACCCCCGTACCCTGCACCCTGAAATAATGGAGGTAGCAGGAAGAATTTTATCACCGCAGTAAACATGGTCCAATATTACCAGACAAAGCCATCCAACTCATCCCCAAGACCCTCTGCTTGGAGCGTGGGGTGTGAGCAGGGGTGGGAGCATATGATCTCACCCACCCCGGCTCTCCCATCAAGAGTTTAGATGATCCCGTCGCCAGTAATTTCGAAAAGGCAAGTCCGCTCACCGGGCAGACGGTGGTATAGTGCTGAACCTCACTGGGGTACAGATCCATGGGACCCACTCCCCTCCTCTCCTGAATGTGCTGCCACTCACTGGGGTACAGTTCCGTGGGCCCCACTCCCCTCCTCTCCTGAAGGTGCTGACTCTCACTGGGGAAAAGTTCCATGGGCCCCACTCCCCTCCTCTCCTGAAGGTGCTGACTCTCACTGGGGAAAAGTTCCATGGGCCCCACTCCCCTCCTCTCCTGAAGGTGCTGACTCTCACTGGGGAACAGTTCCATGGGCCCCACTCCCCTCCTCTCCTGAACGTGCTGACTCTCACTGGGGTACAGTTCCATGGGCCCCGCTCCCCTCCTCTCCTGAAGGTGCTGACTCTCACTGGGGTACATTCCCCTGGGCACCACTCCCCTCCTTTCCTGAAGGCGCTGACTCCCACTGGGGTACAGTTCCATGGGCCTCACTCCCCTCCTCTCCTAAAGGTGCTGACTCTCTCTGGGGTACAGTTCCATGTGCCCCACTCCTCTCCTCTCCTGAAGGTGCTGACTCTCACTGGGGTACAGTTCCATGGGCCCCATTCCTCTCCGCTCCTGAAGGTGCTGACTCTCACTGGGGTACAGTTCCATGGGCCCCATTCCTCTCCTCTCCTAAAGGTGCTGACTTTCACTGGGGAACAGTTCCATGGGCCCCACTCCCCTCCTCTCCTGAAGGTGCTGACTCTCACTGGGGCACAGTTCCATGGGCCCCACTCCCCTCCTCTCCTGAAGATGCTGACTCTCACTGGGGAACAGTTCCATGGGCCCCACTCCCCTCCTCTCCTGAAGGTGCTGACTCTCTCTGGGGTACAGTTCCATGTGCCCCACTCCTCTCCTCTCCTGAAGGTGCTGACTCTCACTGGGGTACAGTTCCATGGGCCCCATTCCTCTCCTCTCCTGAAGGTGCTGACTCTCACTGGGGTACAGTTCCATGGGCCCCATTCCTCTCCTCTCCTAAAGGTGCTGACTTTCACTGGGGAACAGTTCCATGGGCCCCACTCCCCTCCTCTCCTGAACGTGCTGACTCTCACTGGGGAACAGTTCCATGGGCCCCACTCCCCTCCTCTCCTGAAGGTGCTGACTCTCACCGGGGCACAGTTCCATGGGCCCCACTCCCCTCCTCTCCTGAACGTGCTGACTCTCACTGGGGAACAGTTCCATGGGCCCCACTCCCCTCCTCTCCTGAAGGTGCTGACTCTCACCGGGGTACAGTTCCATGGGCCCCACTGCCATCCTCTCCTGAAGGTGCTGACTCTCACCGGAGTACATTTCCATGGGCCCCACTGCCATCCTCTCCTGAAGGTGCTGACTCTCACTGGGGAACAGTTCCATGGGCCCCACTCCCCTCCTCTCCTGAAGGTGCTGACTCTCACCGGGGTACAGTTCCATGGGCCCCACTGCCATCCTCTCCTGAAGGTGCTGACTCTCACCGGAGTACATTTCCATGGGCCCCACTGCCATCCTCTCCTGAAGGTGCTGACTCTCACTGGGGAACAGTTCCATGGGCCCCACTCCCCTCCTCTCCTGAAGGTGCTGACTCTCACCGGGGCACAGTTCCATGGGCCCCACTCCCCTCCTCTCCTGAACGTGCTGACTCTCACTGGGGAACGGTTCCATGGGCCCCACTCCCCTCCTCTCCTGAACGTGCTGACTCTCACTGGGGAACAGTTCCATGGGCCCCACTCCCCTCCTCTCCTGAAGATGCTGACTCTCACTGGTGTACATTTCCATGGGCCCCACTCCTCTCCTCTCCTGAAGGCACTGACTCTCACTGGGGTACAGTTCCATGGGCCTCACTCCCCTCCTCTCCTGAAGGTGCTGACTCTCTCTGTGGTACAGCTCAATGGGCACCACTCCCCTCCTCTCCTGATGGTGCTGACTCTCTCTGGGGTACAGTTCCATGGGCCCCACCCCCCTCCTCTCCTAAAGGTGCTGACTCTCGCTGGGGTACTGTACAATGAGCCCCACTCACCATCTCTCCTGAAGGTGCTGACTCTCACTGAGGTACATTTCAATGGGCCCCACTCCCCTCCTCTCCTGAATGTGCTGACTCTCACGGGGGTACAGGTCCATGGGCCCTGCTCCTGTCCTATTCTGAAGGTGTTGATTGTAACTGGGGTACAGTTCCATGGGCAGTGCTCCCGTCCCATCCTGAAGGTGTTGATTCTCACTGGGGTACAGTTCCATGGGCCCCACACCACATCTCTCCTCAAAGTGCTGACTCTCACTGGGGTACAGTTCCGTCGGCCCCACTCCCCTGCTCTCCTGATGGTGCTGACTCTCACTGGGGTACAGTTCCATGGGCCCCGCTCCCCTGCTCTCCTGAAGGTGCTGACTCTCACTGGGGTACAGTTCCGTGGACCCCGCTCCCCTCCTCTCCTGATAGTGCTGACTCTCACTGGGGTACAGTTCCGTGGGCCCCGCTCCCCTCCTCTCCTGATGGTGCTGACTCTCACTGGGGTACAGTTCCATGGGCCCCTTTCCCCTCCTCTCCTGATGGTGCTGACTCTCACTGGGGTACAGTTCCATGGGCCCCACTCCTCGCCTCTCTTGAAGGTGCTGACTCTCACTGGGATATGGAGAAAGAGCGAGGGAGTGGGACTAACTGGATTGCTCTTCGAAAGAGCCGGCAAAGACACGATGGGTTATATGGCCTCCTTCTTGCTTTACTATTCTATGATTCTATGATAAACCACAGCCCGTTGAGTCTGTCTGGCCATGGTGGTTGACTGCCTAGCAGTCCATTTTGTATTTTGAGTCAGGTATCTGAAATTTTTTACAATATGTGTACTGGGGCCAACTACCTGCATTTTGCAGGAGCACTCAGTGTTCTTGCCCACACCTTGGTGTTTACTGAGGTCTGTCCACACTGTCATTTCTCCAGTAACACTTTGGTTCAAGATTTCCCAGAATGCCCAAAAGGTTTCTTTTGTCCCTGAATGGTGCCCTGGCGCGTTCCAAGTGTGTGGATTGAGTGTCTCACACATTTGCTCCCTCCCATTGATAAGAGTAGATTTGAGGGTTTTTTTCCCTTCAGTTTATTTCTTTCATTGTTTCAGAGTCAATGCTCATTTCATAGTGTTTTATAAGCACGGTGGCATAGTGGTTAGCACTGTTGCCTCACAGCGCCAGGGACCCAGGTTCAAATCCGGCCTCGGGTGACTGTCTGTGTAGAGTTTGCACATTCTCCCCGTGTTTGCGTGGGTTTTCTCCGGGTGCTCCGGTTTCCTCTCACAGTCCAAAGATGTGCAGGTTAGGTTGATTGGCCATGATAAAAAATTGGCCCTTAGTGTTAGGGGGGATAAATACATGGGGTTACAGGGTTACGGGGATAGGACTTGGGTGGGATGGCTATTGGTGTAGGGCCCGGGTGCTAGGGTTTGGATGATCAGCCATGATCTCGTTGAATGGCGGAGCAGGCTCGAAGGGCCGAATGGCCTACTCCTGCTCCTATCTTCTATGTTTCTATGTTTCTATAATGTCGGCTGTGGCTCAGTAGGCAGTGCTCTCGCCTCTGAGTCAGAATAGTTGTGGTTCACGTCCCATTCCAGAGACTTGAGCATGAAAATCTAGGCTGACACTTCAGTCCAGTACTGAGGGAGCACTGCACACATTAAACCAAGGCTCCGTCTGCTCTCTCAGGTGGATGTAAAAGATCCCATTGCACTATTTCAAGCGCAAGTGTTTTTTTATTTTCCTAGAACCATCTAATGACACAGCTCAGAAGGAGGTCATTCAGCCTATCGTGCTTGTGCCGGCTCTTTGAAAGAGCTATCCAATTAGTCCCACTCCCTCTGTTCTTTCCCCATAGCCCAGCATTTTCTTCCTTTTCAAGTATTTATCCAATTCCCTTTTTGATGTTACTATTGATTCTTCTTCCACCAACCTTACAGGCAGTGAATTCCAAATCATAATAACTCGCTGTGTAAAAATGATTCTCCTCATCTCCCCTCTGGTGCTTTTGCCAATCACCTGAAATCTGTGTCCTCTGGTTACTGACAAGTTTCTGTCTATCTACATTATCATAATTGTTTTTGAACACTGCTATCAAATCTCCTCTTAACCTTCTCTGCTCTAAGGAGCACAACCCCAGCTTCTTAAATCTCTCCACCTAACTGAAGTCCCTCATCCCTGGTACCATTCTTGTAAATCTCCTCTGAACTCTCTCCAAGGCCTTGACATCCTTCCTAAAGTGTGGTGCCCAGGATTGGACACAATACTCCAGTTTTATAAAACCTGTGTTTTATAAAGGTTTAGCATAACTCCCTTGTTTTTTGTAAATGTAAGAAGTCACACAACACCAGGTTATAGTCCAACAGCTTTATTTGAAATCACAAGCTTTCGGAGCGCTGCTCCTTCATCAGGTGAAGTGGAGAAATGCATAAAGACACAGCTTATATAGTCAGAGAATCATGTCAGATGTTTACAGGTAACCTTTCCAACTGCCATTTATCACACCTCGGCAGAGAGATAATTACAGCAGTCAAAGGTGTGAATGGTGTCCAAACAGGTCAGTCAGGGAAACATTACATCAAAGAACAATGAGGTGGGGTCACAAGGGGTCAAATATTGCAGATGCTGGGGTCTGTATGAATAACAAAAAACAGACAAAAAACATTTTTTTTTTTGCTGGAAATCACAGCAGGTCCGGCCGCATCTGTGTAGAGAGAACAAGCCAATGTCGACTCGAGTCTGGATGACCCTGCGTCAGGTGGGGTTACATGTAGCGTGACATGAACCCAAGATCTCGGTTGAGGCCGTCCTCATGGGTGCGGAACTTGGCTATCAGTTTCTGCTCGACGATTTTGCGTTGTCGTGTGTCTCGAAGGCCGCCTTGGAGAATGCTTACCCGAAGATCGGAGGCTGAATGTCCTTGACTGCTGAAGTGTTCCCCGACTGGGAGGGAACACTCCTGCCTGGTGATTGTTGCGCGGTGTCCATTCATCCGTTGTCGCAGTGTCTGCATGGTCTCGCCGTGTGAGAACCTCTCTGGATATGTCGAGGGTATCCTGAAACCCATCGTACAGGGAACCCCCAGCTTCTGTCGTGACACTACAGACTTCTTACAGAAACTCAGCACCCACGGACCAGTTGAAACAGGAACACTCCTCGCCACGATGTACGTCTCGGCACTCTACACCAGTATCCCCCACAATGACGGCATCGCTGCGACAGCCTCAGCACTCAACACCAACAACAGCCAATCTCCAGACGCCATCCTACAACTCATCTGCTTCATTCTTGACCACAATGTCTTCACCTTCGACAACTATTTCTTTACCCAAACACACGGAACAGCCATGGGGACCAAATTCGCACCCCAATACGCAAACATCTTCATGCACAAGTTCGAGCAAGACTTCTTCGCTGCACAGGATCTCCAACCAACGCTATACACCAGATACATCGACGACATTTTCTTCCTATGGACCCACGGCGAAGAATCACTGAAAAGACTACAGGATAACATCAACGAGTTCCATCCCACCATCAAACTCACCATGGACTACTCCTCAGAATCGGTTTCATTCTTGGACACACGAATCTCCATCAAAGACGGACACCTCAGCACTTCACTCTACCACAAGCCCACGGACAACCTCACGATGCTTCACTTCTCCAGCTTCCACCCTAACCATGTTAAAGAAGCCATCCCCTATGGACAAGCCCTGCGAATACACAGGATCTGCTCAGACGAGGAGGAACGCGATGGACACCTACAGACACTGAAAGGTGCCCTTGTAAGAACAGGATATGACGCTCGACTCGTCGATCGACAGTTCCAACGGGCCACAGCGAAAAATCGCACCGACCTCCTCAGAAGACAAACACGGGGCACAACCAACAGAGTACCCTTCGCCGTTCAGTACTTCCCCGGAGCGGAGAAACTACGCCATGTTCTTCGCAGCCTTCAACATGTCATCGATGATGATGAACACCTCGCTAAGGCCATCCCCGCACCTCCACTACTCGCTTTCAAACAGCCGCCTAACCTCAAACAGACCATCGTTCGCAGCAAATTACCCAGCTTTCAGGAGAACAGCGACCACGACACCACACAACCCTGCCACAGCAACCTCTGCAAGACATGCCAGATCATCAACACAGATACCATCATCACACATGAGGACACCACCCACCAGGTACATAGTACATACTCATGTGACTCGGCCAACGTTGTCTACCTCATACGTTGCAGGAAAGGATGCCCCGGAGCATGGTACATCGGCGAGACCATGCAGGCATTGCGACAACGGATGAACGGACACCGCGCAACAATCACCAGGCAGGAGTGTTCCCTCCCAGTCGGGGAACACTTCAGCAGTCAAGGACATTCAGCCTCCGATCTTCGGGTAAGCATTCTCCAAGGCGGCCTTTGAGACACACGACAACGCAAAATCGTCGAGCAGAAACAGATAGCCAAGTTCCGCACCCATGAGGACAGCCTCAACCGAGATCTTGGGTTCATGTCAGGCTACATGTAACCCCACCTGACGCAGGGTCATCCAGACTCGAGTCGGCATTGGCTTGTTCTCTCTACACAGATGCGGCCGGACCTGCTGTGAATTCCAGCAAAAAAAAAAATGTTTTTTGTTTTTCATACAGACCCCAGCATCTTCAATATTTGACCCCTTGTGACCCCACCTCATTGTTCTTTGATGTAATGTTTTCCTGACTGACCTGTTTGGACACCATTCACACCTTTGATTGCTGTGATTATCTCTCTGCCGAGGTGTGATAAATGGCAGTTGGCAAGATTACCTGTAAACATCTGACATTATTCTCTGACTATATAAGTTGTGTCTTTATGCATTTCTCCACTTCACCTGACGAAGGAGCAGCGCTCCGAAAGCTTGTGATTTCAAATAAAGCTGTTGGACTATAACCTGGTGTTGTGTGACTTCTTACATTTGTCCACCCCAGTCCAATTCCGGCATCTCCACACCATGTTTTTTGTACTCTATGCCTCTATTTATAAAACCAAGGATCCCGTTTGCATTTTTTAACAGCTTGATCAACTTGTCCTGCCACCTTCAAAGATTTGTACATGTGAACCACCAGGTCCCTCTGCTTGTACGCCCCCTTTTACATTGTACCATTCAGTTTATATTGTCTCTCCTCGTTCTTCCATCACTGATTTAAATTCTTGCTGTCATCTGTCAGTTGTGCTGTTCGAACCTGTTTTCCTGCTTTGTTCTCCATCTTTGGCTGGCTGTCAAGGTTTGTTTGAGAATGCTCCTGTGAAGTGCCATAGGATATTTTACTACGTTAAAGGGGTTACAGAAATGCAAGTTGTTGTTGTTGTTGCTAAAATTATTGCACTGTGTCTGATCTAAAGCAACATCCTCAGCTCCATCCCATCTCCCATCTGTCAGAGTCAGTTTGCTTTGGTTGAAGGAAAATTTAAATAAGCTTAAAAGTGAAGCCAGCAGCAAAGAATAATTTTTAATTTAATTATCCTCAGCTGAAAAAACAAAGTTCATAAAATATCAGGTGTCAAAACTGCTGTTGTTTATTTTTAAATTACTGTTATTGAGATAATCTAAATACACATCATTTGTTCCCTTCCATTCCTCTGTCAGTGTCTCTATTTATCTATCTGTCCATCCACATATTAATCTATCTACCTAATATATATGTATCTATCGATATCCATTCATCTACCCATCTATCCCTCTATCTTTTTTCCCTCTATCTATCCATCTTCTGCCTTTCCAACAATCTATAATCCATCCTTTCCCATTATCTATCTTTCTATCTATTTATCTATCCATCTATCCATATATCGATCTCCATTTATTTTTCTATCAATTATCTATCCATCAATATATTATATATATATATCTGTTATATATCTATCTATCATCTGTCTGTCTATCTATCTATCTATCTATCGACCCTTTCCTCTCCAAAGTCCTAGAACATGTTGTCGCCGGCCAAAACTGTTCCCATCTTTCCTGGAACTCCATGTTTGAATCCCTCCAATCAGGTTCCGCCCCGCCACAGTACCGAAACATCTCTTATCAAAGTCATAAATGACATCCAATGTGACAGCGACCGAGGTAAACTATCTCTCCTCGTCCTTCTCGACTTGTCTGCAGCCTTTGACAGGGTTGACCACTCCATCCTCCTCCAACACCTCTCCTCTGTCGTCCAGCTGGGTGGGACTGCACTTGCCTGGTTCCATTCTTATCTATCTAATCATAGCCAGTGAATCACCTGCAACGGCTTCTCTTCCCACTCCCAGATCGTTACGTCTGGTGTCCCCTAGGGATCTATCCTTGACCTCTCCTATTTCTCACATACATGTTGCCCCTCAGCGACATCATCCGAAAATACAATGTCAGGTTCCACATGTATGTATGGAACAGTTCCTGCAGATTGGAGGGTGGCAAATGTAACCCCACTATTTAAAACAGGAGAGAGAGAGAAAACAGGGAACGACAGATCGGTTAGCCTAACATCTGTAGTAGGGAAAATGCTAGAGTCTATTATAAAGAATGTGATAACAGGACACTTAGAAAATATCAACGGGATTAGACAAAGTCAACATGGATTTATGAAAGGGAAATCGTGTTTGACAAACCTACTGGAGTTTTTTGAGGATGTAACTGGTAGAATAGATAAGGGAGAACCAGTGGATGTAGTGTATTTGGATTTTCAGAAGGCCTTTGATAAAGTCCCACATAAGATGTTAGTGTGCAAAATTAAAACACATGGGATTGGGGGTAATATTCTGGCATGGATTGAAAATTGGTTAACAGGCAGGAAACAGAGAGTAGGAATAAATGGGTCTTTTTCGGGGTGAGAGGCGGTGACTAGCAGGGATCAGTGCTTGGGCCGCAGCTATTCACAATATATATCAATGATTTGGATGAGGGAACCAAATGTAATATTTCCAACTTTGTTGATGACATGAAACTAGGTGGGATTGTGACTTGTGCGGAGGATGCAAAGAGGCTTCAAAGGAATTCAGACAAGTTGAGTGAGTGGGCAAATACATGACAGATGCAGTATAACATGGATAAATGTGAAGTTATGCACTTCAGTAGGAAAAACAGAAAGGCAGAGTATTATTTAAATGGCGATAGATTGGGAAATGTTGATATACAAAGGGTGTCCTTGTACACCAGTACACCAGTCAATGAAAGCAAACATGCAGGTGCAGCAAGCAGTTAGGAAGGCAAATGATATGTTGGCCTTCATTGCAAGAGGATTTGAGTACAGGAGCAAGGATGTCTTACTACAGTCATACAGGCCCTTGGTGAGACCACACCTGGGGGGAAAATTTGGTTGGTTGCACCACCCATTAGCGCCTAAAGAGGTCGAGAAGTGGGGCGCTAACCAACTACCGCCCGGGCGCAGCGAACCCTGTGCCTTTTCCCATATTGAGCGGACATTTAGCACCAGCGCTAAACCGTAGCGCCCGCTCACCGGCGCACACAGATCATGACGTCATTTCAGTGTTGTAAGGGGTCGTTTTAACGAGCTTATGGTGTGCTAGATCGGTTTTGATTTCGCACTGCTCGTGAGCGGTTCTGAAGCGCTCCCCCCTCACCGGTTCTAGACACTGGGCTTATTGCCAGACAACCTTGATGTGTGGCCCAACTTGTGACTCGGAAGACAAATGGATCAGGTGAGACAAGGTGAGTTTTAAATCAGAAATATCTTTATTTTCAAGGAGAAATAAACACAGAGAATGCAAGAATCAATTTAGACAAAAATCATTAGCACGTCTCCCAATGGGAACTAAAATTTAACACACAAGGAATAACTTTGACTATCTTAAATCATACAACAATTCTTATCAGCGGTATACTAAAACAGGGGTGGGAAAAGCGCACGAACACATCGAGGGATAAATCACACTCCTGAATTAGAAAACCCTTAATGTTACAAACCCTCCCGTTGCTAAAATATACCTCAACTATGTCAGTTAGGTAGAGTTGGGCCTTTATGCTCACCAGAATTTTAAAACCCTCCTGGACCTTGGTACTCCTTATCTGGACTTGGACTTCACTGCTTCTGGTGAATCTTGTGGATCTGTCTGAGTCTGGCTGAATCTCTCTCCTGCACAATCTTGAAAGTCCTTCGAACTCCTCGAACCGTCTCCTCTCCACTCGGCCTTCGAACTCCTGATGGTCTTGGATCTGGACTGAACTTCTGAATATGCTCTCCTGCACAATCTTGTGGGTCCTCCCCGCTCTGTCCTTGACCTCGTGTCTGTGTGAATCTGTGATGGATCTGATTGAATATCACTGAATGAAAGAGAGGAAGCCCTGCTGTCGAATGTCCCTCCACAGTTATACTGTTCCCTTGCACTTATCTCGGCACCAAATCAGGGGTTTTCTTTTGTCAAGGTAATGGGCAGGCTGCTTTGACAAAAGCAAGTACTTTATTTTAATGTCTTGTAAATGAAACTAATGGGATCAGTCCTGTTAAGTCTGTGAATTATTTAGTTAATTAAAACACAGACTAATGAGTAACAATAAAAACAGGTCTTTACTGGTTGGAGGTAGGGACTATACTGAATACAAGATTACTGCACAGTGCTTATATACCGGTGTGTTCACCCCTGGTACTACGTCTACAGCAGCCTGAGAAAGTAGTACATCTCTTAAGGTGGAACAGGCTTAAGCTCTCTTAAGGTGGAACAGGTTACATACACAACACTCCTCCCTTCTTAGCTTTATAGTCATCCCCCCATTTAACATAACGTAATAACATATATACATATATAACTTCATGTTTAACGTAACATATCACAGATTCAGTCTCTGCGGAAACAGTTCACAGATTCAATCTCTGTGGTGTAGTCGGTTCACGTTACTCATTCAATAGTCCTTTCATGGATTTAACAGCTTGAACTTCCGAACTGATTTGGCTCCGTTCGGAGGGACCACGTGTGTGATCTGGTAGAGGTGATAATGGTTCAGATGGGTCATCTTCTGTTTTTACTTTTCCTTTTCTGCTTCTTGGAGACTCTCTGGGCTCCATTGTCAGCTGCCACAGCTGCCAGCTGCATGCGCAGTTCCTCCTTCTCTTCCTCCTGTTTCCGTCGTAGAGCCAGCTTCTCCCGATGTTCCGTAGACTTTTGGTGCTCCTCCATGATTTCTGCACTTTGGGAGTCGAAGTTACAAGCTGGGCAGGACAGGACATCGTAATATTCGGTGTCGTCCACCAGGTCATGGTAATATTCGGTGTCGTCCTGAGCTAGACCAGTGAGAGGGTCGTCTATTTCCTCCATACCCAGCTGGACGTTAGCCAGCTCTTGTTCCAAATCCAGACATCTTTCCTGAAGAGACTTCTTCATGTGTACCTCTGCATCCAGCTTTTTCTGGGCTTTCAGCAAGTCGTTTACTAGTGACCTCATTTGTGATTTTAATACTTCAACTTCCTTTGGAGATTGATTGATCGGACTATGCAATCCCTCTACCGGAGCAACTGTTTCAGCGGTCTGTTGTTCTACATTGACGTGAGTCAGCGTACTTTCGGCATCCAATGGCTGCTCTGTTGCAGTCGTTTCAGTCTGTGTCGTCACATCAGCCATCTCAATGACTTTTGAGAGCTCCGAACCCTTTTCCTTTGAAGATCGCAGCTCGTGTTCAAGTTTTTCCCATTTCAGAGTCTTGTCCCTCAGCATATGAAGGAGTTGGCTGACCATTAACTCTTCTGACACCAGATTATGGCACGCACCTTCAGAACCTGAATCAGCTTTGATTCGTTCGGCCTCCTCGCGCAGATGGTTGGTGTGCTCCTGCTCCATTTTCTCCATCAGTTGCTTCTGTTGACTTTCCAGATTCTCCCACTCTGTAACAAAGAACTTTTTTATTTCATTCATCTCTTGCTCAAAACGGCGAATCATTTGTTCTAATTGCTGTTGTAGTTTGAAATGGAGTTGAGTTCGAGCCCAGTGTCCCTCAAAAATGTGCATATCAGTAGACTTGACAGACTCAGAATTCTCTGTTAAACTATGTTGTTGTTGCTCAGTGGAATTCTGTGCTGAAACTTTGTCTTTTGCACATGGGTTGGTCTTACCATCATCAGTTCTAGAGTCTGGGCTGATTATCTGCACCGAGTTCTCACTCTTTATGGCTTTTAGTGAATGCCAGTCCATATTTATGTTTCTAAACCACTCCCGGCCTAGTAGTGGTGGACCTCCCTTCGGTAGCACACATAAGTCCATTATTTGACTTCCTTCGCCCTTGTTGGCCACTGCAACCTTTATTGTCCCGATGGGGTACACTCTCTGCCCCGTGTAGGTTGTCAATATAATCTCCGTATCCTGTAGTGGAATATGTTGGAATAACCTTCTGTAATCTTTCTTATTCATGACCGACAATGCCGATCCAGTGTCCAATTCCATTTTTACTTGGACTCCTTCTATCTGAAGAGTAACCCAAATTGTCTGGAGGTCTGCACCCTTACCAACGTTGAGTACCCTTAAGCTAGCCAGTTCAATACTGCTTGCGTCTGAATCGGACTCCTGTTCGGCCACCTTGTGTACCTTTGCGTATTTCCCTTGCGGTGACTTCTTGTTGCTGGTCTTCTTCGCTGACCTGCATACTCTAGCTATATGTCCAAGCCTACCACAAGTTCTACATTCTTGGTTTTTAAACCAACACTGGTTCTGATCATGCGTTGTCTTTCCACAACGATAACATTTGCCAGAACTCACCCAATTTGTGTGCACTGAGCTCCGGTGACCGTAGCTGCATTACTGCCGTGCCTCTCGCTGCAGCTTCGTGTGCTGCTGCCATAGTGACCGCCTTCTCAAGCGTCAGCTCATTCTCCTCGAGCAGTCGCTTTTGTGTATCCTGTTTAAATAAACCACACACAAATTTGTCTCGAAGTGCCTCTGTCAGTCCCGTTCCAAACTGGCAATATTTCGCTAATTTACGCAATTCCAGCAAATATTCAGCATTGCTTTCATGCTGTAGCTGCCTTCTGTCATAAAATTTAAATCGTTCCGCTAGCATCAGCGGCGTGGGGTTTAGATGATCTTTCAGGACAGTAACAATCTCATCGAACGTCTTATCCGCCGGTTCATCTGGTGATAACAGGTGTTTCAATTGCCCGTATGTCTTCGCACCCATTAAATTTAATAATGTTAGAGCTTTATCTTGGTCACGAATTTTATTGGCCTTACAATAATTTTTTACTCTTTCAACATATATGGCCCAATCTTCGAGGTCACTATCAAAGGTGCTAATATTCCCGTGTTTAGGCTTTGTAGATTTGCAATTTCTCAGATTTTATTTTCTTTACTTGTTATCAAAGATGGCGGCTTCCCGCTCTTGCCGTCGTCCTCCGCCCACAAAATGGCGGTTTTCCCGCACTTGGCGGTCTTCACCCGTCCCCCGTCGCCGTCTCCCTTCAGCCCCCGAGTGCGGCCCTTATCTTCGCCGCGATCGCCCGAGTGCGGCCCTTATCAGCGGATGCGATCGATGGCCCGGCTGCGCCTCGCACTTGAAAGCGGCCCGGCCCTTATCTGCCGATCGCTATCGCCCTGTACCTCTCTTCCCCAGTCCTGTCTTCTACTCCGGTTCACAAGCTGATGGAGGCTTCAGGGTCCTAATGCCTGTCACTTCCAGTGGGGTGGTGAGTGGTGAGGTTTGAAACCTCTCTTCAACCGCCGTGGAATAACTGCCGCAGGGTAAGAACCTGACTCGTCGCCAGTGTTAAGTCTGTGAATTATTTAGTTAATTAAAACACAGACTAATGAGTAACAATAAAAACAGGTCTTTACTGGTTGGAGGTAGGGACTATACTGAATACAAGATTACTGCACAGTGCTTATATACTGGTGTGTTCACCCCTGGTATTACGTCTACAGCAGCCTGAGAAAGTAGTACATCTCTTAAGGTGGAACCGGCTTAAGCTCTCTTAAGGTGGAACAGGTTACATACACAACAAGTCCTGTGTCCCTTTGAGTTTGGTACAGATAATAGGTTTTGTCTTTGCTCTGTGATTTCAGAGATGGGTTTGCGTTTTGCTGGCAATTAACACACCTTGAGGTGTAAATACTTTTGTTTTGACTTCGTTACTACTGTAGCCATATTATCATATCAATAGCAGTAAGTTCTGGAATCTTCTAATCGGTGATGACTCAGGCTGCTGGAAGATACTGCTGGTGTGTCCTTTTGAACTCAGCCATGAGAACTGCCAACTCCATCTTGTGTTCTCACAATGTGGCCATTCCAGGGGTTTTACCAATCTAGACTGGATTTTCTGGATTTTACGAATCCTACAGTGTGCAACGCCTTTGGGGCACGCCGGACCGGAAATTCAGTGGTGCCCCCCTCCGTTCCATATGGCACTAACAAGGACAGGTTACCTGGAACGTTTCCCAGTCACTGTCGGGCTCGGGGGCACTCTTTAAAGGGGAGTGTTCTGGATTATTAGTGGCAGCCATTTTTGGACCACAACTTATTTGAGAGAGAGAGAGAGATGCTCAGCTACACACAGAGAGCCATTTCATAGAAACAAAGAAGATAGGAGCAGGAGTAGGCCATTCGGCCCCCCGAGCCTGCTCCGCCATTCAATGAGATCATGGCTGATCATCCAAATTCAGTACCCTGTCCCTGCCTTCTCCCCATATCCCTTGATCCCTTTAGCCTTAAGAAATATATCCAACTCTTTCTTCAATATATTTAATGACCTGGCCTCCACCACCCTCTGTGGCAGAGAATTCCACAGGTTCACCACTCTCTGGGTGAAGAAATTCCTCCTCATTTCAATCCTAAATGGCTTACCCCTTATCCTTAGTCTATGACCCCTGGTTCTGGACTCCCCGGCCATCAGAAACATCTTTCCTGCATCTAGTCTGTCCAGGCCTGACAGAATTTTATAGGTTTCGATGAGATCCCCTCTCAATCTTCTAAACTCCAGTGAGTATAAGCCCAATCGACACAATCTCTCCTCATACGTCATTCCTGCCATCCCACGTATCAGCCTGGTGAATCTTCGCTGCACTCCCTCCATGGCAAGAACGTCCTTCCTCAGGTAAGGCGATCAAAACTGCACACAATATTCAAGGTGCGGTCTCACCAAGGCCCTGTACAACTGCAGCAAGACATCATTGTTCCTGTACTCGAACCCACTTGCTACGAAGGCCAACATACCATTTGCCTTCTTAACCGCCTGCTGCACCTGCATGCTTACCTTCAGCGATTGGTGCACAAGAACACCCAGGTCTCTTTGCACTTCCCCTTCTCCCAATCTATTGCCATTCAAATAAAAATCTGCCTTCCTGCTTTTGCCACCAAAGTGGATAACCTCACATTTATCCACATTATAGTGCATTTGCCATGTTTCTGCCCAATCACCCAACCTGTCCAAATCGTACTGGAGTTTCACGACATCCTCCTCACAGCATACCCTCCCACCCAGCTTTGTGTCATCTGCAAATTTGGAGATATTACATCCAATTCCCTCATCCAGATCATTAATATATATCGTGAACAGCTGGGGTCCTAGGACCGATCCTTGCAGTACCCCACTAGTCACTGCCTGCCACTCAGAAAACGACCCGTTTATTCCAACTCTTTGCTTTCTACCCGCCAACCAGTTCTCTATCCAAGTCAATACCTTGCCCCCAATCCCATGTGCCTTAATTTTGCATGCTAATCTCTTACGTGAGACCTTATCGAAAGCCTTCTGAAAGTCCAAATACACCACATCCACTGGTTCTCCCTTATCTATTTTACCAGTTACATCCTCAAAAAATTCCAGTAGATTAGTCAAGCATGATTTACCTTTTGTAAATCCATGTTGACTTTGTCCGATCCTGTCACTGCTTTCCAAGTGCTCTGCTATTACATCTTTTATAATGGACTCTAGCATTTTCCCCACTACCGATGTCAGGCTTACCGGTCTATAATTCCCCGCTTTTTCTCTAACACCTTTTTTGAATAGTAGGGTTAAATTAGCTACCCTACAGTCCATGGGTACTGTTCCAGAGTCTATCGAGTTCTGGAAGATGACCAGTGTTGTGTATGTAATATGTGTGCTACTTTAAACCTATGGACAGGACTGCACTACTTGTAGGGCGTAGGGATACGCAGTACCACTCCTGGCCATAGGGGTATAAATAGTACTGTGGGTACTGATCTCCCCTCAGTTCCCGCCTGTGGGCATGAAGTAAAGACTTACGTATAGTCCCTACCTCCAACCAGTAAAGACCTTTTTTTATTGTTACTCATTAGTCTGTGTCTTAATTAACTAAATAATTCACAGACTTAACACTGGCGATGAGTCAGGTTCTTACCCTGCGGCAGTTATTCCATGGTGGCTTCGTCCACAGACAGGACGTTGAAGAGAGGTTTCAAACCGCACCACCCCACTGGAAGCGACAGGCATTAGGACCCTGAAGCCTCCATCAGCGACTGAAAACTGGAGGACAGAAGACATCCTGCAGCTTCTTTTTCAACCTCGGTGGTGGGTAAGCCGAGCAGCGTGGGCTGCAAAGACAGGGCTGGGGGAGTCGGAGGTACAAGGGCGATCGCGATCGGGAGATAAGGGCCATCGATCGCAATCCCTGATAAGGGCCACACTCGGGCTGAAAGGCGCAGCGTCGGCAGACACTGAAGGCGTGAGAGCCGCGGTGAAAAGCGCGGGCCATCGATCGCGGTGGAGATAAGGGCCGCACTCGGGGCTGAAGGGAGACGGCGTCGGGGGACGGGTGAAGACTGCCAAGCACGGGAAAACCGCCATTTTGTGGGCGGAGGACGACGGCAAGAGCGGGAAGCCGCCATCTTGGATAGCAGTAAAAAAAAAAAACCTGAGAAATTGCAAATCTGATAAAGTACTACAATGCCTAAACACGGGAATATTAGCAACTTTGATAGTGACATCGAAGATTGGGCCATATATGTTGAACGAGTTAAAAATTATTGTAAGGCCAATAAAATTCGTGAGGCTGATAAAGCACTAACATTATTAAATTTAATGGGTGCGAAGACATACAGGCAATTGAAACACCTGTTATCACCAGATGAACCGGCGGATAAGACGTTCGATGAGATTGTTACTGTCCTGAAAGATCATCTAAACCCCACGCCGCTGATGCTAGCGGAACGATTTTAATTTTACGACAGAAGGCAGCTACAGCATGAAAGCAATGCTGAATATTTGCTGGAATTGCGT
The DNA here is from genome assembly GCF_052327205.1 of Somniosus microcephalus. Lineage (NCBI taxonomy): Eukaryota > Metazoa > Chordata > Chondrichthyes > Squaliformes > Somniosidae > Somniosus > Somniosus microcephalus. The sequence continues at coordinate 205,528,166 of NC_140989.1, forward strand.
AAATTAGCGAAATATTGCCAGTTTGGAACGGGACTGACAGATGCACTACGAGACAAATTTGTGTGTGGTTTATTTAAACAGGATACACAAAAGCGACTGCTCGAGGAGAATGAGCTGACGCTTGAGAAGGCGGTCACTATGGCAGCAGCACACAAAGCCGCAGCGAGAGGCACGGCAGTAATGCAGCTACGGTCACCGGAGCTCAGTGCACACAAATTGGGTGTGAGTTCTGGCAAATGTTATCGTTGTGGAAAGACAACGCATGATCAGAACCAGTGTTGGTTTAAAAACCAAGAATGTAGAACTTGTGGTAGGCTTGGACACATAGCTAGAGTATGCAGGTCAGGGAAGAAGACCAGCAACAAGAAGTCACCGCAAGGAAAATATGCAAAAGTACACAAGGTGGCCGAACAGGAGTCTGATTCAGACGCTAGCAGTAATGAACTGGCTGGCTTAAGCAGTATTGAACTGGCTAGCTTAAGGGTACTCAACGTTGGTAATGGTGCAGACCTCCAGACAATTTGGGTTACTCTGCAGATAGAAGGAGTCCAAGTAAAACTGGAATTGGACACTGGATCGGCATTGACGGTCATAAATAAGAAAGATTATGGAAGGTTATTCCAACATATTCCCCTACAGGATACAGAGCTCATATTGAAAACATACACGGGGCAAAGAGTGTACCCCATCAGGAAAATTGAGGTCACAGTGGTCCACAAGGGCGAAGAAAGTCAAATAATGGACTTATATGTGCTATCTGAAGGAGGTCCTCCACTACTAGGACGGGAGTGGATTAGGAAAATGAATATCGACTGGCATTTCCTACAAACAATAACGAGTGAGAACTCGGTGAACATAATCAACCCAGACTCTGGAACGGATGATGGTAAGACCAACCCGCGTGCAAAAGACAAAGTTTCAGCACAGAATTCCACTGAGATAGAGAATTCTGAGTCTGTCCAGTCTACTGACATGCACATTTCTGAGGGACACCGGGCTCGAACTCAACTCCATTTCAAACTGCAACAGCAATTAGAACAAATGATTCGCCGTTTTGAGCAAGAGATGAATGCGACGAAAGAGTTCTTTGATATAGAGTGGGAACATCTGGAAAGACAACAGAAGCAGCTGCTGGAGCAAATGGAGCAGGAGCACACAAAACGTCTGATGTCAGAGGAGTTAACGGTCAGCCAACTCCTGCATATGCTGAAGGACAGGACTCTGAAATGGGAAAAACTTGAACACGAACTTCAATATTCAAACGAAAGGGGTTCGGAGCTCTCAAAGGTTATTGGAAGAGCTGAGGTGGCAACACAGACTGAGATGACTACAACAGAGCAGCCCTTGGATGCCAAAAGTACGCTGACTCACGTCAACGTAGAACAACAGACCGCTGAAACAGCTGCTCCGGTAGAGGGATTGAATAGTCCGATCAATCAATCTCCAAAAGAAGTTGAAGTAGTAAAATCTCAAATGAGGTCATTAGTAAACGACTTGCTGAAAGCCCAGAAAAAGCTGGATGAAGAGGTACGCATGAAGAAGTCTCTTCAGGAAAGATGTCTGGACTTGGAACAAAAGCTGGCTAATGCCCAGCTGGGTATGGAGGAAATAGAAGACCCTCTCGCTGGCCTAGATCAGGACGACACCGAATATTACCATGACCTATTGAGTGACACTGAATATTATAGTGACCTGGTCTGCCCAGCTTGTGATGAAAACTCCCAAAGTGCAGAAATCAGGATGAATCACTTCAAGTCAAAGGAACATAGGGAGATGGTGGCGCTACAGCTGGCAGCTGACAGGGGAGCCCAGAGAGTCTCTAAGAAGCAGAAAAGGAAAAGACGAAGCAGAAGATGATAACCATCTGAACCATTATCACCCCTACCAGATCACACACGTGGTCCCTCCGAATGGAGCCAAATCAGTTCGGAAGTTCAAGCTGTTAAATCCATGGAAGGACTATTGAATGAGTCACTCCAGCAACGTGAACCGACTACACCACAGAGACTGAATCTGTGAACTATTTTCCGCAGAGATTGAATCTGTGAATTGTTTTCCGCAGAGACTGAATCTGTGATCTGTTTTGACATGAAGTTATCTATGTATCTATGTTATTCTGTTATGTAAACCTGAAGTTATATATGTATATATGTTATTACGTTATGTTAAATGGGGAGATGACTGTAAAGCTAAGAAGGGAGGAATGTTGTGTATGTAATATGTGTGCTACTTTAAACCTATGGACAGGACTGCACTACTTGTAGGGCGTAGGGATACGCAGTACCACTCCTGGCCATAGGGGTATAAATAGTACTGTGGGTACTGATCTCCCCTCAGTTCCCGCCTGTGGGCATGAAGTAAAGACCTACGTATAGTCCCTACCTCCAACCAGTAAAGACCTGTTTTTATTGTTACTCATTAGTCTGTGTCTTAATTAACTAAATAATTCACAGACTTAACAACCAGCAATGCATCTACTATTTCTAGGGCCACTTCCTTAAGTACCCTGGGATGTAGATGATCTGGCCCTGGGGATTTATAGGCCTTCAGTCCCATCAATTTTCCTAACACCATTTCTGCAGTGAGCCAGCACTGGCAGAGGAACTTTAGCCTTCTGAACATCACTTTGCAGTTGGTGAGCTTCTCAAACGGCATGACTTTCAGTGTGCACTTACTATGGGGGCTGCATTGGATGGGAATGTCGTGCTTCTCAATCATATTGACAGGGCACAGAGACGCAGGGATAGAGTGCCAGGCATGGCCAGACAGAGGAGGGCCGACAGATGTCGCCCCACGAGACCTTACGCTGCCAGGGTTTTCCGCCAGCAGTTTTCATATATCAACATGTCGGAGGAGAAGTGTTTCCGAAGGCTGCGCTTCAGTACGGAGGTGGTCACTAAGCTCTGCCACCTGCTTCAGCCAGATCTGCAGCCTCAACTAAGGTGCAGGACATCTCTGTCAGTGGCTGTGAGGATCACTGTGGCTCTAAACTTCTATGCAAGCGGCTCATTTCAGGCCGCTACTGGGGACATTGCCAACATCTCACAGTTCGCGGTGCATTGCTGCATCCGTCAAGTGATTAATGCTCTCTTTAAAAGGAGACGGCAGTACATCTCCTTCCCAATGACCCCAGACAAGCAGCGAGAGCGCGCAGAGGGCTTCGCAAGGATAGTGGGCTTCCCCATGGTGCAGGGCACCATTGACTGCACGCATGTGGCTTTGCGGGCACCTCTAGAGAATGCGGAGGATTTCCGCAACCGAAAGGGGTTCCATTCTTTGAATGTGCAGCTGGTCTGTGACCACCGACAGCTGATACTCGCTGTGAATGCCCACTTTCCAGGCAGCAGCCACGACGCCTTCATCCTGCGCCAGACTTCTGTGGCAGACCTTTTCGAGGCTGGCTTCTTGGGGACAAGGGCTATCCTCTGTGCCCCTGGCTGATGACCCTGCTCCGTTTGCCCAGCACCCCTGCTGAAGAATGTTACAATGAGAGCCATCAAGCGACCAGGAACATAATTGAGCACACAATCGGCGTGCTGAAGCAACGGTTCCGCTGTCTGGACCATTCCGGAGGAGCCCTTCAGTACTCACCTGAGCGAGTCTCCCACTTCGTGGTTGTGTGTTGCATGCTGCATAACTTGGCAATCCTCAGGACCCAGCCAATGCCATCAGACATTGAAGCACCAGCAGAGGAGGAGGAGGAGGAGGAGGAGGAGGAGGAGGAGGAGGAGGAGGAGGAGGAGGAGGAGGAGGAGGAGGAGGAGGGGCAGCAGCACCAAGACGGGAGGGAGGCACAAACTGCAAGGGCCGTCTGTCAGCGTCTTATTGCAAGTCGCTTCTAGGCCCCTCTCAGGGAATGCTTGCTGCCATTCCAAGAACATGAATGGAACCGTTCTGCTACCCCCAAGCTGGTCAAGGGCAAAATTTGTGCCAAGAACAGACATGGCCATTGTGAATAAAGAAAGTTGTGTAGGAATGTTTAGTTCCTATCTAAAAGACTGAGGTCCACTCAGGCGATCAAATAAATGAGATTTAATGAAAATTAACAGAGTTTAACAGATAACTACAGGAGAACATCGAATATAGGTCTAGTCAGTGCGGAGACTCCACGAGGACTGCTTGGGCGGTCCCGTGGCTGACGTCATGACGTCATCACATTTTTCCCGCCGGTGGGGGATCACGTGATGAACGGCGTGACGTCATCGCGTTTACCCGCGCTATTAAAGTGATCGCGCTCTGTACATGTAAACAGTGAAAACAAAGATACAGACTCAGGCTGTAGCTAACATATTATTAAAGGGAATTATATACAATTGATCGGAGTCCCTTAGCGGCTCCGCCACATGCGCCCCCCCAGAATTGTCTTTAATAGCAAAAGTAAAATGGCGAGGAGGCCTGACAAGCCTACCAGATCGACTTCTGCAGCCTTGAAGTGGAAGCTGATGGATGGCGGGCGAGCTGGCGGGTGGTTGCGTTTGATCTGGCACGGCGACTGTGGGCGGTCGGCCACATTTCGGCGGTTGTGCAATCTCGACTGGGCGGTCAAGGTCCAAGTGAGCCGGCTTCAACCGGTCAACCGAAATGTGGTCCGGTTTACCTCCGACATCGACCGAAAAAGATTTATCTTCCGGCTCTATCACGCGGAAAGGACCAGTGTAAGGGGGTTTGAGCGGGTCCCGATGAGCGTCGTGGCGGATAAACACATAATCGGCGTTCTTCAGCTCAGCTGGGATGTGGGAGCTCTGCAAGCCGTGATGTGACGTAGGCACTGGAGCGAAACTTCTGGCTGCCTCCTGGTGTCTGATGAGCTGCCTGGATGCGGACCATGGCTCTGTTGGAGTCGGAAGGAAATCCCCTGGTACGCCTAGCGGCTGGCCATATACGAGCTCCGCCATGGACGATTGAAGATCTTCTTTAGGCACCGTACGAAGACCTAAAAGGACCCATGGAAGCCTGTCCACCCAGCTCGCACCTTGAAGGCTGGCTTGCAGTGCGGCCTTGAGCGACCTGTGGAATCGTTTGCACAGGCTGTTTGCCTGTGGATGGTAGGCAGTGGTGCGATGTAGCTTGACGCCGAGCCCCTGAGCCACAGCGTTCCAGAGCTCCGAAGAAAACTGCGGCCCACGATCAGACGAGATGTCCGCCGGTACCCCGAAACGGGCGACCCAAGAGGAGATGAATGCCCTGGCGATGTCTGCGGAAGTGGTGGATGACAAAGGAACCACCTCCGGCCATCAAGTGGTGCGGTCCACCATTGTAGAAGATGAATAAACCCGTGCAAAGGCGGAAGTGGCACCACCAGGTCCACCTGCACATGATCAAACCTACGTTCCGGAACAGCGAAAGTGGCCAATGGAGCCTTGACATGACGCTGCACCTTGGCCTTTTGGCAGACCACGCAGGTGTTGGCCCAGTCGCGAACATCCATGTGCATGCCCCGCCACACAAATTTGGACGACATCAGCTGTTGCGAGGCCTTCATGCCACAGTGCGACAACCCGTGTATGGCGTCAAAGACTTTTCGTCACCAGGCGACCGGGAAGATAGGGCGAGGATCTCCTACGGAGACGTCGCAGAGTAGCGTAGTGCCTGCGGCATGGAATTTGACGTCGGCCGCTTGGAGGCAACAGGGGTTGGTTCTGTAAGATTGGACTTCCGGATCCAAGGCTTGATCCACAGCCATGAGGGCATAGTCGATGCCGAGCTGGACTGCATGAATGGTTGCGCGGGAGAGGCAATCCGCCACCAGGTTGTCTTTACCGGACACATGCTGAATGTCAGTGGTGAATTCTGAGATAGACTTCAACTGATGTTGTTGCCGAGCTGACCACGGTTCGGCGGTCTTGGCCATAGCGAACGTTAGTGGCTTATGGTCCACAAAAGCCATGAACGGACGTCCCTCTAGCAAGAACTGGAAATGGCGGATGGCCAGAAAAAGGGCCAGCAACTCCCGGTCGAACGTGCTGTACTTCCGTTTGTTTCGCCGTAGTTGACGGCTGAAAAACGCCAGCGGTTGCCACGTCCCATGCACCCACTGTTCCTGCACTGCGCCGATGGCATAGTCTGACGCATCGGTGGTAAGGGCGATGCTGGCACCTGGCAGCGGGTGTGCCAGCATGGTTGGGTTGGCTAAAGCGCCTTTTGTGTCGATGAACACCCGGTCCATGTCGACCGTCCAGCTAATCGGATCCTTGCCGGACTTGCCCTTGAGGGCCTCGTACAGGGGCTGCATGAGCAGAGCTGCATTAGGGATGAACCAGTGATAAAAATTTACCATCCCGAGGAACTCCTGCAGGGCCTTGATGGTCTGCGGGTGCGGGAATGAAGTAACTGCCTCCACCTTCGTTTGCAGGGGAATTGCGCCGTCTGATGTGATGCAATGGCCTAAGAAATCAATCTGCTGCAGGCCGAACTGGCACTTGGCCGGGTTTATGATCAAGCCGTGTTGACTGAAGCGTCTAAAGAGGGTGCGCAAATGGCAGATGCGCTCCTCTTTATTAGGCCTGGCGATGAGGATGTCATCGAGGTAGACGAATAGAAACTTGAGGTCCCGAAGCACGGAGTCCATCAAGCGCTGGAAAGCCTGTGCAGCGTTCTTCAATCCAAACAGCATCCGCAGAAATTCAAACAGGCCTAATGGGGTGATGACTGCAGTTTTCAGGACGTCTTGCGGGTGCACGGGGACCTGGTGGTAGCCACGGACAAGGTCGACTTTTGAAAACATGGTATTTCCCGCCAAATGGGCAGAGAAATCCTGAATATGAGGGGTCGAGTACCGATCAGGAGTAGTGGCATCGTTCAGGCGTCGGTAGTCGCCGCAAGGTCGCCATCCGCCACCAGGTTTCGGAACAATGTGGAGAGGCGAAGACAAGGGACTATTCAACCGGCAAATAATCCCTAGCCGCTCAATCGTGTCAAACTCCGCTTTCGCAGCTGCGAGCTTGCCAGGTTCGAGGCGCCGGGCCCGTGCGTAGACTGGGGAGCCAGTAGTGGTGATGTGATGTTCGACACTGTAGGTGTCTTCACACTACTACGAAAATACTGCGGTTGAAACTGTAGGGGGTTTCTCTTGCTCGTTCTGGTCTCCTACCAGGCTTCGTGCAATAATTACCCTTGAGTGGTTCGACCCACTCTTCCCTACGGTTCTAGACCTTGGACTTAGGTGCAGGGAACTGTAGTGCAGAGAAAGACTCAACAGACCAGGTTGAATAGCACGAAATGGAAGCTTTTATTATTAAACAGTTTGCAGCATTACAAAATACATATCATAAGCACAAATCAAAGCGACTACAAGCATGCACATATCTATAAACTTGATTCCATGGAAATGGGAAACACACGGCACATCGAAAAACGGGAGACAAATTACGATTACTCTTACCCTCTCCCTCCCCTTATACCTAAACTAAGTTTTACTTGAGGAACTCGGGATCATGCTCACCACTTTCAAACTCGCGAAAGGAGGGGTTCGCAGCCTTTCTGGCACAGCTTTCCGTCGTCACGTGGATTTGGAAACTTCTGGCGCAGCTTGTTTTTCTCTCTCTCTCAGGCGATGAGGCAGTGGACACAGCCTCGGTGAGCGCTCGTCATGGCTGAAATCCACTAAGTCTGTTGTGGATTTGGGTTCATGGAACAGAAAAACACCTCGAGAATGGGATGTTGAGGCACGGAAGTGCTAGGCCCGGAATGTCCTTTCTCTCCGGCCTGGATCGTCGGTTTTCCTGAGGGTGTCTTCTTCTTCGGCCTGGGTCGTCGATGATCTCCCGACAACGGTACCCGGGCCACCCTCGTCGTCTTCTCGTCGCGGCCGAGCCTTGTCTGGCTGAACATCGACCATGTTGTCCTTTCCGAAATGTCCGTCCGAAACGTCCTGATCGAATTCCGAAGCTACCGAGGTAGAAGAGGCGCTGATGGACTTTTCAAAATCCATATTTATACCCTTTTAGGCCAGCCTTATCTCCCGCCAGATCATAGTCCAGTCTTTGTAATAATTTTGGCGGGCAGAAATCTCTGCAGGGGCGCTTTGTCTTGTAACGGGAGCCGGTGATAGCTTTAACTGGCCTTCCTGGCCGATAATGTCTTTTATTTTGTCACCGTAACTCGGTTCGCATATTGATCGGTCTGGAGATTTCCCTTGATGGCTGTTAAACGGTTTTTCCTTTGTACATTAAATGGGTTTAAGTGTTCATGCATTGTCCGCCCATATCTTGATGGGCCCCATCCTGTTACCTGAAACTGTCTTGTACTTAGAATCCAATTGAATATGTATGCCCATTTCCCTGAGTTTCGGTTTCCCGATACTGGCTTTCGCGGGCTTACTGCTCTCAATCCACAAGCCTGTCTGGCTTGCAGTAACAGAAATCAAATGGTCCAAGAAACTGATCACGAGGTCCGGCGGCCATTTTGTGTGCCCCTTTTATCAAAGGTTTTGTCTGTACAAGCTTCCTTTTGGTCAATAAAGCTGTGTTATTAATCCTGTTGTCTCATGTGATTATATAATGAAAAATTTCGAATCTTACAGTCCCCCCTGTGATACTGATAGCTTGCTTACAGTATCATTAATCCTTGGTGAGCAAATTTTTCCCGATTCCTCATGTCCAAACATTCCCGGTAATTAACTATCCATGACCCCCATGACACATGCAGTTCCCATTTCAGAAAATTACCTTGTGTACAATTGGACAATCATAGGCAGTTTTACCTAAAACTATAACACACTAAATTTTTCAGATGTGAAGGGCCCAATGCTCCTTGCACCACCTGCATACACCTTTTATTAATCAAAAAAACTTCACCAAACGGCTATAACATTACAACATACACACACTTAAAATCCTGCAGTAATTAAAATCTAAAAATGGAGGGATGCCTTGTAACCTCTTAACGCTAGCTGTTTACACTGGGGTGTCCTCCTCCCCCACTCGGACATAGCGTTCTCTCCATTCTCCTGTGTTCTCGTGCCTCTGGAGGCGTTTGCCTCTCTTGCAATGCACGAACAATAAAAATATTACAATTTAAACCTGACACACTACTAGGATGTGGGATGCTATTCTAATCCAGGCCGGGATTTCTATATTGGTGAACAGGTCCCACCATGGTGGGGTGACTATATCCAATATGTCTTTCCCTATCTCTATAGTCTTCTGCTCCAGTGTGTAGAAATGTTTCTGTGAAACTATAACGGCTTTTAAAATCTTGGTGAGGTGTTCGGGGAGAGGGGGAATGATATAACCAAAATGCGCGACGAATTGCTGCAAGTCCGTGAAATTCTCTTTTACAGTGAGATGAACGGTGGAGGGTGCAGGAATGGGGACAATCCGTTGTTGTGCCACTTGAACTTCAGCCCTGGGTTTTAAACAGAAACTGCTGTCACTGACCGGACACCACTCGTGCTGTCCATGGCGGTAGTGAGGCGCTGCCGTGGTGACACAGTAGGTCCCACCTCCGATATATGCCACCTGCGGGGGCACATGGTCTTTTGCCATTGCCTCCATGATGCAATTTATCGGCTTCGCGCTAGCGGCTCTGAACCCGCACTGTGGTTTCAAGAAGGCATTCAAATGCTGGGGGCACAGGATGATGTGTGCTCCCCGGCTACGACACCCCGAGATGTCGGTGCCTGTCATCGTACGCTCCCATCTGATGACATAAGGCGGGACCACTGCGTAACGAATGTGCGCACTCCCCTGAATGACTCCAATGTTCTCCACCCTGTATACCGGGGCGGGCCTTGCTGCGGGACCCAACACCGGCATCCTTATTACGATTCCCATGATAGTGTGATTCGAGCGTCCGCAGTCCACTGGGACTGGGTACGCCTCTGCGGCTAGTCTGAGCTGGCACGGACTTAATGCGTTCTCGAAAGGGTGGAGCGCTTGCAAGTGCTTGTTGCTGATCCAGGATGGGACCAAACCTTGTTTTAAATCCTCCAGATTACTGCAGCCCTCGCCCAGTAACCACGCCCCGTATAGCACACAAGCCTCGTTCTGCGCAGCCTGATCGGACGCATTCCGATCCTCCTTAATGAGTGCATTTACTGTCCTAGCGTGCTTCTCCAGCTCGGCAATTATTTCCTTTAAGTGTAGTGTCATGGCTTGGTCTTCATGCAGCTCAGAACCCACTACCTTATTTTCGCTTGTCAGTATGTTCCTCAACTGGGTTTTTAAACCATTGATCTGTGTCTGCAGCTCCACGTTGTCTAGAGCTTTGACAACAGACGTTCCGGTGTTAAAAGCAGTGAAAATATCATTTACAGTACCCCTTCTTTGCCTCCCTACTCGATCCAAAATTTCCTGTGGTGTGGTGTATAACTTGGCCTTGTTGATGTCGGCAAAGTCAAACTCGTAAAATTGTCTGAACATTCGGGTTAACAGTACCTGGTACAACTGTTCCGTCTCTCTGGGACACCACTCCGGCAATCGTACCTCAGTGAGGTTTAAAATCACTGAGGCCACCGCGTAGTGTATCCCTTGGTACAGCACCTGACCGGTGGGTACCAATACTAAACCGTTCCCGAGTCCCTTTGTGGTGGTGGGGCACCCTTCCTTCTGGGCTAGTGCTACCGGAATCGTGGGCAGGGGCTTGCGTGGGCGGGTGATGAGTTCAGTGGCATTTACCGGAATCGGGGAGTATGGGGCTCCGCACGCCCGAGTGCTGACATCCCATCTCATCCCCTTTCCTTCGTCCTGCCACTGCCTCTGGAAAAAGATGGATACGCCCTTGGGGCAGACGCGTTTCGAACCCCACATACAGACATATATTCCTTCATCTGGTTCCCACCATTTGTCCCAACACACACGTAACTGTCCGTGAGTCCCCGTAATTGTCCGATGGGCATTGTTACCCAGTCGCTCCCACTCGATAGTAGAGTTTTCCATGTCCTTTCCCAGCTTTCGTAGCCACCACCATCGACTTAGTGGTACGTTCCCATTACACACCAAACAGATCTTCTTTCCCACGGTAACGCTGACTCTGGGTGCAAGGATCCTCACCCGAGGGCACGATAATGAAGTCTCTTGGTAGGCGAAACCGAAATTGCTGGAGTATTCCGTAGAATTGGTCCCCAGCCATCCTGGCCATCTCCCTTGGTGGAAGTAGGTGGCGGTTTCCTCAACCTCTCGCTTCCCCATCCCATCCGTCGCGATGGGGGCTGTGTCCCTGGAACACCCGAACACGATGATGTCCTTGGTGCGGCCCCGGTAGGCCAGCCCGCACCCGATCACCGCGATCCCTACGAGAATCCTTTCCACTGTATCCCTGGTCTCTGTAATCGACAAGATGATGTAGCCAGGCTCCCAACAGGTGCTGGCTTAATTAAACGGACGCGCGGGTCCCTTGACCCCGCTTCCAAACAACCACACATACTGGGCAGACTTTGAAAACTATTCTATAAACATTCCGTCATTTCAAACTTTCCCCATCTTAAACTGACATTAAAATGACTTATACTTGAACATCATCACCTAAACCTATATACAGCGCCGCCCTCCTTCGGGCGGCCTACCTAATTCCTGTGAGGGCTGCAGCGCGCCGCTTCCTGTGGCGGGGCTGCACTGACCTTTGGCTTTGATCCCCCGCAGCCTGTCGCTGCTGAACGGGAATCGTGCCTCTCTCGGGCTGCTCTGTATCGAGGTTGGGGAAGATAGGGAGAGTTGGACCATTGCTTTCTGGGCTGGGGCTTTCGAGTCGACCTACGAGGGGCTGCCTTGGGTGAGGCTCCCAGGGCTGACCGACCGGGGGTTGGGACTTTCACCATCACAGCCTGTGGTCCCACCACAGCTGCCAGCTCCGGCTCCCTTCCCTCTGGCTCTGCCCCCCCGGGGCCGGGATATGTGGTATCCGACTCTACCTCACCTGTCCCTACAGGTTGTGAGTCTCCTCCCCCAATCCCTACCTCCCCTGAGCTTGAGTCGAGAGCGGAATCTTCGTCCTCTGACTCATCCTCCTCCGTGATCGGGTCAAGGGCGGGGTCGAGCTGTTCGGCCTTCTCCCCGTCCGAATCCCAAATCAGGGGGAAGACCTCCCACCCCAATGGGATGACTCCTCCCTTCACGCAGGCCACTGTTCCAGCCTGTGTGGTCTGTGACTCTGTCGCAGGCTGGGGATTTTCGTCCTCAGACCTGGCCACTGTTGTTGGCCCTTGTGCACCCGCCTTAAACAGTTTGCACTGGTTAATGTGAAACCATTTTGTACGTCGGGGCACCTTCACTGCATAAACCATGGGGCTGGCCTTGTCTACAATGCTGTAAGGCCCCATGTACAGTGGTTCAAAACTCCCCACCCGGGCATAGTTCCTAACCATGACCTGGTCTCCGATTTCCCACTCTTGTTGCTTACGAGGTTCCAGCAACAGTCGATTTCCCTGATGCTGTCTCCCTATGTTCCCAGCCGCCTGCCCATAAATCTGTTTCAGGCGCGCCAATAGGGTCTGGACGAACTTGTCTCGTTTCACCTCTTGGAGTTCGCCCTCAGTGAGCACCGGGGCTAGTACATGGGTGGGTGTTTGCATGATCCTCCCAGTCATTAATTCGTGTGGGGAGTATCCCGTACTTTTGGACTGGCTGGCTCGGATCCCCATGAGGACTAAAGGCAGGACCTCCGCCCATTTCTGGGGCGAGCCCATGGTCTCTTTCCTCAGCTTTTCCTTGAGGGTCCGGTTCATGCGCTCAACAATCCCGGATGACTGGGGATTGTAAGCTACGTGCCACTTCCCTTCAATGCCCAAGAGCATGAGGGTGTTCTGCATCACTTGACCGGTGAACTGACTCCCTTGATCGGACTCAACAAAACGGGGGAGTCCCCACCGTGAGAACACTTCCTGGATCAAGATCTTGGCAGTACCCAGTGCCGTAGCTGTTCTGCACGGGAAAGCTTCTACCCATTTGGTGAACACGTCCACCAGAACAAGGCAATACTTATACCCGCCCTGGGCGGCGGGCAGGGGCCCTATGTAGTCGACCTGAATCGACTGCCATGGTCCCTCTACCCTCCTGATGTGTCCCATGGGCACCTTCCTTTTCTGGGGGTCTGGGTTGTTTGCAGCGCACACAAGACAGCTCGCACAGAACTCGCGGACATCGTCTCTAAGTCCCGGCCACCATCCCGCCTGCTCTACCCGTTGCCAAGTAACCTCAGGCCTGGGGTGTCCTGCCCCTGGACCCTCGTGGGCCAGTTGAAGGAATTCCCTCCGGTGCTGCTGCGGTACAACCCACTGCTCCTCTCGGAACAGCATGCCTTCCTTGACTGAGAGGGCTGCCGTACTGTACGGACCCTCTACCTGCTTGCCCTCAACAATGGCTTTTAGGACCGTTTTGAGGGTGGGATCCAGGGTTTGGACGGTTTTTAGGTCTAGGGGCGGTGTCACCCCTGTGTTCCCTGGAGTCCCCTCCCTGCCTTGGATCGCCGCCACGGGTCCGGGTCCATAGGGGTCCCAGAGAATGCCGTTGCGGGCACCCTCCCTGGCTAGCGCATCCGCCTGCTGGTTGCCCTGACTGCAGGGTTCTGTGGTGGAATGAGCCTTCACCTTATGGATGAACACCTCCCCTTCCTCCCCCACAGCTGCCAGGATCTTTTCCAGCAAGGGCTTAACTGTTAAAGGCCGTCCGTCCGCGGAGGTATATCCGCGGCGGGACCAGATGGCGAGGTATTCCGTACACGAATTGCACGTGAACATGCTGTCCGAGCAAATAGTGTATGGGGTCGGGAAGATTTCGGGGTGGGTGACCACGTACACCACCGCGGACAGTTCAGCTTGCTGTGCGCTCATCGTGCTGGGGAGCTTAATTGCCAAGGCAATGTTTGCCGCAGGGTCATAAACGCCACACCCTGTGAGTCGTTCACCAGCAGATACCGTGCTGGAACCGTCTACATAGATCTCGCGGCCTGTGGGGTGTATCCCGGCCCGTAAACCTATGTTAACCTCCCATACCCCTTCGACGGAACACCGATGGGCTGTTCCGGGATATACCATGTTGGCTGCGAGCTTCGGCTCGCAGAGACCTTTAACTTTGAGATCCATCTGGGAAAGGAGGAGGGTCCAGCGCGCAATCCGGGCGCTGCTTACAGTCCCATCCTTAATCCTTCCATCCAGAAGCATCTTTGTGGGGGTGTGATGGGTGAGGAGGGTGATGGGAGAGGTTCCTGTGAAGATCACTGATCTGTTCACAGCCCAATGCGTGGCCAGGAGATGCCGTTCGCAATTGGAAAAACTCTTCTCCACATCCGTGAGTACCCTGGAGGAATAGACCACTGGTCTCAGCTTGCCGTGTCGCTCCTGGAGCAGCACGGCGCTCAGGCTGTCCCCACTAGAGGCTACTTCCAGGAAGAACTCCTCCCCCCCATCTATGGCCCCTCGGGCTGGCGCGGTCTGCAGATCCCTTTTCAACTTCTCGAATGCTGCCTGACACCCCTCATCCCAAGACCACTTGACTCCCTTGTGTAAGAGTCGGAGTAGCGGGGCTGCTGTGGCTGCATAGTCCTCGATGAAACCCCTGCAGTACCCGGTCAACCCCAAAAAGGACCTTACACCCGTTACTGTGTTAAGGATCGGTAGATCTTGCAACGATTCCCGTCTAGCCTTATCTATGGCCCTTTCTCCAGCGCGGATGGCCAGACCCAGGAATTTCACCTCTTGCTGGCCGATCTGTGCCTTCTTTGGGTTTACCTTGAAACCCTTCCTTTCCAGCAGTTCCAATAATTCGGCTAATAGTGGGCCGTGCTCCTCCCTTGAGTCCGTGAACAGGAGTAGGTCATCCACATACTGCACTATCTGATTGGGCTGGCTAAATTCTTTTAAACTTCCTGCCATGCATTGATGGAAAATGCTGGGGCTGTTGTGAAAACCCTGCGGCAAGCAGTTCCAAGTGTACTGTTGCCCTTTAAAAGTAAAGGCAAACTTGTACTGATCCTCCTGCCGCAGCGGAATGGGCCAAAAACTGTTCGAGATATCCAGCACTGTGAACGTGGTCGCGGAGGCTGGAATACTCCCTATTAGGTCGGCAACTGCTGCTACCGTGGGCGCGCAGGCTGGGATGTTACTGTTGAGGACTCTATAGTCCACCGTGGCCCTCCATGAATTGTCCGGCTTCTTTACCGGCCATAATGGGGAGTTCACGTGAGTGGCTATTTGTCTCAATACGCCCTGTTGCACCAAGGAAGATATTGCTGTCTCCATGTCGGGTTCTGCCTCCTTGGGGAAGTTATACTGCTTTTGGGGCCGGATCATGGGGTCCCCGTCTACGCTGACCTCAAACCCGGTGACCCTCCCACAGTCGTGCTTGTGGGTGGCAAACACGGTCAGTTTGTCCGACACAAACGCTTGCAAGTCCGTTGGGACGTCCGCGACCAGAAGCTCGAGGTCGTAACCCCCTGACGGCTTCATGGTGCACAGGGTCCCCTTTTCTCCCTTCCCTGGGATCACAACTACCTTACCTAATCCATTCTCGGCTCCCCAGAGACAGTGATTTCTAAGGTCCACGAGGATCCCGTGCTCCACCAAGAAATCAGCCCCGAGGATGCCTTTCCCACCCCCCTCATTCCACTTCAATAGGATGCACGTCCATGTGGTGTGGAGTGCTCCCAAATGAATGGAGAGCGGGATGGAGTACGCGCCAGCCTGTTCTCTGCCTGTGAAACCCGCTACTGAAAATGGAGCCTGGGTGGACAGAGGTGAGGCAAAAGGCTTAGCTGTGTGGGTCACGGTGCATGATGCCCCCGTATCCAACAGGTAACTACCCTTTTCCTTCTCCACCTCCATCTCCACAACGGGTCTTCTCCACGCGTCATAACGGAGTGCACACAGGTAGACAGGCTGCGCGGGCTTCAGTCATTGGGGCGCTGCGGTTGGGGCTGGGGGAGCAACAGGGTTGTTGACAACTGCCACCTTCCCCTGCGAGGTCATTAGAGACCGCATTGTCTGTAAAATCGACTCAATCGCGGCGGGATCCACAACTGCACCAGCTCCTGGTGCTGGGGCAGGAGCTACGGTTTGGTTTTGGGCTGGTGCTGGGGCGGGAGCTACGGTTTGGTTTTGGGCTGGTGCTGGGGCAGGGGCTACGGTTTGGCTTTGGGTTGGTGCTGGGGCGGGAGCTACGGTTTGGTTTTGGGCTGGTGCTGGGGCAGCGGTCTGGGCTTGGGCTTGGACTGCGGGAAATATCCCTCTATTATCCTTCCACGGATTTCTACAGTCCCGACGCCAATGACCCTCCTTCCCACACCCGTAACAACTGCTCTTGGCTTGGGGGGCGCGATTCCCCTCCTGATGCCATTCTTTTTTAGCAGGAGCTGCAGGCCTCGCCTCATGCACCTTTCCTTTTGAGGAAGGCACACTCCTACTCTTGTTGTTCCTGTAACCTATCGTGAGCTGATCAAGTACTAGTTCCTCCGTGGAGCGGGGGTTAGTGGGGTCAAACCATGCCTTGGCCTGCTCCCTCACCGACGGCAAGCAATTGGCGACCAGGCACCGGAGCCAATGAGCCCTTTGGTCATTATTCAGCCCGGCCCGGGCCGGCCTGCCCGGGCAGCTGCGCCGATACACTGGCCACAACATTCCGGCGAAAACCCGCGGGGGTTCTCCCTCTAGCTGTATCGTCCTTTCCAATCGGAGGAACGGACTTCCGTCACCCTCCCCTATAACCTCCAGGATCTCGTCCCGTAACTCCTCATACACCTTGTGCCCTCTCTTGCTCTCGTCAGGGAGACACTGGAGGAGCGAGCTGTCCAGGGAGAACAGCAGCATTTTGGACTGTTCAACCCCGTCGCAGTCATTAACTGCTGCGGTCTGCTCCGCGTCCCTAAAATGGACGGAGGGATCTCCTGACTCGGAGAGTTTTGGGATGTGACTTATCATTGCCCTCAGCTGTTGTGCGCTGTGGGGCATTATGATCTGATTCACAAGGGGTCCATCATCGCCATTCGCTTGGTCCGGACCGAGCCTCCGGTGTCGCGTGGGACACACCGGTGCCGGTCCTGACTCTGCTACCTGGGGTTGCTCTGCCTCAAGAACCCCTGTGTCTGTCTCCTCCGTTTCCTTCCCCGGAGTCCAAGACTCATCATAGGCAGGAGGTGATGAGGGCTCGGGGGTTGGTACCCTAACTGTCTTTTGTGGAATCGGTCTTTTGGATTCCTTGACTAACAGTAGCTGGCTCGCTAGCGGGTTTATGAGACACACCAATCCGTTTGCCTTGGCCAGGGCTGTTCTCAGGTCCTCTAGCTCCCGGTGGCAAGCGCTATGGTCGGTGTTCTCAGACCTATCCTGCATGGCCATCTTATAGGCTGCCCTGGCCCCCAAGATACTTTCCTCCTGTGTCGCTACCTGCTTGGCTAGGCGGAAACACCTCTCTCTCATTCTACCTTCACTGGCTTTGGTCTCAATGACCTGACATTCCAAATACTCTATCCGGGTCTCATGGCGGTGGGTTGCGGATTGGTGTTCCTGATTCAGCGCGTTGAGCGATTGAATCAGTTTCTGACCTCCCGCAACCTTTTCCTCTACTTCTGCTAATAACCCTTTGATCTGGGCCGTCTGTGCTACAACGACTTGGTCCAAAAGCTGGACTTGCTTCTTGTAGCACATCAGCCAGACCGCCTTTTCTACAGATCTTTTGTGTTCTTTGCTTTCTGTCCACTTGATGGCTGCGTCTAGCAGGCGCCTATCTCTTAATCGGTCGGATATCCATTGTTTTGTAAGGTTTACCTTCCCAAAAACATAATCCGCTATCCTCTCATCCATCACATTTCGTTTATTTAAATCTTGATCTAACACGCTACATTCCTGCTGCCAAGGTACTGCCGCGGTCGCCATTTCTGTAGGGGGTTTCTCTTGCTCGTTCTGGTCTCCTACCAGGCTTCGTGCAATAATTACCCTTGAGTGGTTCGACCCACTCTTCCCTACGGTTCTAGACCTTGGGCTTAGGTGCAGGGAACTGTAGTGCAGAGAAAGACTCAATAGACCAGGTTGAATAGCACAAAATGGAAGCTTTTATTATTAAACAGTTTGCAGCATTACAAAATACATATCATAAGCACAAATCAAAGCGACTACAAGCATGCACATATCTATAAACTTGATTCCATGGAAATGGGAAACACACGGCACATCGAAAAAGGGGAAACAAATTACGATTACTCTTACCCTCTCCCTCCCCTTATACCTAAACTAAGTTTTACTTGAGGAACTCGGGATCATGCTCACCACTTTCAAACTCGCGAAAGGAGGAGTTCGCAGCCTTTCTGGCACAGCTTTCCGTCGTCACGTGGATTTGGAAACTTCTGGCGCAGCTTGTTTTTCTCTCTCTCTCAGGCGATGAGGCAGTGGACACAGCCTCGGTGAGCGCTCGTCATGGCTGAAATCCACTAAGTCTGTTGTGGATTTGGGTTCATGGAACAGGAAAACACCTCGAGAATGGGATGTTGAGGCACGGAAGTGCTAGGCCCGGAATGTCCTTTCTCTCCGGCCTGGATCGTCGGTTTTCCTGAGGGTGTCTTCTTCTTCGGCCTGGGTCGTCGATGATCTCCCGACAACGGTACCCGGGCCACCCTCGTCGTCTTCTCGTCGCGGCCGAGCCTTGTCTGGCTGAACATCGACCATGTTGTCCTTTCCGAAATGTCCGTCCGAAACGTCCTGATCGAATTCCGAAGCTATCGAGGTAGAAGAGGCGCTGATGGACTTTTCAAAATCCATAGTTATACCCTTTTAGGCCAGCCTTATCTCCCGCCAGATCATAGTCCAGTCTTTGTAATATTTTTGGCGGGCAGAAATCTCTGCAGGGGCGCTTTGTCTTGTA
This sequence comes from Somniosus microcephalus, assembly GCF_052327205.1. NCBI lineage: Eukaryota > Metazoa > Chordata > Chondrichthyes > Squaliformes > Somniosidae > Somniosus > Somniosus microcephalus. The sequence goes on from NC_140989.1 coordinate 205,546,948, forward strand.
ACGGGAGCCGGTAATAGCTTTAACTGGCCTTCCTGGCCGATAATGTCTTTTACTTTGTCACCGTAACTCGGTTCGCATATTGATCGGTCTGGAGATTTCCCTTGATGGCTGTTAAACGGTTTTTCCTTTGTACATTAAATGGGTTTAAGTGTTCATGCATTGTCCGCCCATATCTTGATGGGCCCCATCCTGTTTGCCTGAAACTGTCTTGTACTTAGAATCCAATTGAATATGTATGCCCATTTCCCTGAGTTTCGGTTTCCCGATACTGGCTTTCGCGGGCTTACTGCTCTCAATTCACAAGCCTGCCTGGCTTGCAGTAACAGAAATCAAATGGTCCATTTTGTGTGCCCCTTTTATCAAAGGTTTTGTCTGTACAAGCTTCCTTTTGGTCAATAAAGCTGTGTTATTAATCCTGTTGTCTCGTGTGATTATATAATGAAAAATTTCGAATCTTACAAAACTGACAGTTGAACAAACTTGGTTTAATGTACTGAAACAGTTACAAACAAAAGAACGCAGGAGAAACTCCACACAGGTCTGTCCACTAGCTGGATCCATGAGGACTCACTGAAACGCCCTACCCTCCTGACATCATGACGTCATCATGTTTCCCGCCGTTGGGAATGTCACGTGACCCCCGTGATGACGTCATCGCGTCAGATCGCGATTTTATCGATCCCGCGCTGTTTGAACAGAGCCAACACTTAAAGGTAACAACTATGATTAAAGACAATTATAAACGTTACTGCAAGAATCTCTTGATGGCTTTGCCACATACGGCCCCCAGAATTGGAACGTCAATCGTAGAGGAGGTCGGACAAGCCTGTTTGACCGACTCCTAAATTCCGGGAATCGCCGATCGCCATCGTGGCCACGGGGCACATCCCGGTTCCGGTGTTCTTGACTCGCGGCGGTCTGTTTGACGGTTTGGGCGCAAAATTGCAAGGTGGGCGGCAGCAGCGGGCTTTCAGGCCAAAACGAGCGTGGTAATAACAGTAACCGGTCGTCGGAGGCATCGAGGCGGGGCCCTTCGGGGCTGGGCGTTGCGCAATGGTGCAGTATTGCTGTCGGGCCGCGTATATTTTATCCGCCTCTTCGGCGAGCGCGATGCAATCCCCGGTGTCCGACCTGGCGAGGGCTGCTTGGACCTGTTCAGGAAGCTGACAAAGAAACAGCTCGCGAAACAGGAAACATTGGGGTACGGACCCCAGGAGCGTTAGCATGTGGCTCATTAGTTCCGTGGGTTTGGAGTCGCCTAACCCGGGTAGTGTAAGTAGACGGCGAGAGCGCTCCGCCTTTGTAAGACCAAATACCTGCAGCAGCCGTGTCTTGATGGCGGCATACTTGTCAGCGGTCGGGGGGTTCTCCAGAAGGCTGATGATCCTCGACGCCGTCGAGCTGTCGAGGGCGGAGACCATGTACAAATATCAGAGCTGGTCCTGCACGATGTTGCGGAGCTCAAATTGTGCCTCAGCCTGCACAAACCATGAGGCCGCCTGTTGTTCCCAGAATTGGGGGAGCTTCAAAGCCACTGCGCTGGCTTCCATCACTGGTCTGCATTCCGTGTCCACCATGTTTCATGACCGTGGAGGAGAAAGTGGGTCTGGTTAGGTCTGGGAAATCTCCGAGGAGGCGAGTGAAGTCATCCGGAGGTGGGAACGCGCAGGAGACAGTGCGCGCCACGGTGTTACTGCAGTGGCATGGGATGGAGTGAAAAGTGGCCGCATTGATCATCCGGCGGTGCCGGACATCCACCAAGAGGCCATTGGCGCACAAAAAATCTGCCCCGAGGATGGCTTGAGAGACTTTGGCCGTGATGAAATCCCAGTAAAACCGCTGGCCGCCGAAGCACACCTGGACCCGCCGGCTTCCGGAGGTCCGAATGGCCCCGCCATTAGCCGCCTGGAAGGAGGGGCCATGCCCCCCGGCTTGTAGATCAAGATTTGACGCGGGTAGGATGCTACACGGTGCCCCGGTGTCACAGAGTAAACGTCGACCAGATAGGGAGTCGTTGATGAAGAGGAGTTTTCCCGAATTACTGATTGCCATCGCAGCCACGGGGCGCTTGTTATAACCGATCCTCTTTCAACAGGGTGGCTGCTGGTTTTTTTTGAGCGAACAGCTGCAGGGAGGGCGGCAGCATCTTGCTTTCGCGCCAAAACGGGCGTGGTAGAAGCACAACCCCGCAGGTTGAGGGGCTGGAGCAGTGTCTGTGGGGGTGGGCGCCTCGTGGCAGCGCATTACTGCTGTGTCACCGCGAAGATCTTGTCCGCATCGGCAGCCAGCTCTGCACAGTCTGTGACTTCCGACCTGGCTAGGGCAGCCTGAACTTGCTCCGGAGCTGGCTGAGGAATAGCTCCCTGAAGAGGAAGCTTCAGAGCCCAGAAGCGTGAGCACTTGGCTCATGAGCTCGGATGGCTTGGAGTCCCCGAGGCCGGGCATATTGAGCAGCCGGCGGGCGCGCTCTGACTTCGTGAGCCCGAAAACCTGTAACAACCGCGTCTTTATCGTTTCATACTTGCAACCTTCTGGTGGATTACCAAGCAGGCTGACGATCCACGAGGCTGTGGCGCTGTCGAGGGCGGAGATCACGTGATAGTAACGGTCTGATCCGCAACGATGTTCCTGATTGCGAACTGGGCTTCAGCCTGGACGAACCACTAACAGAGTTTAACGGATAACTACAGGAGAACATCGAATATAGGCCTAGTCAGTTCGGAGGCTCCACGAGGACTGCTTGGGTGGTCCCATGGCTGACGTCATGACATCATCACGTTTTTCCCGCCGGTGGGGGATCACGTGATGATCGGCGTGACGTCATCGCGTTTACCCACGCTATTAAAGTGATCGCGCTCTGTACATGTAAACAGTGAAAACAAAGATACAGACTCGGGCTGTAGCTAACATATTATTAAAGGGAATTATATACAATTGATTGGAGTCCCTTAGTTGTTTATTTAACAAAATGTGCTTCCTTCCCGCATGACAAAGCAATGGCAACAAAAAGCAAACCAAACAGACTGCCACATAAGTGACTGCCACATAAGTGACTCACACACCCGGGAGACTGTCCAAAACATAAGTATTCTCACACCCGGGAGACTGTCCAAAACATAACTAACACTCAGACCAGCATCCTCGGCCTTGAATGAAACAAATAACAGGAATCAGCAGCACCTTCTACTTTTTCCCCCTCGATGGTGATCTGCTTCCCTTTCGGCATTGGTCCCTTCCCGCCCTACAGCTCCTCTGTAATGGGAACCCAGTGGCTGCAGCAAGGCTGGGGGAGGCCTGCTGACTGTCCAAAACCGCAGATGCCCCTGAGGGACGGCCCGGACGAGCTCTGGGCCTGGAGGGCCCGGCTACTGACTGCTCCAACTCTGCATGGGCAGAAGCAATCTGTCCTACAGGTGGTGGCAGCTGCAGTGGAGAAGTGCCAGTGGTGGCATCAGGAATGCTGTCATCCTGAGAGCAGACAGCAGCTCCCTGGTCAGCCGACACACTGGCACTCTGACGGGGCAGCACCGCAGCATGCGCCGCAATTGGCTGGTGCACAGATTGCTGGCCTGCTGTGGTGCGGCAAGGGCCCCGGGGAATCCTGCCCGATCCAGCGAGGGTGGCAGCAGTCAGTGCTCGCGTGGCCTCAATCTGTATCTGCATGAGACCAGCGAGTGACTGCGTGGCAGCACTCAGCACTTGTGTGGCAGGTGCCATTGCTTCGCTGAAGCCCTGGACAATCCTTTCCAGTGCTGTGCCGAAATCCTGCACACTCCTTACCTGTGCTGCGCTGAAGTCTTGGACACTCCTTGCCAGTGTCTCAATGGATTCAGGCATCATTCCCACTGCAGCCATGAGCTCAGTGTGCCTCAGCCCAGCCTGGGTGCTCATTTCAGCGAGGGCACGCACCTCTTCTGCGTTCTGTGCAGCAGCACTCGCGGCCCGACTCGCCCTCCGGGGAGATGGCCCCCGAGCTTCCCTACCCCGCTCACGTTGCTGCAGGCTGCTGGGTCCTGGAGCTGGATCCTCCTCAGAGCATTCCCCCCCACTCCCCTCCAGGGAAGGAGTCTCCCCAGTCTGGAGATGGGCTGGCTCGCCTGAGGGTTGAACGGATGGTCTGGCTTCCTTCTCCTCGTCGCCTCCAGAGTCAGTCACAGTGGCAGCTTGAGGGCCCGCCTCCCGAGCTGGTGATGCAGCATCTGAAAGCAGGGAGGTTCAAGAGTGGCTTTAGCGAAAGGACAGGGTGGCACAAGGGATGCATGAGTGCTGCAATGCTCTGAATTGGGTCAAGAGTGAAAAAGCATGCTGGTGTGAGGAACTAGTGGAAGGAGAGAGGTCAAAAAGGTGATGACCTTACCATCGCTGTCCACAATGGGGTCGGCATTTCCAGAGGCGACGGGGCCACTCATCCGGCTTGCGACGATCTGGTGGACTCGCTCCTCCAGGTCTGTAAGAGTCTGCAGGTGAGGCCGGCCTCCTCCGGTTCAAAGCTGTTGCCTGCGGTTACTCGCCAGCTTGGCCTGCAAGAGAAAGGACGGGGTGTGATGAAACATGCTGCCCTGATCTGGTATCGCATGCCTCCCATGGTCGAATAGCTCTTACATTATGCACTGAGCTGAATGTGCGTGTGTGTTTCCAGAAAGGGCCATGGGTGCTGGATGACAGCTGGCCATTGGGGCTCTGCGCACCCTCTGGCCATAAAGTGAGGTGCAGATGGAGGGATGAAGATGATTCTGAAAAAGGCACTCACGCTGACGACCCGAGTGAGGTCGTTGAACTTCTTCCTGCATTGCACAGGAGTCCTCAGAACCATGCTGCTGGAGGTGACTCTTTGGGAAACCTCCCTCCAAGCTCTGCAGTATTCGGTGCGTTGAGGCCTCCTGCCATTCTCCGGGTACAGCACAGATCGCCGGCGCTCCACCGCATCAACCAGAGCATCCAAAGCCCCCTCGCTGAAGCACTGCACTCTCTCCCTGGCCCTCTCCATGTGGTTGAAGTTTTGCCCGCCACAGGTAGGTTGCCGCCGATTTTGAGGCCTACAAGGCGCAGAGTGTGGCTGCAGATGATAATCAATCCGCCCCTTTAAGAGCTGGCCGGCGCCAGCATGTCTGGGTGAAATCGATAATTGACAGCACCTGCGCTGCGCCCGCCCGTGGAGAAATTGCGTTGTGCCGCCGGGTTAGCGCCTTAAGACTATCGTGCAGCACCTGATTTAGCACCGTAATCACCTTCAGGGGTGCTGCAACCCAATATCGCTCGAGGTGGCGATAAATTGCGCCTGGCGCTAAACTTTGCGCACCGCCAATGCTAGCGCCCCAAACGGGGCGATACCGAATTTCTCATAGGGGGAAAAATTCAGTATCGCCCCATATGGGGCGCTATTACTGGCGGTGCGCAAAGTTTAGCGCCTGTGCTAATTATCGCCTCAGACAACAAGCTTGGCTTTTATCGTGCCTGGAGGTGATTGGAGCACTAAATCAGGCACTACACACCTCGCTTAAGGTGCTAAGGCCGAGGAGTGAGGCGTTATCTCAGAGGGCGGGCGCAGCGCAGGTGCTGTCAGTTAGCGATTGAACACAGACACACTGGCACCGGTCAGTTCTTAAAGGGGAGGGTCGATCTTGATCTGCAGCCACACCCTGCTCATTGGAGCCTTGAATCTCGGCCTGGGCAGACCTGTGGCTAAATCTAGCAGCCAAACACTATTAAGAGGGCTAGGGAGCGAGCACAGCGCTTCTGCGAGCGGGGTGGAGCACAGAAGATCCCTTATGTACCCAGAGAGTGGCAAGAGGCCTTTGCCACACGAGCACAGAAGAGTGTAGAGGGAGGTGGCTCAGAGAGTGTCCTCAAGCAGCATGGTGCCTAGGACCCATGTGAAATGTAGGAAAAAGTTCAACGATCTCACTCGGGTCGTCAGGGTTAGTGCCTTTTTTTCAAAACCTCTTCATCCCTCCATCTCAACCTCACTTTATGGCCAGAGGGTCTTGAAAGCCCCAATGCCCAACACTCATCCAACACCTATGGCCCTTTCATGGCTGAATATGGCTGAATATAGGGAGTTAGGAGGTAAATTAAAAAAATAGGACCTCAAAGGTAGTAATCTTAGGATTGCTAGCAGTGCCACGTGCTAGTCAGAGTAGAAATAGAAAGATATTTCAGATGAATACGTGGCTAGAGGAATGGTGCAAGGGGGAGGGGTTCAAATTCCTGGGACATTGGAAACGGTTCTGGGGGAGGTGGGACCAGTACAAAACGGACGGTTTGCACCTGGGCAGGGCCGATTCCAATGTCCTAGGGGGAGTGTTTGCTAATGCTCTGGGGGAGGGTTTAAACTAAAATGGCAGGGGGTTGGGAACCTGAGCGGGGAGACAGAGACAGAGGAAAGGGAAACAAGGATAAAAGTAAAAGAATGTAAGTAGTCACACAACACCAGGTTATAGTCCAACAGTTTTATTTGAAATCACAAGCTTTCGGAGCGCTGCTCCTTCATCAGGTGAAGTGGAGAGATGCATAAGGACACAGCTTATATAGTCAGAGAATAATGCCAGATGATTACAGGTAATCTTTCTAACTGCCATTTATCACACCTTGGCAGAGAGATAATCACAGCGATCAAAGGTGTGAATTGTGTCCAAACAGTTTAGTAAGGAAAACATTACATCAATGTTCTTTGATGTTCAGAGCGACGACAAGAGGCCCCAGAGGCTCAGGTGGGCCCCAGTGCGGCAGCGACAGCGGGCGGAGGCGGAGCTGAGCGGCAGAGCGACTACAAGAGGCCCCAGAGGCTCAGGCAGGCCCCAGTGTGGCATCGGCAGTGGGTGGAGGCAGAGCTGAGCGGCAGAGCGACTACAAGAGGCCCCAAATGCTCAGGTAGGCCTCACCAATCTCCAATCTCAGGGAAGGAGAGAGTTAAAAAGTATTCAAGGTGTGACGTCACCACAAAGTGGGTAAGTGATTGGTTGGCAAGTATTTCTCCCTTTTTAAGCTTAAATCTCCTTGGTTTATAGTTTGTAAGGTGTGATATTCACCATCTAGAATCGAGGCAGAGGGTATTTAAGAGTAATATTAATAAATTTAATTAATTACATAGAATGGGAGATCAGGTGATGTGTTGCTGCTGCAATATGTGGGAGCTGGTGAACAACATTGATGCTCACAGTGATCACATTTGCAGTAAGTGTTGGCTGCTCGAGGAATTCCGGCTCTGTGTTGCGGGGGGCCATTCAAGTGGGGGGAGTTAAAAGAAATGTTGTAGTGGTAGGGGATAGTATCATTAGGGGGATAGATAGAGTTCTCTGCAGCCAAGAGCGAGAGTCCCGAAGGCTGTGTTGCCTGCCCGGTGCCAGGGTTAAGGACATCTCCTCTGGGCTGGAGAGAAACTTGGAGTGGGAGGGGGAGGATCCAGTTGTCATGGACCATGTTGGTACCAATGACATAGATAGGACAAGGAAGGAGGTTCTGCTGAGGGAGTTTGAGCAGCTAGGGGCCAAATTAAAAAGCAGAACCACAAGGGTAATAATCTCTGGATTATTAACTGAGCCACGAGCGAATTTGGCTAGGACAAATAAAATTAGAGAGTTAAATGCGTGGCTCAAAGACTGGTGTGGGAGAAATGGGTTTTGCTTCCTGGGACACTGGCACCAGTACTGGGGCAGGAGGGAGCTGTTCCGTTGGGACGGGCTTCACTTGGCCAGTGCTGGGACTAGAGTCCTGGCGGATCATATAACTAGGGCTGTAGAGAGGGCTTTAAACTAACTAGTGAGGGGGAGGTTCCTAGAGAGCAAATAATACAAATGACAACAGAGAAGGTAGCAGTGGGGAAATTAAAAACCAGAGCATGTCAGGAAGGGGCAGAAGGTATGGAGTAAAAGGTAAAGTAATAAAAGGGGCAAAAGCAGGAACGAAGTGTCACAAAACATCTTTGAAAGTTCTCTATCTGAATGCACGTAGCATTCGTAACAAAATAGATGAGTTAATGGCACAAATAACTACATATGGGTATGATCTTGTGGCCATTACAGAAACATGGCTGAAGGGTGACAATGCCTGGGAATTAAACATACCAGGTTATTTAACGATCAGGAAGGACAGGCAGGAAGGAAGGGGAGGTGGGGTGGCTATGTTAATAAAGGAAGGAATCACTGTAATACAGAGAAATTATATTGGGTCAAAAGATCAGGACAATTAAACAGTTTGGGTGGAGGTAAGGAATAATAAGGGGAAAAAAACACTAATGGGCGTAGCCTATAGGCCTCCGAACTGTGGCAACTCTGTTGGACGGAGTATCAATCAGGGAATAGTTGAGGCTTGTAATAAGGGAACATCTATAATTATGGGGGATTTTAACTATCATATTAATTGGACAAATCAAATTGGGCAGGGCTGCCTTGAGGATGAGTTCATTGAGTGTATTAGGGATGGGTTTCTTGAGCAGTATGTAACTGAACCGACCAGCGGGCAGGCAACCTTAGATCTGGTCCTGTGTAACGAGACAGGATTAATTAAAAATGTCTTAGTAAAGGATCCCCTTGGAATGAGTGACCATAACATGGTTGAATTCCATATTCAATTAGAGGGTGAGAAGGTTGGATCTCAAACAAGCGTGCTAAGCTTGAATAAAGGAGACTATGAAGGTATGAGAGCGGAATTGAGTAGAGTGGATTGGGAAAATAGATTAAAGGGTAAGACGGTACATGATCAGTGGTGTACATTTAAGAAGTTATTTTACAACTTCCAAAAAATATGTATTCCACTGAGAAGAAAAGGGTGTAAAAGAAAAGACAGCCATCCGTGGCTAAGTAAAGAAATTAAGGATAGTATTCGACTAAAAACAAGGGCATATACGGTAGCCAAATCTAGTGGGAGGATAGAGGATTGGGAAAACTTTAAAAGACAGCAAAAAATAACAAAAAGATTGATTAAGAAAGGGAAGATAGATTATGAAAGTAAATTAGCAAAAAATATAAAAACAGATAGTAAGAGTTTTTATAGTTGTATAAAAAGAAAAAGGGTGGCTAAAGTAAATGTTGGTCCCTTAGAGGATGAGACCGGGAAATTAATGGTGGGAAATATGGAGATGGCAAAAACACTGAATGAATATTTTACATCAGTCTTTACAGTAGAAGACACTAAGAATATCCCAACACTGGACAAACAGGGGGCTAAAGGGGGGGTGGAGCTAAACACGATCAAAATCACTAAGGAAGTGGTGCTCGGTAAAATAATGGGACTCAAGGCGGATAAATCACCTGGACCTGATGACTTACATCCTAGGGTCTTGAGGGAAGTGGCGGTAGGGATTGTGGATGCATTGGTAATAATTTTCCAAAACTCCCTGGACTCGGCAATGGTCCCGGCAGACTGGAAAACTGCTAATGTAACACCCTTATTTAAAAAGGGCAGTAGACAGAAGGCTGGAAACTATAGACTGGTTAGCCTAACATCTGTGGTAGGTAAAATTTTGGAGTCCATTATTAAGGAGACAGTAACAGGACATTTGGATAATCATAATTTAATAGGACAAAGTCAGCATGGTTTTATGAAGGGGAAGTCATGTTTGACAAATTTGCTGGAGTTCTTTGAGGAAGTAACATATAGGGTGGATAAAGGGGAACCAGTGGACGTAGTGTATTTAGACTTCCAAAAGGCATTTGACAAGGTGCCACACAAAAGATTATTGCTTAAGATAAAATATCACGGGATTGGGGGTAATATTCTGGCATGGATAGAGGATTGGCTATCTAACAGAAGGCAGAGAGTTGGGATAAAAGATTCATTCTCGGACTGGCAATCAGTAACTAGTGGTGTTCCGCAGGGGTCAGTGCTGGGTCCCCAACTCTTTACAATCTATATTAACGATTTGGAGGAGGGGACCGAGTGTAACATATCAAAGTTTGCAGATGATACTAAGATGGGGGGGAAAGTACTGAGTGAGGAGAACATAAAAGACCTTCAAGGGGGCATAGACAGGCTAAGTAAGTGGGCAGAGATTTGGCAGATGGAATACAATACTGGAAAGTGTGAGGTTATGCACTTTGGCAGGAAAAATCGTAGAGCAAGTTATTATCTTAATGGCAAGAAACTGGAAAGTACTGAAGTACAAAGGGATCTGGGGGTCCTGGTGCACGAAACTCAAAAGGTTAGTATGCAGGTGCAGCAAGTGATTAAGAAGGCCAATGGAATGTTGGCTTTCATTGCTAGAATATAAAAATAGGGAGGTATTGCTTCAGTTGTACAAGGTATTGGTGAGACCGCACCTGGAATACTGCGTACAGTTTTGGTGTCCATACTTAAGAAAGGACATACTTGCTCTCGAGTCAGTACAAAGAAGGTTCACACGGTTAATCCCGGGGATGAGGGGATGGACATATGAGGAGAGGTTGAGTAGATTGGGACTCTACTCATTGGAGTTCAGAAGAATGAGAGGCGATCTTATTGAAACATATAAGATTGTGAAGGGGTTGGGTCGGGTGGATGCAGGGAAGATGTTCCCGATGATGGGTGAAACTAGAACTAGGGGGCATAGTCTTAGAATAAGGGGCTGCTCTTTCAAAACTGAGATGAGGAGGAACTACTTCACTCAGAGGGTGGTAGGTCCATGGAATATGCTGCCCCAAAAAACTGTAGAAGCTACATCATTACATAAATTTAAAACAGAAATAGACAGTTTCCTAGAAGTAAAGGGAATTAAGAGTTACGGGGAGCGGGCAGGAATTTGGACATGAGTCTAGGTTCGGATCGGTCATGGCCCTGTGGGTAGAGGAGCGGGCCCAGGGGCCGTGTAGCCTGATCCTGCTCCTATTTCATGTGTCTAATTCTGTTAGATGCAGGAGATGGTTCTGTGATAGTGGATTGGCAGTTAGGATCAGATCAGCCATGATCTTATTGAATGGCGGAGCAGGCTCGAGGGGCCGATTGGCCTACTCCTGCTCCTATTTCTTATGTTCTTATGTTCTTATATGTTTGGGATTACGGAAACATGGCTCCAGGGTGGCCAAGGCTGGGAACTCAACATCCAGGGGTATTCAATATTCAGGAAAGATAGGCAAAAAGGAAAAGGAGGTGGGGTAGCATTGCTGGTTAAAGAGGGGATTAACACAATTGAAAGGAAGGATATTAGCTCTGATGATGTGGAATCTGTATGGGTAGAACTGAGAAATACCAAGGGGCAGAAAACGTTAGTGGCAGTGGTTTATAGACCTCCAAACAGTAATGCGGAGGTCGGGGATGGCATTAAATGGGAAATTAGTGAAGCGTGCAATAAGGGCACAGCAGTTATCATGGGTGACTTTAATCTACATATAGATTGGGCTAAACAAATTAGTAATAATACTGTGGAGGAGGAATTCCTGGAGTGTTTACAGGATGGTTTCCTGGACCAATATGTCAAGGAACCAACTGGAGATCAGGCCATCTTAGACTGGATATAATGTAATGAGAAAGGATTAATTAGCAATCTTGTTGTGCGAGGCCCCTTGGGTCAGAGCAATCATAATATGATAGAATTCTTCATTAAGACGAAGAGTGAAATACTTGACTCAGTGACTAGGGTCCTGAATTTAAATAAAGGCGACTACGCTGGTATGAGGTGCGAGTTGGATAGGATTGATTGGGGAATGTCACTCAAAGGGTTGATGGTGGATGGGCAATGGCAAACATTCAAAGATCGCATGGATGAACTACAGAATTTGTTCATTCCAGTTTGGCATAAAAATAAAACAAAAAAGGTGACTCAACCGTGGCTAACAAGGGAAATTAGAGATAGCATAAGATCCAAGGAGAGGACATATAAATTGGCCATAAAAAGCAGTAAACCTGAGGATTGGGTGCAGTTTAGGATTCAACAAAGGAGGACAAAGGGATTAATTAAGAGGGGGAAATTAGAGTTTGAGAGTAAGCTTGCAGAGAACATAAAAACTGACTGTAAAATCTTTTATAGACATGTGAAGAGAAAAAGATTGGTGCAGTCAAGCGTAGGTCCCTTGCAGTCTGAATCAGGGGAATTTATAATGGGGAACAAAGAAATGGCAGACTAATTAAATACATACTTCGGTTCTGTCTTCACAAAGGAGGACACAAATAACCTCCCAAAGGTGTCAGGGAACATACGGTCTAATGAAAGGGAGGAACTGATAGAAATCAGTATTTGTAGGGAAATGGTGTTAGGGAAATTGATGGGATTGAGGGCAGATAAATCCCCAGGGCCTGATAATCTACATCCTAAGGTACTTAAGGAAGTGGCCCTAGAAATAGTAGATGCATTGCTGGTCATCTTCCAAAATTCAATGGACTCTGGAACAGTACCCATGGATTGGCGGGTAGCTAATGTTACCCCACTGTTCAAAAAGGGTGGTTGAGAGAAAACGGGGAATTACAGACCGGTAAGCCTGACATCGATGGTGGGGAAAATGGTAGAGTCCATTATAAAGGATGTAATAGCAGAGCACTTGGAAAACAGTGAGCGGATCGGACAAAGTCAACATGGATTTGCAAAAGGTAAATCGTGCTTGACTAATCTACTGGAATTTTTTGAGGACGTAACTGGTAAAATAGATAAGAGAGAACCAGTGGATGTGGTGTATTTGGATTTTCAAAAGGCTTTTGATAAGGTCCCGCATAAGAGATTAGCATGTAAAATTAAGGCACATGGGAATGGGGGCAAGGTACTGACTTGGATAGAGAACTGGTTGGCAGACAGAAAGCAGAGTTGGAATAAACGGGTCTTTTTCCGAGTGGCAGGCAGTGACTAGTGGGGTACCGCAGGGATCGGTCCTTGGACCCCAGCTATTCACAATATATATTAATGATCTGGGTGAGGGAACTAGATGTAATATCTCCAAGTTTGCAGACGACACAAAGCTGGGTGTGTGTGTGTGCTGTGAGGAGGATGCTGAGAAACTCCAGTATGATTTGGACAGGTTGGGTGATTGGGCAGGAGCATGGCAGATGCAATATAACGTGGATAAATGCGAGGTTATCCACTTTGGTGTCAAAAGCAGGAAGGCAGATTATTATCTGAATGGCAATAGATTGGGAGAAGGGGAAGTGCAATGAGACCTGGGCATCCTTGTGCACCAGTCACTGAAGGTAAGCATGCAGGTGCAGCAGGCGATTAAGAAGTCATTTGGTATGTTAGCCTTCGTAGCGAGAGGGTTTGAGTACAGGAACAAGGATGTCTTGCTGCAGTTATACAGGGCCTTGGTGAGACCACATCTTGAGTATTATGTGCAGTTTTGGTCGCCTTATCTGAGGAAGGATGTTCTTGCCATGGAAGGAGTGCAGCGAAGATTCACCAGGCTGATACCTGGGATGGCAGGAATGACGTATGAGGAGAGATTGGGTTGATTGGGCTTGTAGTCGCTGGAGTTTAGAAGGATGAGAGGGGATCTCATCGAAACTTATAAAATTCTAACAGGACTAGACACACTAGATGCTGCAAGGATGTTCCCGATGGTCAGGGAGTCCAGAACCAGGGGTCACAGTCTAAGGATAAGGGGTAATCCATTTAGGACAGAGATGAGGATTTTTTCACCCAGAGCGTGGTGAACCTGTGGAATTCTCTACCAAAGAAGGCAGTAGAGGCCAATTCATTAAATATATTCAAGAAGGAGTTGGGTATATTTCTTAAGGCTAAAGGGATCAAGGGATATGGAGAGAAGGCAGGAACAGGGTACTGAATTTGGATGATCAGCCATGATCTCATTAAATGGCGAAGCAGGCTTGAGGGGCCGAATGGCCTACTCCTGCTCCTATCTTCTATGTTTCTATGTTTCATCAAACACACATGCACATTCCACACTTTGCATACAGTAAGGGCTATTCCACCATGGGAGGCATTTCAGGCAAGACCATGGCTGCATGCAGTAAGGGCTATTCAACCATGGGAGACATTTCAAGCAAGACCATGGTTGCATACAGTAAGGGCTATTCAGCCATGGGAGGCATTTCAGGCAAGACCATGGCTGCATACAGTAAGGGCTATTCAGTCATGGGAGGCATTTCTGGCAAGACCGTGGCTGCATATTTACTCAGACGCTGTCCTTTTTCTTGCAGTCCAACCTGTCTCATAATAGGAGACAGCAGCAACGGACCGATGGAGGGCGGCCTCAGCTGCAACCCCTCAGCGATCTTGAGGAACGCGTCCACAGGATTGTGGCAACCCGGGTGATTGGTCCCGTCGCCACTGGAGATGCCGACCCCTTTCTGGACAGCAATGGTAAGGTCATCACCTTTTTGTCCTCTCTCCTTCCACTTGTTCCTCACAACAGCAGCCTTTGACACTTTCAATCCAAATCACTAAATCGCTGCACTCATGCCTCCCTTGCTGCCACCTTGTCCTCATGCTAAAGCTACTCTTGTACCTCCCTGCTTTCAGATGGTGATTCACCAGGTGAGGAGATGAGCCCTCAAGCTGTGAGAGTGAAGCTGAAGGCGAGGAGGAAGAGGAAGCCGGACCATCAGCGCCACCCTCTACCGAGGCAGCCCATGCCCACACTGGGAACATGCCTTCCCTGGAGGGGAGCAGGGGGGAATGGTCTGATGAGGGTGAAGCTCCAGGACCCAGCGGGCTGCAGCAACGCAATGGGGGCAGGGAAGCTCTGGGGCCTTCTCCCCGGAGGGAGAGTATGGCTTCGAGTCCTGCTGCAGTGGACGCAGAGGAGGAGCGGGTCCTCGCTGAAATGAGCGCCCAGGCGGAGCACAGGCACACTGAGCTCATGGCTGTTGCCACCACCTGTAGGACAGGCTGCTACTGCCCATGCAGAGTTGGTACAGTCAGCAGCCAGGCCCTCTAGGCCCAGAGCTGGTCTAGGCCATCCCTCAAGGGCATCTTCAGTCTCAGTTTCTGATACTCAGCAGCCTTCCTCCAGCCTTGCTCCAGCCACGGGGGTCCCATTACGGAGGAGCTGCAGGGTGGGAAGGGGGGAATTTCGCAAGGGAAGCAGATCACCCTCGAAGGGCAAAAAGTAGGAGGTGTGACAAAATGTTTTTCATTGTTTTATTGAAGGCCGAGGTTCGCGGTCAAATTTTTGTAACTGTTTTGAACAGTGTCTCTATTGTGTATGTACCTTTAAGAGAATAACTGGTCTCAGACTGCAATACCGGCAGTGACCACCCCTGTATAAAAGGCGCTAGAGAGCCTCTGTTGGTTAGATTCGTTTATGCCTTTCACCAGTAAAGTTCTGTTTGTTTCCTCTCCTGCTAGTCCGTGTCTCAATCATTCATGGACTTAACACTGGCGACAAGGTAGAAAGAACTTACCTGCAACTCAGCAGCAGCTCCGACGATGTTGAAGGTCGGAAGAAAAAAAAAATAGAGTCCATTGAAACTCGAGGAACGGGCGTCGACCGTCAATCATCGGGTTCAAGGCTTTGCAGGAGCGACGTTCCAGAGCCAGGCTGGGTTCCTCGGTCCGTGGTTTCCCAGCTAATCGGGCTGGTGGCAGGTAGTGCTCTGATCCTTCCTGGGCTGCAACGGGGCTGGGCAGTGAGTCGGGAAGCAAGGAGAGAGAGAGAGGGTGGAGCATACAGGGCGCAGCTGGTGTTTCGAAGCTGGGCAGTGTTCGGACCTCAGAAGAGGGAGGGAAGTGTTCCAGAGGGTCCGCTCCACGATGGGAAAATAATAAAAGAAAAAGAATACGCGCAAGAAACCGTGGAAAGCAGCGCTAACAACAGCGGGGAAGAAGGAAAAGCGCGGGAGGCGCCATTTTGTTAAATCAGAGAAGAAGGCAAAGCGTGGGAGGCACCATTTTGTTAAATCAGAGAAGAAGGCAAAGCATGGGAGGCACCATTTTAGATTTGCAAGATGCCGAAGACTGGCTGTATCACTGCTTTTGATAATACATTAGAGGACTGGACCACGTATGTGGAAAGAGTCGAGGTATATTTCGAGGCAAATGAAATAGCGGAGGGGAAAAAGGCATCAATATTGCTAAACGTAATGGGCGCTAGAACGTACAGCCTATTGCGGGATCTGATTACTCCAGCCAAACCGAAGGCGAAGAGTTTTAACGAAATTGTTGCTGTTCTACAGGAGCACTTAAACCCTGTTGATAGCAGAAAGATTTAAATTCCACAGGAGAACTCAGCACAAAGATGAGAGCAATGCTGAGTATCTTACGGAACTACGCAAGCTATCAAAGCACTGACAGTTCGGAGCCGGACTGGCAGATACCCTACGGGACAAATTTGTCTGTGGACTCCTGAGTGAAGGAACACAGAAGAAGTTACTCGCAGAAAAAGAGCTGACGCTAGATAAGGCTTTCAGCGTGGCAGTATCGTATGAAGCAGCAGCCAGGGGAGCTGCAGAAATTCAACAAAAACCACAGGAATACGGCACCCACGAAATGACACGGGGATTTGCAAAATGTTATCGCCGCGGCAGAACTAACCATGACCAGAAGGACTGCTGGTCCAAAGACAAAATATGCAGACAATGCGGGAAGATTGGACACATTGCATGAGTTTGTAGGTCTGGGAAGAAGACCAGCGACAACAAAAAGGCTACTAAGGAACCGTACAAGAAAGTACAAAAGATGACGGACAGTAGTTCCGAAGACCAGATGAGCGATAGTGAATCCGAGAACAGGAGATTAAGCTGTCTCAAACTTCACAATGTAATCGCAAAAGAGGATCACCGAACCATTTGGGTCACCCTCACGATAGCAGGGTCCCAAGTTAAAATGGAATTGGATACAGGATCAGCGCTAACCGTCATGAATCGACGAGACAATGAGCGGCTATTTTCACACATACCCTTGAGAGAGACATCCATCATCTTAACGACGTATACGGGGCAAAAAGTATACCCCAGAGGAAAAATAAGGGTGCCTGTCGAATACAATGGCAAGAAAATACGGAAATTGTATCTCTACATACTGCCAAATGGTTGACCACCGTTATTGGGATGGGAATGGGTCAGGAAGATAAACTTAGATTGGCATTCCATTCATGCAATGACGGTGGACAGTAAAAAAGATGAAGACGTCACTCCTAGACGATTGTCAACAATCTTAGCTAACACCAAAGAGGTATTTCAACAAGAACTGGGCACGCTTAAAGGCGTAACCGCCTCGTTAAAAATAGAAGAGAATGCAGTTCCCAAGTTTTTCAAAGCGAGTCCGGTACCATATGCAATTCGTCCAGCCATCGAGGCAGAGCTGGAGAATCTGGAGAAGGCGGGCGTGTTGTCTAAGGTCGACTGGAGCGAGTGGGCGACACCCATCGTTCCTGTCATGAAAAAAACGTTAAGCAATAAGTCCGGAGAGCCAAGGAAGATTCGCATCTGTGGGGATTTCAAGGTGACGGTGAACCCTGTCCTTCACACAGTACAATATCCTCTTCCAAGGATAGAAGACATCTTCGCCTCACTGTCTGGAGGGAAGCGTTTTACAAAAATTGACCTAACACAAGCATATTTGCAGATGGAGGTTGAAGAGTCCTCTCGGAAGTATCTCAGGATAAACACTCACAAAGGTCTTTACCAATATCATCGATTGGTATTCGGAGTAGCATCGGCTCCGGCAATATGGCAAAGAGCGATGGAACAAGTCCTGCAAGGGATTCCGGGGACTCAGTGTTACTTGGACGACATACTTGTAACAGGTGAAGATGACGGTGAACACCTTAACAACCTAGAACAGGTGCTCACTAGACTACGGGAACATGGGCTGCGAGCCAACCGCCCCAAGTGCGAATTTTTTAAGAAAAAGATATCGTATTGTGGCCACGTGATTGATGAAGAGGGGTTACATAAGTCCCCTGACAAAATTGAAGCGGTTGTTAAGGCCCCAGCACCTGAAAATGTGTCGCAACTGAGGTCATTCCTCGGGTTGTTGAATTACTATCATAAGTTTTTGCCGAATTTGTCGACAATTCTGCATCCACTGAACGCCCTGCTATGAACGGGAGTAGCATGGAAATGGAGCGATGATTGTAAACGTGCTTTTCAGAAGAGTAAGGACTTAATCACTTCAAAGGAAGTATTGGCTCACTACAACCCAGCACTGCCAATCAGGCTGGCGTGTGATGCGTCTCCCTACGGCATTGGGGCGGTACTGTCACATAAATTCCTTGATGGTTTGGAGAGGCCGATAGCTTTTGCGTCACGCTCGTTAACTTCTGCCGAGCGTAACTACGCCCAGATTGACAGAGAGGCCCTCAGCCTAGTGTGAGGGGTGAAGAAGTTCAATCACTATCTGCACGGTCAAAAATTTACTCTACTAACCGATCATCAACCTCTTGTCTCCATTTTCAACCCTCAGAAGGGCGTACCGATAATGGCAGCACAACGGCTGCAGAGATGGTCCCTTTTCCTAGGGGCACACCAATACGACATCGAGTACAGGGGAACTAAAAAGCATGGAAATGCTGATAGATTGTCACATCTACCGTTGCCGACGGTGGAAGAAGAAGACCTTGCAGTGGATCCAATGGAGTTATTCCACTCGACCATAGTCGAATGTCTCCCTGTGACGAATGCAAACATAGAAAAGGAAACACGGAATGACCCGACACTATCACGGGTCTATGATTTAACGGTGAAGGGATGGCCAGCACATGGCGAACCACTGCTGCCAGCATTTTCGCCAAGAAGAGAACCGCTGTCAGTGTGCAGAGGAACCTTGATGTGTGGATCCAGAGTAGTAATTCCACCTAAGTTGATGGCTAGAGTGCTCAATGAGCTTCATGAGGGTCATCTGGGTGGGGTAAAAATGAAGAGCTTAGCCAGAGCATTTGTGTGGTGGCTGGGAATTGATAGAGAAATCGAAGAGATGACCAAGAGCTGTGCAGGATGCCAGAAGGTCCAAAACGCCCCACCACAAGCTCCTCTGCATCCATGGGAGTGGCCCTCATCTCCATGGCAAAGGGTGCACATTGATTTTGCTGGTCCCTTCATGGACTCGATGTTTTTAATTGCGGTGGATGCACATTCAAAGTGGCCAGAGGTAATAAAAATGTCCTCAACCACCACGGAAAAAACTATCACAGTTTTACGAACCATATTCGCCAGGAATGGGCTGCCTGAACAGATTTGCTCTGACAATGGACCACAGTTTGTGTCTGAAGAGTTCTGGAGGTTCTTAAAGAACAATGGTGTTAAGCATTACACATCTGCCCCATATCATCCAGCTACTAATGGATTGGCTGAGAGGTTTGTCCAAACATTCAAGAATGCTATCAAACCAAACTCCAGCCATGATGTTCTTCAATCAAAGACTACGATGCCGCTTGGATTTGGTTAAGCCAAACGTCCGAAGAGATGTGGAGAACAGACAGTTTCAGAATATGAATGAAAGGCCGACCAGGAGTTTTAAGATAGGTCAACCAGTTTTGGCCCGGGACTACCGCACTGAGAAATGGCAGCCAGGAACGATTTGTACACGACAAGGACCTCTCATGTATACCGTGGACATTGGGGAGAGCATTGTAAGACGCCATGCTGACCAGATTCTAGAGTCACTAGAAAACGTCAACTCCACACCACGATCTGATACACCTGGCAATGAAATCGACGTTCCAATTGCAGCTACCGCAGAACCGGTAATATTGGAAGCAGATGAACCAAACAACGACATTGATTCCGACTCAACATTGCCAGAAGAACCTGATACTCCAAAGAGGCGTTATCCAGACAGAATCAGGAAGACTCCTCAAAGACTGAACTTATAATTGCTTAAACTTAACCAATGTATCTAGCAACAGTAATTGTGATTGTAATTCGTTATCATTAGTGTTAAATGAATGTTATGTACTGTTTATCTAAAAGGGGAGGAATTGTTGTGTATGTACCTTTAAGAGAATAACTGGTCTCAGACTGCAATACCGGCAGTGACCACCCATGCATAAAAGGCGCTAGAGAGCCTCTGTTGGTTAGATTCATTTATGCCTTTCACCAGTAAAGTTCTGTTTGTTTCCTCTCCTGCTAGTCCGTGTCTCAATCATTCACGGACTTAACAGTCTCCAGGTTGTGAAAGCCAGTTATGTGAATGACTGCTTTTTTTTGTGTTTCTTTCTATTGCTTTGTCATGCGGAAATGAGACACACAGAGTTTGTGAAATAAAGAAGAGTCTGTATTCAAAATGTACATGTTTGGTCTTTACAATCATTGTTGCCTTGACCGGCTTAGGGGTTGCGGGATGGTTTCAGTCAGGTTGTTTGAATGGCAGAAGCCATTTCCTCAGCGGGGGCCTAGAAGCGACTTGCTATGGGCCTTTGATGGACGGCCCTTCCACTTTGTGCCTCCCTCTCGCCTTGGTGCTGCTGCTGATCATCCTCCTCATCTTCCTCCTTCTCCTCCTCCTCTGCTGGTGCTCCAATGCCTGGTGGCATTGGCTGGGTCCTGAGGATTGCAAGGTTATGCAGCATGCAGCACACAACAACGAAGTGGGAGACTCGCTCAGGCGAGTACTGAAGGGCTCCTCCAGAATGGTCCAGACAGCAGAACCGTTGCCTGAGCACGCCAATTGTGTGCTCAATGATGTTCCTGGTAGCTTGATGGCTCTCGTTGTATCGTGGCTCAGCAGGGGTGCTGGGCGAACGGAGCGGTGTCGTCAGCCAGGTGCACAGAGGATATCCCTTGTCCCTGAGAAGCCAACCACCTGGGTGATGCGGTGCCTGGAAAAGGTCTGCCACAGAAGTCTGGCGCAGGATGAAGGCATTGTGGCTGCTGCCAGGAAAGTGGGCATTGACAGCGAGTATCAGCTGTCTGTGGTCACAGACCAACTGGACATTTAAGGAATGGAAGCCCTTTCGGTTGCGGAAATCCTCGGCAATCTCTTGCGGCACCCGCAAAGCCACATGCATGCAGTCAATGGCGCCCTGCACCATGGGGAAGCCCGCTATCATCGCAAAGCCCGTTGCACGATCTTGCTGCTTGTCCGGTGTCATGGGGAAAGAGATGTACTCTCATCTCCTTTTAAAGAGGGCATTTGTTACCTGATGGTTGCAGCAATGCACCGCGAACTAGGAGATATTGGTGATTTCTCCAGTAACTGATTGAAATGAGCCGGTGGCATAAAAGTTGAGAGCCACTGTTATCTTCACTGCCACCGACAGAGACGTCCTGCTCCTCAGTTGAGGCTGCAGATCTGGCTGAAGCAGGTGGCAGAGCTCAGTGACCACCTCCTTGCTGAAGCGCAGCCTTCGCAAAGAGTGCTCCTCAGACATTAATATAGGAGAACTGTTGGTGAAAAACCCTGGGAGGGTAAGGTCTCCTGTACCGAGACCTGTTGGCCCTCCTCCGTCTGGCCATGATTGCCACTCTCTCGCTGCGTCTCTGTGCCCTCCGAATGTGATGGAGAAGGACGATGTTCCCATCCATTGCAGCCCCCATAGTGCCTAGGCAATCAAAGTTATGAAGGTCAAAAAGCAAAGTACCTGAAAAGTTATGGTCAGAAGCCAAAACTACCTCAGACAGCATTGACTCAATGCAGAAGTCTCTCTTTCTCTCTTTGTCTCTCAGGAAATCTCTCTCTCTCTCAGAACGAATGGTGCAAAAATGGCTACCACACAAAAGCCAGGAAGAGGCCCCCTTTAAATAGCGCCCTCCTAGCCCCACAGTGACTGGGAAGCGCTCCAGTCAACCTGTCATTGGTTGCGCCAGGCGGAAAGGAGGGGGGCGCCACTCAATTTCTGGTCCAGGGCGCCCCAAGGGCGTTGCACTCTCGAATGATGTCAAGATCTGCGTGTGCAGGAAATCGGGCGGTATTGTTTAGCGCCGCCGCAAAATGTCCGGTCAATTTCTCGAGAGGCGCAGATATTGCAGCGCCCATGCACTAGTTGCTTTGCGCCCCACTTAGCACCCTCTTAAGGCGCTAACGGGTGGCGCTACCAACTGAATTTTTCCCCCATAAAATTCTGACCGGGCTAGACAGACTGGATGCAGGGAGGATGTTTCCCCTGGCTGGAGGGTTTAGAACGAGGGGTCACAGTCTCAGGATATGGGGTAGGACATTTAGGACTGAGATGAGGAGTAATTTCTTCACTCAGAGGGTGGTGAACCTGTGGAATTCTCTACCACAGAAGGCTGTGGAGGCCAAGTCACTGAATATATTTAAGAAGGAGATAGATAGATTTCTAGACACAAAAGGCATCAAGGGGTATGGGGAGAGAGCGGGAATATGGTATTGAGATGGAGGATCAGCCATGATCATATTGAATGGTGGAGCAGGCTCAAAGGACCGAATGGCCTACTCCTGCTCCTATTTTTCTATGTTTCTATGACACCCAGCTCTACCTCACCACCACCTCTCTCAACTCCTAAACTGTCTCTGATTTGTCAGACTGCTTGTCCAACATCCAGTACTGGATGGACAGAAATTTCCTCCAACTAAATATTGGGAAGAACAAATCCATTGTCTTTGGTCCCCACCACAAACTCTGTTCCCTAGCCACTGACTCCATTCCTCTCCCTGGCAAATGACTGAGGCTGAACCCGACCATTCACAACCCTGGTGAAGCTGAGCTTCTGACCACATTTTCGCAGGATCACTAAGGCTGCCTATTTCCACCTCCATAACATCGCCCGACTCCGCCCCTGCCTCAGCTCATTTGCTCTGAAATCATCGTGCATGCCTTTGTTATCTCTAGACTTGACTATTCCAATGGACTCCGGGTTGGCCTCCCACATTTTACCTCACGTAAACTTGATGTCATCCAAAACTCAGCTGCCCGTGTCCTAACTGGCACCAAGTCCCGTTCACCCATCACCCCTGTGCTCGCTGCCCGTGTCCTAACTCGCACCAAGTCCCGTTCACCCATCACCCCTGTGCTCACTGACCTGTATTGGCTCCCGGTCCGGCAACACCTGGATTTTGAAATTTTCATCTTGTGTACAAATCCATCCTTGGCCTCGCCCCTCCCTATCTCTGTAACCTCTGTCAGTCCTACAACCCTCCGAGATCTCTGTGCCCCTCCAACTCTGGCCTCTTGCGTATCCCTGATATTCATCACTCCACCATTGATGGCCGTGCCTTCAGCTGCCAAGGCTCTGAGCTCTCAAATTCCCTCCCTAAACCTGTCCACCTCTCTCTCCTCCTTTATGCTTCTGCAAATCAACCTCATTGACCAAGCTTTTAGTCACCTGTCCGAATATTTCCTTAGGAGTCTCAGTGTCAAATTTTGTCTGATAACGCACCTGTGAAGCACCCTTTTACTATGTTAAAGGCACTATATAAATGCAAGTTGTTGTTGTTTTGTTTGTCTGTGTGTGTGTTTATGTGTATCTGTTCGCCTCTGTGTGTATGTGTTTGTGTTCGCGTGTGTCTGTGTGTGTGTCTGTGCATGTGACTGCGTGAGTCTGTGCGTGTGACTGTGCGTGTGTCGGTGTGTGTGTGTGTCTGTGGGTGTCTGTGCATGTGTGTGTGTGTGACTGTGCCTGTGTCTGGGTGTGTGTGTGCCTGTGCAACTGACTGTGTGCATGTCTGTATGTCTGCGACTGTGCGTGTGTCTGGGTGTGTGTGTGTCTGTGTGTGTGTGTGTGTATGTGTGTGTGTGTGTGTTTGTGTGTGGGTCTGTGTGAGTCTGTCATGTGTGTGCGTCTGCGTGTGTCTGGGTGTGTGTGTGTGTCTGTGCATGTGACTGTGCATGTGTCTAGGATTGTACGTGTGTCTGTGTGTGTGTCTGGGCGTGTATGTCTGGGTGTTAGTGTGTCTGTGCGTGTGAATCTGCATCTGTCCGGGTGTGTGAGTGTCTGTGTGTGTGTGTTTGTGTGTGGGTTGGTGTGTTTCTGTGCATGTGTGTGTGTGTGTGTGTCTGTGCATGTGTCTGGGCATGTGTCTGTGTGTGTGACTGTATGTGTGACTGTGTGTGTGTCTGGGTGTTTGTCTGGGTGTGTGTCTGTGTGTGTGTCAGGGTGAGTGTGTCTGTGTGTGTGTCTGTGCACCTGTCTGGGTATGTGCATCTGTGAGTGTGTCTGTGTGTGTGTCTGTGAGTGTGTCTGTGAGTGTGTCCGTGCATGTTTGTCTAAGTGTGTGTCAGTGCATGTGTAAGGGTGTGTGTGTCTGGGTGTGTGACTGTGCATGAGTCGGGGTGTGTGTGTATGTCTTTGTGTGTCTATGAATGTGTGTGTGTGACTGTGCGTGTGTCTGAGTGTGTGTTTCTTTGCATGTGACTGCGCACGTGTCTATGTGTCTGTGACTGCGTGTGTCTGGGTGTGTATGTGTGTCTGGGTGTGTGTGTGTTTCTGGGTGTGCATGTGTCTGGGTGTGTGTGTGTCTGTGAGTGCGCATTTATGTGTGTGTGCTTGTGTATGTGATGGTGTGTGGGTCTGTGTGTGTCTGTGCATGTGTCTCAGTGTGTGTGCGCCTGTGCATGTGACTGTGCGCATGTCTGTGCATGTGTCTGTGTCTGTGTGTGTGTCTAGGTGTGTGTGTGTCTGTGCATGTGAATCTGCATGAGTCTGGGTGTGTGTGTGTCTGTGTGTGTGGGTTTGAGTGTGGTTGTGCATGTGTGTGTGTCTGTGCGTGTGTCTGTGCGTGTGTGTCTGTGCATGTGACAGTGCGCGTGTCTGTGACCGTGCTTGTGTCTGGGTGTGTGTGTGTCTGTGTGTGTGTGTGAGAGTCTGGGTGTGTTTGTGTCTGTGTTTGTGTCTGTGTGTGTGTGTGTGTGTCTGTGCGTGTGACTCTGCAAATGTCTATGTGTCTGTGACTGCGTGTGTCTGGGTGTGTGTGTGTGTCTGGGTGTGTGTGTGTATATGTGTGTGTGTGTGTGTGTGTGTGTGTGTGTGTGTGTGTGTGTGTGTGTTTCTGTGCATGTGTCAGGGTGTGTGTGTCTGTGCATGTGTCAGCGTGTGTGTGTCTGTGCGCATGACTGTGCATATGTGTGTTGGTGTGTGTGTGTCTGTATGTGTCTTTGTGTGTGTCTTTGTGTGTGGGTCTGCATAACTCTGTGCATGTGTGTGTATGTCTATACGTGTCTGTGTGTGTGTCTGTGTGTGTGAATGTGTGTGTGTCTGGGTGTGTGTGTGTCTGTGCGTGTGACAGTGCATGAGTGTGTCTGTGTGTGTGTGTCTGTGTGTGTTTCTTTGTGTGTGTCTTTGTGTGTGGGCCTGTGCATCTCGGTGCATGTGTGTTTGTGTCTATGCATGCCTGTGTGTGTGTCTGTGTGTGTGTGAGTGTGTGTGTGTCTGGGTGTGTGTGTGTCTGTGTGTGAGACTGTTCGTGTGTCTGGGGGTGTTTGTCTGGGTGTGTGTGTGTGTTTGCTTTTCTGTGGGTCTGTGCATGTGATTGTGTGTGTATCTGGGTGTGTGTGTCTGTGTGTGTGTGTCTGTGTGTGTATTTGTGCATGTGTCTGGGTGTGTGTGTCTGTATATGTGCCTGTACGTGTGTCTGTGCTTGTGTCTGCATGTGTGACTGCGCGTGTGTCTGGTTGCGTGTGTCTGGGTGTGTGTGTCTGAGTGTGCATCTGCGTGAGTATCTGTGTGTGTCTGTGTGTGTGTCTGTGTATGTGTCTGGGTGTGTGTCTGTGTGTGTGGCTGGGTGTGTTTGTCTGGGTGTGTGGGTCTGTGCATGTGACTGTGTGTGTGTCTGGGTGTGTGTGTCTGTGTGTGTGTTTGTGCATGTGTCTGGGTGCGTGTGTCTGTGTGTGTGTCTATGTCTGTGTGTGTGTCTGTGGGTGTGTCTGTGTGTGTGTATGTGTGTGTGCCTGTGTCCATGTGTCTGTGATTGCGTCTGTGTGTGTGTGAGTGTGTGTGTGTCTGGGTGTGTGTGTGTCTGTGTGTGAGACTGTTCGTGTGTCTGGGGGTGTTTGTCTGGGTGTGTGTGTGTGTTTGCTTTTCTGTGGGTCTGTGCATGTGATTGTGTGTGTATCTGGGTGTGTGTGTCTGTGTGTGTGTGTCTGTGTGTGTATTTGTGCATGTGTCTGGGTGTGTGTGTCTGTATATGTGTCTGTACGTGTGTCTGTGCTTGTGTCTGCATGTGTGACTGCGCGTGTGTCTGGTTGCGTGTGTCTGGGTGTGTGTGTCTGAGTGTGCATCTGCGTGAGTATCTGTGTGTGTCTGTGTGTGTGTCTGTGTATGTGTCTGGGTGTGTGTCTGTGTGTGTGGCTGGGTGTGTTTGTCTGGGTGTGTGGGTCTGTGCATGTGACTGTGTGTGTGTCTGGGTGTGTGTGTCTGTGTGTGTGTTTGTGCATGTGTCTGGGTGCGTGTGTCTGTGTGTGTGTCTATGTCTGTGTGTGTGTCTGTGGGTGTGTCTGTGTGTGTGTATGTGTGTGTGCCTGGGTCCATGTGTCTGTGATTGTGTCTGTGTGTGTGTGAGTGTGTGTGTGTCTGGGTGTGTGTGTGTCTGTGTGTGAGACTGTTCGTGTGTCTGGGGGTGTTTGTCTGGGTGTGTGTGTGTGTTTGCTTTTCTGTGGGTCTGTGCATGTGATTGTGTGTGTATCTGGGTGTGTGTGTCTGTGTGTGTGTGTCTGTGTGTGTATTTGTGCATGTGTCTGGGTGTGTGTGTCTGTATATGTGTCTGTACGTGTGTCTGTGCTTGTGTCTGCATGTGTGACTGCGCGTGTGTCTGGTTGCGTGTGTCTGGGTGTGTGTGTCTGAGTGTGCATCTGCGTGAGTATCTGTGTGTGTCTGTGTGTGTCTGTGTATGTGTCTGGGTGTGTGTCTGTGTGTGTGGCTGGGTGTGTTTGTCTGGGTGTGTGGGTCTGTGCATGTGACTGTGTGTGTGTCTGGGTGTGTGTGTCTGTGTGTGTGTTTGTGCATGTGTCTGGGTGCGTGTGTCTGTGTGTGTGTCTATGTCTGTGTGTGTGTCTGTGGGTGTGTCTGTGTGTGTGTATGTGTGTGTGCCTGGGTCCATGTGTCTGTGATTGTGACAGTGCGTGTGTCTGGGTGTGTGTGTGTGTGCCTGTATGTTTGTCTGTGTGTGTGTGTTGTGTGTGTGTCTGGGTGTGTGTCTGGGTGTGTGTGTCTGGGTGTGTATGCCTGTGTGTGTAACTGTGCATGTGTCTGGGTGTGTGTGTCTGGGTGTGTGTCTGGGGGAGGGGTCTGGGTGTGTGTGTCTGTTTGTTTTTCTGTTGGTCTGTGCATGTGACTGTGTGTGTGTCTGTGTGTGTGTGTCTGTGTGTGTGTCTGGGTGTGTGTGTCTGGATGTGTGTGTCTGTGTGTGTGTGTCTGGGTGTGTGACTGTGCTTGTGTGTGTGTGTGTGTGTGTGTGTGTCTGTGTCTGTCTCTGGGTGTGTGTGTCTGGGTTTGTGGTTCTGTGTGTGTGACTGTGCATGTGCCTGGGTGTATGTATCCATGTGTGTGTCTTTGCTAGTGTCTGTGCTTGTGTCTTCGTGTGTGACTGTGCATGTGTCTGGTTTTGTGTGTCTTGGTGTATGTGTCTGTGTGTGTCTGAGTGTGTGTGTCTGTGTGTGTGTTTGTGCATGTGTCTGGGTGTGTGTGTCTGTGTGTGTGTCTATGTCTGTGTGTGTGTCTGTGTGTGTGTCTGTGGGTGTGTCTGTGTGTGTGTATGTGTGTGTGCCTGGGTGCGTGTGTCTGTGTTTGTGACAGTGCGTGTTTTTGGGTGTGTGTGTGTGCCTGTATGTTTGTCTGGGTGTGTGTGTTGCGTGTGTGTCTGGGTGTGTGCCTGGGTGTGTGTGTCTGGGTGTGTATGCCTGTGTGTGTAACTGTGCATGTGTCTGGGTGTGTGTGTCTGTGTCTGTGTGTTTGTGTCTGTGTGTGTGTCTGGGTGCGTGTGTGTGGCTGTGTGTGCCTGGGTGTGTGTGTCTGGGTGTGTGGCTGTGTGTATGAATGTGCATGTGTGCTTCTTGGTTTGTGTGACTGTGTGTGTGACTGTCCATGTGTCTGGGTGTGTGTGACTGTGTGTATGACTGTGTGTGTGTCTGGGTGTGCGTGTCTGTGTGTATAACTGTGTGTGTGTATCTGTGTGTGTGTCTGGGTGCATATGTCTGGGTGTGTGGGTCTGTGCGTGTGACTGTGCGTGTGTCTGGTTGTGTTTGTCTTGGTGTATGTGTCTGTGTGTGTGACTGTGTGTGAGTGTCTGTGTGTCTGGGTGTGTGTGTCTGTGTGTGTGTTTGTGCGTGTGTCTGGGTATATGTGTCTGTGTGTGTTTGTGGGTGTGTCTGTGTTTGTGTATGTGTGTGTGTCTGGGTGCGTGTGTCTGTGTGTGTGTCTGTGTGTGCGTGACTGTGTTTGTGTGTCTGTATGTGTGACTGTGCCTGTGTCTGGTTTTGTGTGTCTTGGTGTATGTGTCTGTGTGTGTCTGAGTGTTTGTGTCTGTGTGTGTGTGGCTGTGTGTGTGTTTGTGCATGTGTCTGGTTGCGTGTGTCTGTGTGTGTGTCTATGTCTGTGTGTGTGTCTGTGGGTGTGTCTGTGTGTGTGTGCATGTGTGTGTGTCTGGGTGCATGTGTCTGTGTTTGTGACAGTGCGTGTTTCTGGGTGTGTGTGTCGGTGTGTGTGTGTGTGCCTGTTTGTTTGTCTGGGTGGGTGTGTTGTGTGTGTGTCTGGGTGTGTGTGTCTGGGTGTGTATGCCTGTGTGCGTAACTGTGCATGTGTCTGGGTGTTTGTGTCTGTGTGTATGTCTGTATGTGCCTGTCTGGGTTTGTGTGTCTGTGTGTGTGACTGTGCATGTGTAGGGGCGTGTGTGACTGTGTGCGTGTCTGGGTGTGTGTGTCTGGATGTGTGTGTCTGGGTGTGTATGCCTGTGTGCGTAACTGTGCATGTGTCTGGGTGTTTGTGTCTGTGTGTGTGTCTGTATGTGCCTGTCTGGGTTTGTGTGTCTGTGTGTGTGACTGTGCATGTGTAGGGGCGTGTGTGACTGCGTGCGTGTCTGGGTGTGTGTGTCTGGATGTGTGTGTCTGTGTGTGTGTGTCTGGGTGTGTGACTGTGCTTGTGTGTGTGTGTGTGTGTGTGTGTCTGTGTCTGGGTGTGTGTGTCTGGGTTTGTGGGTCTGTGTGTGTGTCTGTGCATGTGTCTGGGTTTGTGTGTGTCCATGTGTGTGTCTTGATTTGTGTGTCTGGATGTGTTTGTCTGTGTGTGTGTGTGTGTCTGGGTGTGTGACTGTGTGTGTGTCTGTGCATGTGTCTGTGCTTGTGTCCTTTAACGGCACTTGATGATATGCGCTCTTTAAATCAAAAGTTGAAAATACCTTGTAGTTGGCAAGGTTATTGACCATGTCATCAATGCGTGGTAGTGGGTAGGATTCCAGGTCGGTATACTGGTTAATAGTTTGCGAGTAATTGATGCAAAGATGTTTCTTGTGTTGCTTCAGAGGATTTTTAACAATGACGACTTGAGCCCGTCAGCTAGAAGGTGAGAGATTTCTGCCTCGATAAAGGATCGAACACCTTGGCTGAAACGTCATGATTTAGTGACTATGGGCTTACATCAGGGGGAAAGATTGGCAAACAAGGAGGGCTCGTCGAACAAAGCCACCAAAAGCGCACAAAACGGTGCTTTGGAAATAGTAAGCTCCGGCTTCGACCCTCCAAACTCGAAAGTGAGTCTTTTGTGTTGTTTCTGGAAATCCTGTCCCAGGAGCACATCACTGCATAGGTTACATAGATACATAGATACATATAAGATAGGAGCAGGAGTAGGCCATTCGGCCCTTCGTGCCTGCTCCGCCATTTAATGAGATCATGGCTGATCCTTTAATTCAGTATCCCGTCCCCGCCTTCTCTCCGTAACCCTTAACCCCTTTTGCCCGTAGAAATATATCTAATTCCCTCTTAAATATATTTAATGAGCTGGCGTACACTGCCCTCTGTGGCAATGAGTTCCACAGGTTCACCACTCTCTGAGTGAAGAAATTCCCCCTCATCTCTGTCCTAAATGGTTTAGCCCTTATCCTTAAATTATGTCCTCTAGTTCTGTTCTCACCCGCCAAGGGAAACATTCCTTCTGCATCCAGTCTGTCTAGACCTGTCAGAATTTTATACACTTCTATGAGGTCCCCTCTCAATCTTCTAAACTCCAGTGTGTACATCCCTAAACTACATAGTCTCTCCTCATAGGTCATTCCCGCCATTCCTGGTATCAGCCTGGTGAATCGCCGCTGCACCCCCTCCATGGCAAGAACATCCTTCCTCAGATGAGGCGACCAAAACTGTACACAGTACTCGAGGTGTGGTCTCACCAGTGCCCTGTACAGCTGCAGCAAGGTATCCCTGTTCCTGTATTCTAACCCTTTTGCTATGAAGGCCAGCATACCGTTTGCCTTCTTGACCGCCTGTTGCACCTGCATGCTCGCCTTCAGTGACTGGTGTACAAGAACACCCAGGTCTCTCTGTACTTCCCCCTCTCCCAATCTATTGCCATTTAAATAATAATTTGCCCTCCCGTTCCTGCACCCAAGGTGGATAACTTCGCACTTGTCCACATTATAGTGCATCTGCCATTTATCCGCCCAATCGCCCAGTCTGTCCAAATCGCTCTGGAGCTTCCTGGTCTCTTCCTCTGAGCCCACCCCACCTCCTAGTTTAGTGTCGTCTGCAAATTTGGAAATGCTGCATCCGACTCCCTGATCCAGGTCATTAATGTAAATTGTGAACAGCTGGGGGCCCAGGACAGATCCCTGTGGTACCCCACTTGTTACTGCCTGCCATTCAGAAAATGAGCCGTTTATTCCAACTCTCTGTTTTCTATCTGACAGCCAGTTCCCTATCCACGCCAAAACTTTCCCCTTTATCCCATGAGCCTCAATTTTCCATGCTAATCTTTTATGTGGGACCTTATCGAAGGCCTTTTGGAAGTCCAGGTACACCACATCTACTGGCTCTCCCCCATCTATTCTACCAGTTACTCCCTCAAAAAATTCCAATAGATTAGTCAAGCACGATTTACCCTTTGTAAATCCATGTTGACTCTGTCCTATCCTGTCCCCATTTGCTAAGTGCTCCGCTATTTCATCCTTAATGATGGACTCCAGCATTTTGCCCACAACTGATGTAAGGCTTACAGGTCTGTAATTACCTGCTTTTTCCCTACCCCCCTTTTTGAATAGTGGGGTAACGTTAGCTACCCTCCAATCCATCGGCACTGTTCCCGAGTCTAATGAATTCTGAAAAATCATCCTTAGTGCATCCGCTATCTCTAGGGCCACCTCCTTCAGTACCCTAGGATGCATGTTATCAGGCCCTGGGGATTTGTCCACCTTCAATCCCTTTAGCTTCCTTAACACCATATCCTTAGAGATATTGATTTGCGTCAGTTCCTCCTTTGCCAATGTCCCTATTTTTCCCGATATCCCAGGGAGGTTTTTTGTGTCTTCCTTCGTAAAGACTGACCCAAAGTATGCATTTAGTTGATCTGCCATTTCCTTATTTCCCATTATATATTCCCCCGTATCTGACTGCAATGGACCAACTTTGGTTTTCACCAGTCTTTTCCTTTTGATATATTTATAAAAGCTTTTGGAGTTAGTTTTTATATTTTCCGCCAGCTTGTTTTCGTAAGCTATTTTGCCCCTCTTGATCATGCCCTTTGCCCTCCTTTGCTCTATCTTAAACTGTTCCCAATCTTCCGCTCTGGCGCTTTTTTTGGCTATTTTATACGCCCTATCTTTGGATTTTATGCTGTCTCTAATTTCCCCTGTTATCCACGGTTGAGTCACCTTTTTAGATTTCCTTTTATGCCAGATTGGTATACACAATTTTTGCAATTTTGTCATTCTATCTTTAAATGTTTGCCATTGTTTATCTACCTCCAGTCCTCTCAGGAACGTTGTCCAATCAGACCTACTCAGTTCCCGTCTCATGGCATCATAATTCCCCTTGTTTAAATTCAGGACCTTAGTCTCTGAGTCAATTTCTTCGCTCTCCATTTCGAGTGAGAAATCGATCATGTTATGATCGCTCTGACCCAAGGGTCCCCGTACAACAAGATTACTGATTAGTCCCTTCTCATTGCACAGTACCCAGTCCAATATAGCCTGTTCCCGAGTTGGTTCCTCGACATATTGATCCAGATAACCATCCCTTAAACACTCAAGGAATTCCTCCTCCTCATTATTTTTACTGATTAGGCTAGTCCAATCTATATGTAAGTTAAAGCCACCTATGATGACAGCTGTGCTCTTATTGCACGCTTCTCTAATTTCCCTCGTGATGCCCTCCCTAACCTCTATTTTACTATTTGGAGGCCTATATACCACTCCTATTAATGTTTTTCGCCCCTCGCTATTTCTTAGCTCCACCCATATAGATTCTGTATTAACTGAGTTAATATCCTTCCTTTCAATTGCATTTATCCCCTCTTTTACTAGCAATGCTACCCCTCCTCCCTTTCTTTTTTGTCGATCCTTCCTAAATACTGAATACCCCTGTATGTTAAGCTCCCAGCCCTGCTCACCCTGCAACCATGTTTCCGTAATCCCAATTAGATCATAATTATTAACCTCTATTTCCACAGCTAATTCATCTACCTTGTTCCTGATGCTTCTCGCATTAAGGTATAAAACCCTCAGGCTTTTTTTATGCTCACATTTTTTATGAATTAGTTTGGCCCTTTGTTTTTTGTTCCTCACCCTTTTACCATTTATTTCTGTCTGCCTTTCACTTTCCTCTATTTCACTACATAGGTTTCTAGCCCCCTGCCATACTAGTTTAAATGCTCCCGAACTGCTTTATCAAAAATTACCCCGAGAACATCAGTTCCATCTCTGCACAGGTGTAGACCGTCCCTTTTGTATAGGTCACACCTACCACAAAACTGGTTCCAATGCCTCAAAAATTTAAAACCCTCCCTCTTACACCACTGCTCAAGCCACGTATTTAGCCTAACTATCCTGTTCTCTGTACTCTTACTAGCACGTGGCACTGGTAGTAATCCAGAGATTACTACCTTCGAGGTCCTACATTTTAGCTTGGCTCCTAACTCCCTAAATTCTACTTGTAGGACCTCTTCCCTTTTTTTAGCTACGTCGGTGCTAGGTTCTTGAGCACCCCGAGCCGGGTGGAGAAATAAGTGCGGCCATTGAGAATAAGGTCAACAAGACAAAAGCCTGAAGAATTGGCGGTCAGTGTCATCAGAGCCATTGCAATTTCCCTGTCTGAGGGGTAAATACGCAGTTTTAACTTACTGACAGCCCACTCACTAATGAAGTTGTCAGAGTTGCATGAGTCAAATAGTGCACATAAAATGTGTCCATTTACCAAAACCTTCATGGCTGCATGGGACAGACTTTGGGGGAAAACAGCTGTGATGGGAGGAAGGGCAGTTTTACCCTTGAAAGCTGTAACCTTAGTAGTGGCTCTTGGGAGAGGAGCAGTTTTATAGATAGCAGCTGCAAAACTAACAGGACCTCTCAACCGGTATACCTTAGAAAAGTGATCTTTCTTACTAACAGCTTCTCTTGACTGGCATACCTTAGAAAAGTGATCTTCCTTGCTGCAATGATTGCAGGTCGCATTACGAGCAGGACAAAATTACCTATAATGGAACGCAGAAGAAACACTTCCTTCCAGATTGCCAAGATGCCGCTAGGGCGGGGTTGTCATCAGTGTAGGTTTCTCGGGTAGGGTTGTCATCAGCCGGGTTGGAGTCATCATCTGTGAGGGCTTCCACCCGAGGCCTATCGAAAGAGTCACTAAAAGTGATAGCAGCAGCCCGTGCACGTGATGAAAGATAGGTGTCTGCATTCCTCTTGGCTAAGTCCAGAGAACATGCCTCGTCATAGGCAGCCTGTAACTTGAGGGTTTCATTCTCCAACAGATGCTGACATATGAAGGGAGACGCAATCCCATTAATAAAGGAATCACAAATTAACTACTCCTGGTACTGCTCAGCTGTAACAGCTTTAAGATTACAATCCTTGCTGAGCCTGTGAAGTTTCTGAAGGAATTTGTCAAGTGATTCCCCGGGTTGTTGTTGACTTGTGGGCAGTAGAAGCTGAGCAAAAATTTCATTTGGGGACTTGACATACAGCTGCTGTAGTATTTGGATAGCGGCATCATAATCTACACAGTCTTCGATATAATCAAACACATGAGGGGATACATAATTAGCACGTATCTCTAATTTATCAGGAACAGTTTCACCACACACCCTGAGGAAGTTGCTGAAAGTACGATACCAGTGTTTCCATACCTTAGTAGCTGTAAGTGAATTCGGGTCCAGGTCGAGACGGGCGTGTCTGAGTAGTTTCTCCATGATGGATCAATTACTTGTCTGAGTTCCCTTCTATGGTTCGAGTCATAGCTGGCTGTTCCCAAAATCACCCAAAGCGTGGAGTTGATACCAAGTTGATTAAATTGACATAATAAAACTCACTACACACTTGGTTTGAGCATAAAGCAAGGCTTTAATCAACTTGTTTCAGAACATGGAGGTCTAGTTCTACTTCATTAGTTCCTTGTCTTACAAAATGTACCTGACAAGCTGGGGCCGACGCCCGATTATTTATACTCCTTGGACGGCGCCACCAGCTGGCCGTCCAGCATTGTTTTGCGAGTAGTTTCTTGATGATTGATGAGATTTATAAAAAGTTTGTCTGTGTGTGTGTCTGTGCTTGTGTCTGGGTGTGTGTGTCTGTGTGTGTGTCTGTGTGTGTCTGAGTGTGTGTGTCTGGATGTGTGTGTCTGGGTGTGTGTCTGGATGCATGTGTCTGTGTGTGTGTCTGAGTGTTGTTGTCTGTGTGTGTGTCTGAGTGTGTGTGACTGTGTGTGTGCGACTCTGTGTTTGGCTGGGGCTGTGTGTCTGGGTGCGTGTGTCTGTGTGTGTGCCTGGATGTGTGAGTCTGTGTGTGTGGCTGTGCATGTGTGTGTCTGGGTTTGTGTGCCTGTGTGTGTGACTGTGCATGTGTCTGGGTGTGTGTGCTTGTGTGTGTGTCTGTGTGTGTGTCTGTGCATGTGTGTGTCTGGGTGTGTGTTTCTGTGTGTGTGACTGTGTGTGTGTGTCAGAGTGTGTGTGTCTGTGTGTGTGTCTGTGTGTGTGTCTGAGTGTGTGTGTCTGGGTGTGTGTGCCTGGGTGTGTGTGCCTGTGTGTGTGTCTGTGTGTGTGTCTGTGCATGTGTGTGTCTGGGTGTGTGTTTCTGTGTGTGTGACTGTGTGTGTGTCAGAGTGGGTGTGTCTGTGTGTGTGTCTGTGTGTGTGTCTGAGTGTGTGTGTCTGGGTGTGTGTGTCTGGGTGTGTGTGACTGTGTGTGTGTGACTGTGTTTGACTGGGGCTATATGTCAGGGTGTGTGTATATGTGTGTGTGTCTGAGTGTGTGTGACTGTGTCTGTGTGTGTGTCTGAGTGTGTGTGTCTGGGTGTGTGTGCCTGTGTGTATGTCTGTGTGTCTGCCTGTGCATGTGTGTCTGTGTGTGTGTTTCTGTGTGTGTGTTTGTGCATGTGTCTGGGTGTGTGTGTCTGTATATGTGTCTGCACGTGTGTCTGTTCTTGTGTCTGCATGTGTGACTGTGCGTGTGTCTGGTTGCGTGTGTCTGGGTGTGTGTGTCTGAGTGTGCATCTGCGGGAGTATCTGTGTGTGTCTCTGTGTGTGTCTGTGTATGTGTCTGGGTGTGTGTCTGTGTGTGTGGCTGGGTGTGTTTGTCTGGGTGTGTGGGCCTTTGCATGTGACTGTGTTTGTGTCTGGGTGTGTGTGTCTGGGTTTGTATGACTGTGTGTGTGACTGTGCATGTGTCTGGGTGTGTGTAACTGTGTGTGTGTCTGGGTGTGTGTGTCTGGATGTGTGTGTCTGTGTGTGTGTGTCTGGGTGTGTGACTGTGCTTGGGTGTGTGTGTGTGTGTGTGTGTCTGTGTCTGTGTCTGGGTGCGTGTGTCTGGGTTTGTGGTTGTGTGTGTGTGATTGTGCTAGTGTCT
Source organism: Somniosus microcephalus (assembly GCF_052327205.1). NCBI lineage: Eukaryota > Metazoa > Chordata > Chondrichthyes > Squaliformes > Somniosidae > Somniosus > Somniosus microcephalus. The sequence continues at coordinate 205,582,681 of NC_140989.1, forward strand.
GTGCTTGTGTCTGCATGTGTGACTGTGCGTGTGTCTGGTTTTGTGTGTCTTGGTATATGTGTCTGTGTGTGTCTGAGTGTGTGTGTGTGTGGGTGTGTGTGTCTGTGTGTGTGTTTGTGCATATGTCTGGGTGCATGTGTCTGTGTGTGTGTCTATGTCTGTGTGTGTGTCTGTGGGTGTGTCTGTCTGTGTGTGTGTGTGTGTGTGTGCTGGGTGCGTGTGTCTGTGTTTCAGACAGTGCATGTGCCTGGGTGTGTGTGTGTGCCTGTATGTTTGTCTGGGTGTGTGTGTTGTGTGTGTGTCTGGGTGTGTGTCTGGGTGTGTGTGTTTGGGTGTGTATGCCTGTGTGTGTAACTGTTCATGTGTCTGGGTGTGTGTGTCTGTGTCTGTGTCTGGATGTTTGTGTCTGTGTGTGTGTCTGGGTGTGTGTGTGTGACTGTGTGTGCCTGGGTGTGTGTGTCTGGGTATGTGGCTGTGTGTATGAATGTGCATGTGTGCTTCTGGGTTTGTGTGACTGTGCATGTGTCTGGGTGTTTGTGTCTGTGTGTGTAACTGTGTGTGTGTGTATCTGTGCGTGTGTCTGGTTGTGTTTGTCTTGGTGTATGTGTCTGTGTGTGTGTCTGTGTGTGAGTGCCTGTGTGTCTGGGTGTGTGTGTCTCTGTGTGTGTTTGTGCATGTGTCTGGGTATGTGTGTCTGTGTGTGTTTGTGGGTGTGTCTGTGTTTGTATATGTGTGTGTGTCTGGGTGCGTGTGTCTGTGTGTATTTCTGTGTGTGCCTGACTGTGTTTGTGTGTCTGTGTGTGTGACTGTGCTTGTGTCTGGGTGTGTGTGTCCATGTGTGTGTCTGTGCTAGTGTCTGTGCTTGTGTCTGCGTGTGTGACTGTGCTTGTGTCTGGTTTTGTGTGTCTTGGTGTATGTGTCTGTGTGTGTCTGAGTGTGTGTGTCTGGGTGTATGTGTCTGTGTGTGCATTTGTGCATGTGTCTGGGTGCGTGTGTCTGTGTGTGTGTCTATGTCTGTGTGTGTGTCTGTGGGTGTGTCTGTGTGTGTGTATGTGTGTGTGTCTGAGTGCATGTCTCTGTGTTTGTGACAGTGCGTGTTTCTGGGTGTGTGTGTCTGGGTGTGTGTGTGTGTGCCTGTTTGTTTATCTGGGTGGGTGTGTTGTGTGTGTGCCTGGGTGTGTGTCTGGGTGTGTGTGTCTGGGTGTGTATGCCTGTGTGCGTAACTGTGCATGTGTCTGGGTGTGTGTGTCTGTGTGTGTGTCTGTATGTGCCTGTCTGGGTTTGTGTGTCTGTGTGTGTGACTGTGCATGTGTAGGGGTGTGTGTGACTGTGTGCGTGTCTGGATGTGTGTCTGCTTTGTGTGTCTGGATGTGTGTGTCTGTGTGTGTGTGTCTGGGTGTGTGACTGTGCTTGTGTCTGTGTGTGTGTGTCTGTGTCTGTGTCTGGGTGTGTGTGTCAGGGTTTGTGGGTCTGTGTGTGTGACTGTGCATGTGTCTGGGTTTGTGTGTGTCCATGTGTGTGTCTTGGTGTGTGTGTCTGGATGTGTTTGTCTGTGTGTGTGTGTGTCTGGGTGTGTGACTGTGCTTGTGTCTGTGTGTGTGTGTCTGTGTCTTTGTCTGGGTGTGTGTGTCTGGGTTTGTGGGTCTGTGTGTGTGTCTGTGCATGTGTCTGTGCTTGTGTCCTTTAACGGCACTTGATGATATGCGCTCTTTAAATCAAAAGTTGAAAATACCTTGTAGTTGGCAAGGTTATTGACCATGTCATCAATGCGTGGTAGTGGGTAGGCATCCAGGTTGGTATACTGGTTAATAGTTTGTGAGTAATTGATGCAAAGATGTTTCTTGTGTTGCTTCAGAGGATTTTTAACAATGACGACTTGAGCCCGCCAGGAAGATAAACATGGCTCAATGATACCGTCAGCTAGAAGGTGAGAGGTTTCTGCCTCGATAAAGGATCGAACACCTAGGCTGAAACGTCATGATTTAGTGACTATGGGCTTACATCAGGGGGAAAGATTGGCAAACAAAAAGGGCTCATCGAACAAAGCCGCCAAAAGTGCACAAAACGGTGCTTTGGAAATAGTAAGCTCCCGCTTCGACCCTCCAAATGCAAAAGTGAGTCTTTTGTGTTGTTTCTGGAAAGTGATCTTTCTTACTAACAGCTTCTCTTGACTGGCATACCTTAGAAAAGTGATCTTCCTTGCTGCAATGATTGCAGGTCGCATTACGAGCAGGGCAAAATGACCTATAATGGAATGCAGAAGAAACACTTCCTTCCAGATTGCCAAGATGCCGCTAGGGCGGGGTCATCATCAGTGTAGGTTTCTAGGGTAGGGTTGTCATCAGCCGGGTTGGAGTCATCATCTGTGAGGGCTTCCACCCGAGGCCTATCGAAAGAGTCACTAAAAGTGATAGCAGCAGCCCGTGCACGCGATGAAAGATAGGTGTCTGCATTCCTCTTTGCTAAGTCCAGAGAATATGCCTCGTCATAGGCAGCCTGTAACTTGAGGGTTTCATTCTCCAACAGATGCTGACGTATGAAGGGAGACGCAATCCCATTAATAAAGGAATCACAAATTAACTACTTGTCTGAGTTCCCTTCTATGGTTCGAGTCATAGCTGGCTGTTCCCAAAATCACCCAAAGCGTGGAGTTGATACCAAGTTGATTAAATTGACGTAATAAAACTCACTACACACTTGGTTTGAGCATAAAGCAAGGCTTTAATCAACTTGTTTCAGAACATGGAGATCTAGTTGTACTTCACTAGTTCCTTGTCTTACAAACTGTCCCTGGCAAGCTGGGGCCGACGCCCGAGTATTTATACTCCTTGGACTGCGCCACCAGCTTGCCGTCCAGCATTATTTTGTGAGTAGTTTCTTGATGATTGATGAGATTTATAACAGTGTGTGTGTGTCTGTCTGTGCTTGTGTCTCGGTGTGTGTGTCTGTGTGTGTGTCTGTGTGTGTGTCTGAGTGTGCCTGTTTCTGGGTGTGTGTGTCTGTGCTTGTGTCTGGGTGTGTTTGATTGAGTGTTTGTCTGTGTGTGTGTCTGAGTGTGTGTGTCTGGGTGTGTGTGTCTGGGTGTGTGTCTGGATACATGTGTCTGTGTGTGTGACTGTGCGTGTGTCTGGGTGTTGTTGTCTGTGTGTGTGTCTGGGTGTGTGTGTCTGTGTGTGTGCCTGGATGTGTGAGTCTGTGTGTGTGGCTGTGCATGTGTGTGTCTGGGTTTGTGTGTCTGTGTGTGTGACTGTGTGTGTTAATGGGTGTGTGTGTCTGTGTGTGTGACTGTGCACGTGTCTGGGTGTGTGTGCCTGTGTGTGTGACTGTGCATGTGTCTGGGTGTGTGTGCCTGTGTGTGTGTCTGTGTGTGTGTCTGTGCATGTGTGTGTCTGGGTGTGTGTTTCTGTGGGTGTGACAGTGTGTGTGTGTCAGAGTGTGTGTGTCTGGGTGTGTGTGCCTGTGTGTGTGTCTGTGTGTGTGTCTCTGCATGTGTGTGTCTGTGTGTGTGTTTCTGTGTGTGTGATTGTGCGTGTGTCAGAGTGGGTGTGTCTGTGTGTGTGTCTGTGTGTGTGTCTGAGTGTGTGTGTCTGTGTCTGTGTGTTTGTCTGAGTGTGTGTGTCTGGGTGTGTGTGCCTGTGTGTGTATCTCTGTGTGTCTGTCTGTGCATGTGTTTGTGGGTGTGTGTTTCTGTGTTTTTGTCTGTGTGTGTGTCTGAGTGTGTGTGTCTGGGTGTGTGACTGTGCATGTGTCAGAGTGTGTGTGTCTGTGTGTGTGTCTGTGTGTGTGTCTGTGTGTGTGTGTCTGGGTGTGTGACTGTGCGTGTGTCTGGGTGTGTGTGTGTGTGTCTTGGTGTTTTTGTCTGTGTGTGTGTCTGTGTGTGTGTGACTGTGTGTGTGTGACTCTGTGTTTGACTTGGGCTGTGTGTCTGGGTGTGTGTCTGGGTGTGAATGTCTCGGTGTGTGGGTGTGTATGTGAATGTGCATGTGTCTGTGTGTGTGTGTGTCTGGGTGTGTGTATCTGTGTGTGTGTCTGGGTGTGTCTGGGTATGTGTGTGTCTGTGTGTATGTCTGTGAGTGTGTCTGTGTGTGTGTCTGGGTGCAAGTGTCTGTGTGTGTGACTGTGCGTCAGTCTGGGTGTGTGTCTGGGTGTGTGTCTGTGTGAGTGTGTGTATGTGTGTGTGTGTCTGGGTGTGTGTGTCTGGGTGTTTGTGTCTGGGTGTGTGTGTCTGTGTGTGTGTCTGTGTGTGTGTGACTGTGCGTGTTTCTGGGTATGTGTGTCTGTGTGTGTGGCTGTGCATGTGTCTGGGTGTGTGTGCCTGGGTGTGTGTGTCTGTGTATGTGACTGTGCATGTGTCTGAGTGTGTGTGTACCTGTGTTTGTGTGTGTCTGTGTGTCTGGGTGTGTGTGTCTGGATATGTGTGTTTGTGCATGTGACTGTGCATATGTCTGGGTGTGTGTGTGTCTGTGCTTGTGTCTGGGTGTGTGTGATTGTGCGTGAACTTGGGTGCATGTGCCTGGGTGTGTGTCTGTGTGTATGCCTGGGTGTGTGTATCTGTGTGTGTGTCTGTGAGTGTGTCTGTGCGTGTGTGTCTGTGAGTGTGTCTGTGCGTGTGTATCTGTGTGTGTGTCTGTGAGTGTGTCTGTGCGTGTGTGTCTGGGAGTGTGTCTGTGCGTGTGTGTCTGTGTGTGTGTCGGTGCATGTGTCTGCATGTGTGTGTCTCTCTGTGTGTCTGTGCGTGTGTCTGGGTGATTGTGTCTGTTTGTCTGTCTGGTTAAGTGTGTCTGTGTGTGTGTCTGTGTGTGTGTGTCTGTGTGTGTGACTGTGCGTGTGTCAGAGTGGGTGTGTCTGTGTGTGTGTCTGTGTGTGTGTCTGAGTGTGTGTGTCTGGGTGTGTGACTGTGCGTGTGTCTGGGTGTGTGTGCGTGTGTCTGGGTGTGTGTGTGTGTGTCTTGGTGTTTTTGTCTGTGTGTGTGTCTGGGTGTGTTTGACTGTGTGCGTGTGACTCTGTTTGACTGGGGCTGTGTGTCTGGGTGTGTGTCTGGGTGTGAATGTCTGGGTGTGTGGGTGTGTATGTGAATGTGCGTGTGTCTGGGTGTGTGTGTGTCTGGGTGTGTGTATCTGTGTGTGTGTCTGGGTGTGTCTGGGTATGTGTGTGTCTGTGTGTATGTCTGTGAGTGTGTCTGTGTGTGTGTCTGGGTGCAAGTGTCTGTGTGTGTGACTGTGCGTCAGTCTGGGTGTGTGTCTGGGTGTGTGTCTGTGTGAGTGTGTATCTGGGTGTGTGTGTCTGGGTGTTTGTGTCTGGGTGTTTGTGTCTGGGTGTGTATGTCTGTGTGTGTAACTGTGCGTTTGTGTGGGTGTGTGTGTCTGTGTGTGTGTCTGTGTGTGTGTGACTGTGCGTGTTTCTGGGTATGTGTGTCTGTGTGTGTGACTGTGCATTTGTCTGGTGTGTGTGTCTGGGTGTGTGTGTCTGTGTACGTGACTGTGCATGTGTCTGAGTGTGTGTGTACCTGTGTTTGTGTGTGTCTGGGTGTCTGGGTGTTTGTGTCTGGATATGTGTGTCTGTGCGTGTGACTGTGCATATGTCTGGGTGTGTGTGTCTGTGTGTGTGTCTGTGCTTGTGTCTGGGTGTGTGTGATTGTGTGTGAACTTGGGTGCATGTGCCAGGGTGTGTGTCTGTGTGTATGCCTGGGTGTGTGTATCTGTGTGTGTGTCTGTGAGTGTGTCTGTGTGTGTGTCTGTGAGTGTGTCTGTGCGTGTGTATCTGTGTGTGTGTCTGTGAGTGTGTCTGTGAGTGTGTCTGTGCGTGTGTGTCTGTGAGTGTGTCTGTGCGTGTGTGTCTGTGTGTGTGTCGGTGCATGTGTCTGCATGTGTGTGTCTCTCTGTGTGTCTGTGCGTGTGTCTGGGTGACTGTGTCTGTTTGTCTGTCTGGGTAAGTGTGTCTGTGTGTGTGTCTGTGTGTGTGTGTCTGTGTGTGTGTTTGTGTGTTTTTCTGGGTGTGTGTGTCTGTGTGTGTGTCTGTGCGTGTGTCTGGGTGTGTGTGTGCCTGTGTGTGTGTCTGTGTGTGTGTCTGGGTGTGTGTGTGTGTGTGTGTGTGTGTGCCTGTGCATGTGACTGGGTGTGTGTCTCTCCGTGTGTGACTGTGCATGTGTCTGGGTGCGTGTGTCTGGGTGTGTGTGTCTGGGTGTGTTTCTGTCTGTGTGCCTGGTTGTGTGTGTATCTGTGTGTGTGAGAGTACGTTTGTCTGGGTGTGTGCGTCTGTGTTTGTGTCTCGGTGTGTGTGTTTGTGCCTGTGCATGTGTCTCAGTGTGCGTGTTTCTGGGTGTGTGACTGGGAGTGTGTCTGGGTGTGTGTGTGTCTGTGTGTGTCTATGCATATGTGTGTGTGACTGTGCATGTGTCTGGGTATATGTGTCTGTGCATGTGACTGTGCGCATGTCTGCGTGTCTGTGAATGTGTGTGTGTCTGGGTGTGCGTGTGTCTGGGTATGTATAGAAACATAGAAACATAGCCATCCCAGGTATCAGCCTGGTGAATCTTCGCTGAACTCCTTCCATGTCAAGAACATCCTTCCTCAGATAAGGCGACCAAAACTGCACACAATACTCAAGATGTGGTCTCACCAAGGCCCTGTACAACTGCAGCAAGACATCCTTGTTCGCTACCATTTGCCTTCTTAACCGCCTGTTGCACCTGCATGCTTACCTTCAGCGACTGGTGCACAAGGACACCCAGGTCTTGTTGCACTTCCCCTTCTCCCAATCTATTGCCATTCAGATAGTAATCTGCCATCCTGTTTTTGCCACCAAAGTGCATAACCCACATTTATCCACGTTATATTGCATCTGTCATGCTTCTGCCCAATCACCCAACCTGTCCAAATCACCCTGGAGTTTGTCGGCATCCTCCTCACAGCACACACGCCCACCCAGCTTTGTGCCGTCTGCAAATTTGGAGATATTACATCTAGTTCCCTCACCCAGATCATTAATATATATTGTGAATAGCTGGGGTCCAAGGACCGATCCCTGCGGTACCCCACTAGTCACTGCCTGCCACTCGGAAAAAGACCCGTTTATTCCAACTCTTTGCTTTCTGTCTGCCAACCAGTTCTCTATCCAAGTCCATACCTGGCCCCAATCCCATGTGCCTTAAATTTACACGCTAATCTCTTATGCGGGACCTTATCGAAAGCCTTCTGAAAGTCCAAATACACCACATCCACTGGTTCTCCCTTATCTATTTTACCAGTTACATCCTCAAAAAATTCCAGTAGATTAGTCAAGCACGATTTACCTTTTGTAAATCCATGTTGACTTTGTCCGATCCTGTCACTGTTTTCCAAGTGCTCTGTTATTACATATTTTATAATGGACTCTAGCATTTTCCCCACTACCGATGTCAAGCTTACCGGTCTATAATTCCCCGTTTTCTCTCTACCACCTTTTTTGAATAGTGAGGTAACATTAGCTACCCTCCAATCCATTGGTACTGTTCCAGATTCCATCGAATGTTGGAAGATGACCAGCAATGCATCAACTATTTCTAGGGCCACTTCCATAAGTACACTAGGGTGTAGATGATCAGGCCCTGGGGATTTATCGGCCTTCAATCCCATCAATTTCCCTAACACCATGGCCTAGAAATTCAGTTGTCTGCGCCAGCCGCTAGCGCCTTAGGAGGAGGAGAAGTGGGGTGCTAAGCGGCTAGCGCCTGGGCGCAGCGCAATCTGTGCCTCTCGCGAACTTCAGTTAAGATTTAGTGGTGGCGCAAAACCTTTGCGCGTGCTCAGCTGCGCGCGCAGATCCTGACGTCATTTCATGGTGCAACGCCCTTTGCGCGCCCCGATCCGGAAATTCAGTGGCGCCGGCCTATTGTGCGCCTGGCGCCCCTAGCGACTGGTAGAGGGGAGCGGTTCCCAGTCGCTGCGGGGCACGGGGGGCGCTAATTAAACGGGACTCGTCCTACAGTATAAATGGCAGCCATTTTGCACCACTCCTTCTTTGTGAGAGACGGATCTTTGGAGAGAGACAAAGGTAGAGAGCTTTCTGGTTTGGCTCAACACTCGCACAGGTACTTGTGGCTTCAGGCCACAGCTTTGCACTTGTCTTTAACTTCAGTGTCATAGCATTGATTGGAAACATATAATGGGGGCTGCAATGGGTGGAAACGTTGGGCTTCTCCATTGCATTCAAAGGGCTCAGAGACGCCGTCAGAGAGTGCCAGTCATGGCCAGACGGAGAAGGGGCAACAGGCGTCGGCAAAGGAGGCCTTACCCACCCAGGGTATACCACCAGCAGTTCTCATATCTGAACATGTCTGAGGAGCAGTGTGTTCAGAGGCTGCGATCCAGAAGGGCGGTGGTCACTGAGATCTGCCACCTGCTTCGCGGAGATCTGCAGCCACAGCTGAGGAGCAGGACGTCTCTGTCGGTGGCAGTGAAGGTGACGGTGGTTCTCAACTTCTATGCCACCGGCTCCTTCCAATCCGCTACTGGGGACATTTCCAACATCTCCCAGTTTGCGGTACATTGCTGCATCCGCCAGGTGACCAATGCCCTTTTCAGAAGGAGACGTCAGTTCATCTCCTTCCCCATGACCGTTGACAAGCAGCAAGAGCGTGCAATGGGCTTTGCAGCATTAGCGGGCTTCCCCATGGTGCAGGGCGCCATTGACTGCACGCATGTGGCTTTGCGGGCACATCTAGAGAATGCCGAGGATTACCGCAACCGGAAGGGCTACCATTCGCTCAACGTGCAGTTGATGTGTGACCATGGGCAGCTCATCCTAGCTGTCAATGCCCGCTTTCCAGGCAGCAGCCACGATGCCTTCATCCTGTGCCAGACTTCTGTGGCAGACATGTTCGAGGCCCAGCCTCACCCATGAGGATGGCTTCTCAGGGACAAAGGCTATCCTTTGTGCACCTGGCTGATGACCCCGCTCCATGCGCCCAGCACCCCTGCTGAAGAGGGATACCAGGACAGCCATCAAGCAACCAGGAACATCATTGAGCAAACAATCGGCGTGCTGAAGCAACGGTTCCGCTGTCTGGATCGTTCCGGGGAACCCCACAGTACTCGCCTGAGCGAGTCTCCCATTTCGTTGTCGTGTGCTGCATGCTGCACAACCTGGCTATCCGCAGGACTCAGCCACTGCCACCAGACATTGGAGGACCACCAGAGGAGGAGGAGGAGGAGGAGGAGGACCAGCACAGGAGGGAGGCAGAAAGTGCAAGGGCCACCCGTCGGCGGCTTATTGCAAGTCGCTTCTAGGCCCCCTCTCAGGGAATGGCTTGTGCCAATGGCAGAAGATGAATGTAGCCACTCCACAAGCCCTCAGCTGAGCAGGGCAACCAGGACTTCCAAAAGAAAGCATGGACAGTGCGATTTAAGAACATTTATTACTGTGATACCTCTGTGCCCTTCCCACATGACAAGCTAATGGAGAGAAACCCCCCCCCAAAACACAAATACACCAGTCTCGGCCTTTACAAGTAAAACAAATATACCAGTCTCGGCCTTTAAAAGTAAAACAAATAGACCAGTCTCAGCCTTTCCAAAAACACAAATACACCAGTCTCGGCCTTTACAAGTAAAACAAATAGACCAGTCTTGACCTTTAAATATGACACAAATACACCAGTCTCGGCCTTTACAAGTAAAACAAATATACCAGTCTTGGCTTTTATAAGTAAGACAAAACATTTGGCCACACCTTCTACTTTTTCCCCTGCGAGGGTGATCCGTTTCGCTTCCGTGACTGGCCCCTACCCGCCCTGCAGCTCCTCCTCAATGGGACCCCAGTGGCTGCAGCAAGGCTGGGGGAAGGCTGCTGAGGGTCAGATGATGAGACAGCAGATGCCCTTGGGGGTCAGCCTGGACCAGCTCTGGGACTGGAGGGGCCGGCTGCTGACTGCTCCAACTCTGCTTTGGCGGCAGCAGTCTGTCCAACAGCTGGTGGCAGCTGCAATGGAGGAGTGACAGTGTTGGCTGCAGGAATGCTGCCAACCTGACAGATCACAGGCACTCCCTGGTCGGCTGATACATTGGCACGCGCACGGGCCAGCACTGCAGCATGCACAGCAATCTGCTGAGGCACAGACTGCTGGGCTGCTGCGGCACAGCGAGTGCCCCGGCGATGCCTGGCCGATCCAGCGAGTGTGGCAGCAGTTAATTCCCGTGTGGCCCTGGTCTGCATGACAGCAGCCAGTGAATGCACGGCACGACTGAGCACTTGGCTAGAAGCTGCCTGTGAAGCAGCAAAGTCCTGCTGACTCCTAGCCTGTGCTGCCACGAGGTCCTGTAGACTCCTGGCCTGTGCTGCCCCAAATTCCTGCACACTCCTTGCCAGTGACTCTATGGAGTCAGGCATCCTTGCCACTGCAGCCATGAGCTCAGTGTGCCTGCGCTCAGCCTGGGCGCCCATTTCCATGAGGAGCCGCACCTCCTCTGCGCTCACCGTAGCAGGACTGGAGGCCGCACTCACCCTCCGGGGAGAAGGCCGCTGAGCTTCCCCACCCCTCCCACGTTGCTGCAGCCCGCTGGTCCCCGGAGCTTCACTATCCTCTGACCCTTCCCCCCTGCTCCCCTCCAGGGAAGACGTGTCACCATCATGGCCATGGGCTGCCTTGGCTGAGGGTGTCCCTGATGGGCTGGCTTCCTCTTCCTCCTCCTCTATGTCTGACTCGGACACAGTGCCAGCTTGAGGGGCCGCCTCCTCACCTGGCGAGTCACCATCTGAAAGCAGGGAGGCACACGAGTTGCTTTAGAGTGTGGACAGGGCAGCAGCGAGGGAGGCATGAGTGCTGCTGTGCACTGCATTGGTTCAATAGTGGCAAAGGATGCTGGTGTGAGGCGCAAGTGGAAAGGGAGTGGTCAAAAAGGTGATGACCTTACCATTGGTGCCCAGAACAGGGTCAGCATCTCCAGTGGTGATGGGGCCACTCAGCCGGCCTGCCATGATCCGCTCCACTCACTGCTCGAGGTCGCTCAGCTGTTTCAGGTCAGGACGGCTTCCCCCAGTCTGTCGCTGCTGTCTTCTGTTATGCGCCAGCTTGGCCTGCAAGAGAAAGGACCACCTCTAAGTACAGTGTCAAGCCCTGATCTTGCCCGCACGGCCTCCCAAGTTCGATTAGCCCTGACAGTGTCAAGCCCTGATATTGCCCGCGTTGCCTCCCATGGTCGAATGTCTAGTGTCTAAAGTCCTGATTGCGCAAGTGCTTTTCATGACAGTCCCATAGCTGCTGGATGAGGGCTGGCCATTAGGGCTTTCAGACCTGTTTGGCCATAAAGTGAGGTGCACATGCAGGGATGAGGAGGATACTGGAAAGGGTACTCACCCTGACAACCCGAGTGAGGTCGTTGAATTTTTTCCGGCATTGGGTTGGTGTCCTGCCAACCATGCTGTTGGACGTGACCCTGTTTGCCACATCCCTCCATGCTTTCTGATATTTGGCGGGCAGCGGCCTCCTGCCACCCTCAGGGAAGAGGATATGGCGCCTGCAGTCCACTGCGCCAACCAGCAGCCTCAGGTCACCCTCGCCAAAGCGCTGCACTCTCTCCCTGGCCTTCTCCATTCTCCTGGGCGTGGAGCTGTTCCAGAAGCAGTGTTCAGGCCTTGCCTTAGGGCTGCAGTGTGCAGGGCGTGGCAGCCAAGCAATTCCACCCTCCCCCTTTAAGTGCAGACCGGCGCCTGACTCTCTGCCCTCAATGAGCACCTCGCCGCACCTGCGCTGCGCCCGCCTTCGGTGTTTGTGCCCTGGATCGCCGGCTTAGCGCCTAATGATAGTCGTGCATTGCCTGCTTTAGCGCAGCAGCAAGCTCTTGGGGCGATGCAACTGAATATCGGCGAAGGTGGCGCTAAGTTGCGCCGGGCGCAAAAGTTGGCGAACGCCATACTGTAGCACCCCAAACATGGCTATACTGAATTTCTAGGCCCATGTGTCTGGGTGTGTGTGTGTGTCAGGGAGAGTGTGTGTCTGTGCATGTGTGTGTCTGGGTGTGTGTGTGTATCTGTGTGTGCGTGTGTTGGGGTGTGTGTGTATCTGTGCGTGTGACTCTGCATGTGTCTGGGGGTGTGTCTGTCTGTGTGTGTGTCTGTGCATGTGTGTGCATGTGTGTGTGTGTATCTGGGTGTGTGTCTGGGTGTGTGAGTCTGTGCGTGTGTCTGGGTGTGTGTGTGTGTGTGTCTGTGTGTGTGTCTGGGTGTGTGTCTGGGTGTGTGTCTGGGTGTGTGCGTCTGGGTGTGTGTCTGTGTGTGTCTGTGTGTGTGTCTAGCTGCGTGTCTGGGTGTGTGTGTCTGGGCATGTGTGTCTGTGTGTGTGACTGTGTGTTTGCATGTCTGTGTGTGTGTGTGACTGTGTGTGTCTGGGTGTGTGTGTCTGTGTTTGTGTCTGGGTGTGTGATTGTGCATGTGTCTGGGTGTGTGGGTCTGTGTGTGTGACTGTGCTTGTGTCTGGGTTTGTGTCTGTGCATCAGTCTGTGCTTGTGTCTGCGTGTGTGACTGTGCATGTGTCTGGTTGCATGTGTCTTTGTGTATGTGTCTGTGTGTGTCTCAGTGTGTGTGTGTGTGTGTGTCTGGGTGCATGTTTCTGTGTGTGTGACAGTGTGTGTGTCTGGGTGTGTGTGTCTGTGTGCGTGTATCACTGTGTTTGTCTGGGTGTGTCTGTGTGTGTGTGTGTCTGGGTGTGTGTCTGGGTGTGTGTCTGGGTGTGTGTCTGGGTGTGTATGACTGTGTGTGTAACTGTGCATGTGTCTGGGTGTGTGTGTCTGCGTGTGTGTCTGTGTGTGTGTCTGTGTGTGTGTCTGGGTGTGTGTGTCTGGGTGTGTACGCCTGTGTGTGTAACTGTGCATGTGTCTGGGTGTGTGTGTCTGTGTGTGTGCCTGTGTGTGCGTGTCTCGGTGTGTGTGTCTGTGTGTGTGACTGTGCATGTGACTGGGTGTGTGTGACTGTGTGTGTGTCAGGGTGTGTGTCTGGGTGTGTGTGTCTGGATGTGTGTGTCTGTGTGTGTGCGTGTCTGGCTGTGTGTGTCTGTGTGTGTGCGTGTCTGGCTGTGTGTGTCTGTGTGTGTGACTATGTGTGTGTCTGCATGTGTGTGTCTGTGTGTGTGTCTGGGTATGTGTGTCTGGGTATGTGTGTCTGGGTGTGTGGGTCTGTATGTGTGACTGTGCATGTGTCTGGGTGTGTGTGTCCATGTGTGTGTCTGTGCTTGTGCCCGTGCTTGTGTCTGCGTGTGTGACATGTGCGTGTGTCTGGTTGCGTGTGTCTTGGTGTATGTGTCTGTGTGTGTGTGTCTGAGTGCTTGTGTCTGGGTGTGTCTGGGTGTGTGTGTCTGTGTGCATGTCTGTGCATGTGTCTGTGTGTGTTTGTCTGTGGGTGTGTCTGTGGGTGTGTCTTTGCTTGTGTCTGGGTGTGTGTGACTGTGCCTGTGTCAGGGTGTGTGTGTTTGTGCGTGTGTCTGGGTGTGTTTGTCTGTGTGTGTGTCTGTGTGTGTCTGAGTGTGTGTGTCTGGGTGTGTGTCCGGCTGCATGTCTCTGTGTGTGTGACTGTGCGTGTGTCAGGGTGTGTGTGTGGGTGTGGGTGTCTGTGTGTGTGCCTGGGTGTGTGAGTCTGTGTGTGTGACTGTGCATATATCTGTCTGAGTTTGTGTATCTGTGTGTGTGACTGTGTCTGTGTCTGGCTGTGTGTGTCTGGGTGTGTGTGCCTGTGTGTGTTACTGTGCATGTGTCTGGGTGTGTGTGCCTGTGTATGTGACTGTGTGTGTGTTTGAGTGGGTGGGTCTGTGTGTGTGTCTGTGCGTGTGTCTGGGTGCGTGTGTCTGAGTGTGTGTGTCTGTGTGCATCTGGATGTGTGTTTGTGCGTGTGTCTGGGTGTGAATGTCTGGGTGTGTGGGTGTGTGTGTATCTGGGTGTGTGTGTGTCTAGCTGTGAGTATCTGTGTGTGTGTCTGAGTGTGTGTGGCTGGGTGTGTCTGGGTGTGTGTGGGTGTCTGTGTGTGTCTCTGTGAGTGTGTCTGTGTGTGTGTCTGGGTGTGAGTGTCTGTGTGTTTGACTGTGCGTCAGTCTGGGTGTGTGTCTGGATGTGTGTCTGGGTGTGTGTCTGTGTGGGTGTGTGTCTGTTTGTGTGTCTGGGTGTGTGTGTCTGGGTGTTTGTGTCTGTGTGTGTGTGACTGTGCGTGTTTCTGGGTGTGTGTGTCTGGGTGTGTGTGTCTGTGTGTGTGTGTCTGGGTATCTGTTTCTGGGTGTGTCTGTCAGTGGGTGTGACTGTGTCTATGCATGTCTGGGTGTGTGTGTCTGTGTATGTGACTGTGTGTGTGTCTGAGTGTGTGTTTCTGTGTGTGTACCTGTGCTTGTGTGTGTCTGGATGTCTGGGTGTGTGTGTCTGGATATGTGTGTCTGTGCATGTGAATGTGCATATGTCTGGGTGTGTGTTTCTGTGTGTGTGTCTGTGCTTGTGTCTGGGTGTGTGTGATTGTGCGTGAACTTGGGTGCATGTGTCTGGGTGTGTGTCTGGATGCATGTATCTGTGTGTGTGACTGTGCATGTGTCTGGGTGTGTGTGTGGGTGGGTGTGTCTGTGTGTGTCCCTGGGTGTGTGAGTCTGTGTGTTTGGCTGTGCATGTGTGTGTCTGGGTTTGTGTGTCTGTGTGTGTGACTGTGTGTGTGTCTGGGTGTGTGTGTCTGTGTGTGTGACTGTGTGTGTGTCTGGGTGTGTGTGCCTGTGTGTGTGACTGTGCGTGTGTCTGGGTGTGTGTGCCTGTGTGCGTGACTGTGTGTGTGTCTGAGTGGGTGTGTCTGTGTGTGTGTCTGTGCGTGTGTCTGGGTGCCTGTGTCTGGGTGTGTGTGTCTGTGTGTGTATCTGGATGTGTGTTTGTGCGTGTGCCTGGTTGTGAATGTCTGGGTGTGTGTGTGTGTCTGAGTGTGTGTGTCTGGGTGTGTGTGTGTCTGTGTGTGTGTCTGTGAGAGTGTCTGTGTGTGTGTCTGGGTGCGAGTGTCTGTGTGTGTGACTGTGCGTCAGTCTGGGTGTATGTCTGGGTGTGTGTCTGTGTGTGTCTGTTTGTGTGTCTGGGTGTGTGTGTCTGGATGTTTGTGTCTGGGTGTGTATGTCTGTGTGTGTAACTGTGCGTGTGTCTGGGAGTGTGTGTCTGTGTGTGTGTGTGTGTGTGTGTGTGTGACTGTGCATGTTTCTGGGTGTGTGTGTCTGTGTGTGTGACTGTGCATGTGTCTGGGTGTGTGTGTCTGTTTGTGTGTGTCTGTGTGTGTGTCTGGTTATCTGTGTCTGGGTGTGTCTGTCAGTGGGTGTGTGTCTCTTTGTGTGTCTGGGTCTGTGTGTCTGGGTGTTTGTGCCTGGGTGTGTGTCTGTGTGGGTGTGTGTCTGTTTGTGTGTCTGGGTGTGAGTGTCTGGGTGTTTGTGTCTGGGTGTGTATGTCTGTGTGTGTAACTGTGCGTGTGTCTGGGTGTGTGTGTCTGTGTGTGTGTGACTGTGCATGTTTCTGGGTGTGTGTGTCTGTGTGTGTGACTGTGCATGTGTCTGGGTGTGTGTGTCTGGGTGTGTGTGTCTGTGTGTGTGTGTCTGGGTATCTGTTTCTGGGTGTGTCTTTCAGTGGGTGTGACTGTGTCTATGCGTGTCTGGGTGTGTGTGTCTGTGTATGTGACTGTGCATGTGTCTGAGTGTTTGTGTCTGTGTGTGTACCTGTGCTTGTGTGTGTCTGGGTGTCTGGGTGTGTGTGTCTGGGTATGTGTGTCTGTGCGTGTGAATGTGCATATATTTGGGTATGTGTTTCTGTGTGTGTGTCTGTGCTTGTGTCTGGGTGTGTGTGACTGTGCGTGAACTTGGCTGCATGTGTCTGGGTGTGTGTCTGTGTTTATGACTGGGTGTGTGTATCTGTGTGTGTGTCTGTGAGTGTGTCTGTGCATGTGTGACTGTGAGTGTGTCTGTGCATGTGTGTGTGTCGGTGCTTGTGTCTGCATGTGTGTGTCTGTGTGCATGTCTGTGCGTGTGCATGTGTGTGTCTGGGTTTGTGTGTCTGTGTGTGTGACTGTGTGTGTGTCTGTGTGTGTGTGTCTGTGTGTGTGTGACTGTGCGTGTGTCTGGGTGTGTGTGCCTGTGTGTGTGACTGTGTGTGTGTCTGGGTGTGTGTGCCTGTGTGTGTGACTGTGCATGTGTCTGGGTGTGTGTGCCTGTGTGTGTGTCTGTGTGTGTGTCTGAGTGTGTATGTCTGGGTGTGTGTGCCTGTGTGTGTGTCTGTGCACGTGTCTGTGCACGTGTGTGTCTGGGTGTGTGTTTCTGTGTGTGTGAATGTGCGTGTGTCAGAGTGGGTGTGTCTGTGTGTGTGTCTGTGTGTGTGTGTCTGGGTGTGTGTGTCTGGGTGTGTGTCTGAATGCATGTGTCTGTGTGTGTGACAGTGCGTGTGTCTGGGTGTGTGTGTGGGTGTGTGTGTGGGTGTTTTTGTCTGTGTGTGTGTCGGTGTGTGTGTCTGGGTGTGTGTCTGAATGCATGTGTCTGTGTGTGTGACAGTGCGTGTGTCTGGGTGTGTGTGTGGGTGTGTGTCTGGGTGTTTTTGTCTGTGTGTGTGTCTGGGTGTGTGTGACTGTGTGTGTGTGACTCTGTGTTTGACTGGGGCTGTGTGCCTGGGTGTGTGTCTGGGTGTGAATGTCTGGGTGTGTGGGTGTGTATGTGACTGTGCGTGTGTCTGGGTGTGCGTGTGTCTGGGTGTGTGTATCTGTGTGTGTGTCTGAGTGTGTGTGTCTGTGTGTGTGTCTGTGTGTGTGTCTGGGTGCGTGTGTCTGGGTGCGTGTGTCTGGGTGTGTGTGTCTGGGTGTGTCTGGGTGTGTGTGTCTGGGTGCAAGTGCCTGTGTGTTTGACTGTGCGTTTGTCTGGGTGTGTGTGTCTGTGTGGGTGTCTGTTTTTGTGTTTGTGCATGTGTCTGGGTGTGTGTGTCTGTGTGTGTGACTGTGCATGTGTCTGGGTGTGTCTGGGTGTGTGTGTCTGTGTGTGTGTCTGGGTGTCTTTGTCTGGGCATGTCTGTCTGTGTGTGTGACTGTGCATGTGTCTGGGTGTGTCTGGGTGTGTGTGTCTGTGTGTGTGTCTGGGTGTCTTTGTCTGGGCGTGTCTGTCTGTGTGTGTGACTGTGTGTATGTCTGTCTGGGTGTGTGTGTCTGTGTGTGTGTCTGCGTGTGTTTGGCTGGGTATGTTTGTCTGTGCATGTGTCTGTGCTTGTGTCTTGGTGTGTGTGATTGTGCATGTGTCTGGATGCATGTGTCAGGTTGTGAGTCTGTGTGTATGTCTGGGTGTGTGCATCTGTGTGTGTCTGTGCATGTGTCTGTGTGTGTGTGTCTGGGTGTGTGTGTCTGTGTGTGTGTGTGTGTGTGTGTGTGTGTGTCTGTGTCTGGGTGTGTGTGACTGTGTGTATGTGTGTCTGTGTGTGTGTGTCTGTGTCTGTAACTGTGCTTGTGTGTGTCTGTGTGTGTCTGGGTGTATTTGTCTGAGTATGCTTGTCTGTGTGCGTGTGTGTGCATGTGTCTGGGTGTGTGTGTCTGTGTGTGTGTCTGTGCATGTGTCTGTGCTTGTGACTTGGTGTGTATGATTTTGCGTGTGTCTGGGTACGTTTGTCTGGGTGTGCGCCTGTGTGTATGTCTGGGTGTGTGTCTGTGCGTTTGTCTCTATGTGTGCGTCGGTGAGTGTTTCTGAGTGTGTGTGTCTCTGTGTGTGTCTGTGCGTGCGTCTGGGTGATTGTGCCTGTGTGTCTGTCTGGCTAAGTGTGTCTGTGTGTGTGTGTCTGTGCATTTGTCTGGGTGTTTGTGTCTGTGTGTGTGTCTGCGCGTGTGTCTGTGTATGTGTGTCTGTGTGTGTGTCTTTGTGTGTGTCTGGGTGTGTGTATCTGTGTGTGTCTGTGCGTGTGTCTGGGTGATTGTGTCTGTGTGTCTGTCTGGGTAAGTGTATCTGTGTGTATGTCTATGCATGTGTCTGTGTGTGTTTGTCTGAGTGTCTGTGTCTGGGTGTGTCTGTCTGTGTGTGTGACTGTGTGTATGTGTTTCTGGGTGTGTGTCTCTGTGTGGGTAACTGTGCTTGTGTGTGTCTGTGTGTGTCTGGGTGTGTTTGTCTGGGTATGTTTGTCTGTGTGTGTGTCTGTGCATGTGTCTGGCTGTATGTGGCTGTGTGTGTGTCTGTGCGTGTGTCTGTGCTTGTGTCTTGGTGTGTGTGATTGTGTGTGTGTCTGGGTGCGTGTGTCTTGGTGTGTGTCAGTGTGTAAGTCTGTGTGTGTGTCTGTGTGTGTGTCTGTGTGTGTGTCTGTGAGTGTGTCTGTGAGTGTGTCTGTGAGTGTGTCTGTGAGTGTGTCTGTGAGTGTGTCTGTGAGAGTGTCTGTGAGTGTGTCTGTGCGTGTGAGTCTCTGGCCTAGAAATTCATTGTAGCCACTTTTGGGGCGTTAAAGTCGGGCGGCCGCTAAAGTTTGCGCCCGCCGCCAAATCGAGGCCACTTCTCCGATATTCATTAGCTTCGCCCTAAGAGTTTGCTCGAACGCTAAAACTGGCACTGGACACCTCTCTTTAGGCGCTAAGCCGGAGGTGCTGAGCGAGAGCGCCCAGGCCAGGCGCAGCGCAGGTGCAGCCATCTCGTGATTGACTGCAGACACCCTGGCGCCGGCCAGCTCTTAAGGGGGAAGGGTCGACTTTGTCTGCTGCCACGCCCTGGATAGTGGAGCCCTCCAGCTAGGCCTGAACACTGCTGCTGGACCCAAATAGCACCTGAAGCCATGCAGAGGGCCCGTGAATGAGCGCAGCACTTCTCAGAGCGTGATCTGAGTGTGCTGGTTGGTGGTGTGGAGAAGAGGCGCCATATTTTGTACCCGGACAATGGCAGGAAGGCGCCGGTCTGCGCCTACCGGAGAGCCTGGAGGCATGTCGCCAGCAAGGTGTCAGCCAACAGCGAGGTCCCCAGGACCGGTGTCCAATGCCGCAAAAAGTTTAATGACCTCACGCGGATTGTCAGGGTGAGTACCCTTTCCAGTGTCCTCCTCATCCTTGCATGTGCACCTCACATTATGGGCAAAGGGACCTGAAAGCTCTAATGGCCAGCCCTCATCCAGCAGCTATGGAACAGGCATGAACATCAATTGCACATTCTGCACTTAACACACTGGCCAAGCTATTCTACCATGGGAGGCAGTGCACACAAGATCAGGGCGACACACTGGCCAGGCTATTCCACCATGGGAGACAGTGCACACAAGATCAGGGTGACACACTGGCCAGGCTATTCCACCATGGGAGGCAGTGCACACAAGATCAGGGCTACACGCTGTACTTAGAGGCCGTCCTCTCTCTTGCAGGCCAAGCTGGCCAATAACAAGAAGAGCCAGACTGCGACCGGGGGAGGCCGACCCCAGATCCAGCCGCTCACCGAGCTGCAACATCGCGTGGAGCGCATCATGGGTGGCCGGGTGATTGGCCCCGTTGCATGTGGAGATGCCGACCCTGTTCTGGGCACCAATGGTAAGGACATCAACGTTTGGACCTCTCTCGTCCCACTTGCACATCAGATCTACATCCTTTGCCACTGTCCGACCAATGCGCTGAATGCCACCACTCATGCATCCCTCGCTGACGCCCTCTCCTCACTCTAAAGCTACTCTTGCGCCTTCCTGCTTTCAGATGGTGAGGAGGAGGTCCCTGAACTTGCCAGTGACAGCCCCGCAGAGGAGGAGGAGGAGCAAGAGGAAGGCGGCCCATCAGGGGAACCCTCAGCCGTGGCAACCCATGCCAATGTAGGGGACACGTCTTCCCTGGAGGGGAGCGTCGCGGAAGTGTCGGCAGGGAGGGGAGCTCATGGGACCTGCGGCCTGCAGAAACGCGGGAGGGGGGTGCCAGCTCGGCGGCCTTCTCCCCAGAGGGGGGAAGGGTCTGAGGGGAGACCAATTGCTGGGCTCAGTGGCGTCCAGCAACGCAGGAAGGGTCGGCCAGCTCAGCGGCCTTCTCCCCAGAGGGAGAGTCTGGCCTCCAGTCCGGAGATGGTCTTCGCCGAGGAGATGGAACGCCTCGAGGACTTGTCCGCGGACTCGGAGCGCCGGCACATGGAGCTCATGGGGGTAGTGGCACATTTGCCTGAGGCCATCGAGTCCCTCTCTCAGAGTGTCACCAACGCCGGGGCCTCACAGGCCATCAGTTTGGCGGAATTCGGGGCAGAGCAGGCAACGAGTCGGATGGCATTCGGGGCAGATCAGGCAGTGAGTCGGGCGGCATTTGGGGCAGCTCAGGCAGCGAGTGGGCAGCTGATCAGTGGTGCCGTGCAGTCACTGGGTGCTCTGATGAGGTCACTGAACAGGTCAACACGGGCACCACACTCGCTGTGTCATCCAGGCATCGCCAGGGCACCCGGCGCGCTGCAGCAGCACAGCGGTCTGTCCCTCGGCAGATTGGTGTGCATGCTGCAGTGCTGGCCCGGGCGAGTGCCAGTGTCTCAGGCGACCAGTGAGCGCCTGCAATCCGCCAGCTTGCCCCCATTCCTCCAGCCGCCACTGCCACTCCCCCAGTGGAGCTGCCAGGAGCTGCTGCAGTGGCTGATGCTGGCCAGCCACAGCTGCAGCATTCAACAGGCGCCCGCTCGACGGCCAGACCTCAACTAGGCCGACCCCCCAAGGGCATCTGCCGTCACAACATGTGCCCCTC